>NC_060120.1:216303319-216630819 GCF_021461395.2 Schistocerca americana
TTTTCAAGGCACACAGTAAACTGAAAATTAATTAAATAAGCCTCGTTCTTGTACGATTTGTTATAATTACTTGTCAGTTAATGACACAGCGGCGGTTAAAGGCTTCAGAACACGGCCACATCGAAGACATAGTCCCACATAATACCTGTTCACTGCAGGACGTAACTAACGTTGCAGTTTTTTGCGTGTCAGTTTACGTAAATTGCGTAATTTGTGAACCAGATACAGCCGGCAGCTGTTGCTGGAGGTCACAGAGGTCGCAGAGCACGATAACGAAGCACGTTATGTTCCGTGTGTTGCAGCAGTTCATTTCTAAGAGTGCACCAATCCCTGTAGGAACCACGTCACGACGAAAAACCACTCCCGTATGAAGACGGCCTTAGTACTGTGAAGGCTATCGGGAAATCTGTTATCCACATTGCTTCACTGTACTTTTTCCGCACACCTACATTATTGCTGACAAGATCCAGAAGAGGAATCGGAGTGAGCCGTGGTAAAATTTGCTGTTTTGAAGAGCGGGCCGCAGCGCGTAGTGTAAAGCAGTCTCCCTCCGTTTCTGGCGGTGGCGCCGCTGTGGAAATAGCAGCTTTGGTGTCTCCTTCTGGTGGAAAAGGGGAAAGATTGCCGGTTCACGTGCATTTAAGGGGCAGTTGGTCAGTCGGGGTGAGTCTGGGTCAGTCTGTCAGTCTCGGCGAGTCTGGTCACTTGGTCAGCCGGGTCAGTGTGGGGCAGTCAGTGTCTGTCTGTCGTCAGAAGTGCTAGTATGTGTTAGGCCGCCAGTCTGCTCGAGTTTGCTCAGGCAATGGGCATTGGCGGTTGGATCGATCGGTTGGTCGGTCGCGCACTGAGACACAAGATGACTTTTCCGTTTCGAGTGTCGGCGCATGTGAGGTCGCCACGTCAGTCCAATGGGAGGCGCCGTATAGCGAGGGCTTCGCGGTCGACACGAGAGCAACAGGAGTCAACCCACGACATCGGTCTGGCCGGTACGAGCTGCGACGCCGTGAGACGGGAGATCGGCGCGCCTTCATGCGTCCGTTGAAGCGGCTGGGAGCGGACGGTTCGGGAGAGCGTTTTGGGGGTGCTGCGCCAGGTCTTCGCCAGACATCGCAGTATATTAGAAGTTAAGTGATTCGTGATATGTTGTTTTATTCTTTGTTAAATTCTACTTGTGTTCTTGGTCAGTCTCTCGTCCGCATTTGTTAGGCAGTTAGTGTCTGTCTGTCGGTCTGCCGTACGTTAATAGCTGCCTCTGTTATATTTGTCGGATTCGGTGTTAACGACTTTATTGCTTAAGGTGTAATGGCCGAGTTCCTGAAATATGTTTTTATCTTGCCTATCATCTTGAGAGGCGGTATATGTGTAATGTAGAGCATGTTGTACATTTTATGTAAGACTACATTTCATGGGTTTTCATTCATGTGGTCATTTTAGTATATAAAGTTGCCACCCTTCCACCGTAAGAGTTTTCTTTTAAAACAAGTTGCAGTTTCGGTGGAAAGTATTTTTTAAATTTTATACCATTTCCATCCCTCCTACGGGGTGCATAGTTTATGTGTTTGTGTGAGTTGTTAAAATTTTTAGTTTAAAGTAATCTGGTGTGTTGCACATTTGCACCAATGTTGTCTTTCAGAGGTTGTTGTGAGCGGTCGTGACTACGGCCATGTTAAAAGGGAGCGGCAAGGTTCTCAGCCCGAAAGCTCATACTGTATGAATCGCTAGTAAATAAAGTAAATTCTTTAAGAAAAGATTTTGAAAGTAAATTCACGGTTCACGAAGGTCCTCACGGCCAATGTGCTATCAGGCGGTAAGTCTTTTTGGTCTAGTTCGATTTGATTCTGCGTCGCCGTATCCCCAGCATGTGATGTCCGCTGCTTATCTCGTATGAGCGCTGCTAGTGGCAATGACTGGACTGGTGTGGCAGGAAGGTTTGCCACAGGGAGGGAGACTCGCGGTGGGGAGCGGACGGTGCGTGAGATGCGGGCAGATAGCCGTCGCAGGCACCTGCCGGGATCCCCGGCTGATGTGGCAGACGATACAGCGCAGTGGGCGCACGGCGTTACCGGCGCGGCGTGGCCGAAGCGCTGTCCTGTCGCTTCGCCTTACTCAGTGGCCAGTTACCCGAGTGACAGGCCGTGCCTGGCCCTGCAGGGGTGTGCTGCGCCTGATGGAGTAGGTAGCAGACACAGGAAATTTCACCCTTCAACGGCTACATTTCACCTCGGTGGATCTTTCGACTCCTAAATTACTGTCGATAACATAAGTGCCGCAACACGACGTGGCATGGACTCGACTAATGTCTGAAGTAGTGCGGGAGGGAACTGACACCATGAATCCTGCTGTCCATAAATCCGAGGGGGTGCTGATCTCTTCTGAACAGCATGTTGCAAGGCATCCCAGATATGCACAGTAATGTTATGTCTGGGGAGTTTGGTCCAGCGGAAGTGTTTAAACTCAGAAAAGTGTGTTCCTGGAGCCATTCTGTAGCAATTATGGACGAATAGGGTGTCACGTTGCCCTGCTGGAATTGTCCAAGTCCGTCGGAATGCACAATTGACATGAAAGGATGGTGATTAGACAGTCAGAGTCGTATCTAGACGTATCAGGGGTCCCATAGCACTCCAACTGCTCACGCCCCACACCATTACAGAGCCTCCACCAGCTTGAACAGTCTCCTACTGACATGCAGGGTCCATGGATTCATGAGGTTGTCTCCAAACCCGTACACGTCCATCCACTAGATACAACTTGAAACGAGACTCGTCTGTCCAGGCAACATGTTCCCAGTCATCAACAGTCCGATGTCGGTGTTGACGGGCCCAGGTGAGGCGTAAAGCTTTGTGTCGTCCAGTCATCAAGGGTACACGAATGGGCCTTCGGCTCCGAAAGCCCGCATCGATGATATTTCCTTGAATGGTTCACACGCTGACACTTGTTGATGGTCCAGCACTGAAGTCTGCAGCAATTTGCGGAAGGGTTGCACTTCTGTCACGTTGAACGATTCTCTTCAATCGTCTTTGGTCCAGTTCTTGCAGGATCTTTTTCGGCCGCAGCGATTTTCGGAGATTTGATGTTTTACCGGATGCTTAATGTTCACGGTACACCACCGCAATGGGCGTACGGAAAAACCCTCACCCCATCACTACCTCGGAGATGTTCCATCGCTCGTGACCCGACTATAACACCACGTCCAAACTCACTTAAATCCTGATAGCCTGCGATTGTAGCAGCAGTAACCGCTCTAACAACTGCACCAGGCACTTGTTGTCTTAATAGGCGATGTCGACCGCATCGCAGTATTCTGGCTGGTTACATATCTCTGTATTTGAATACGCATCCTTGTACCAGTTTCTTTGGCCCTTCAATGTACGTATGATGTCCGTTCTTCCGGACATGTCCGAAAGTGTACAGTGGGTGGCCAATAAGTAATGCAACACTTTTTTTCTCGGCCAACTTCGGTTGAAAAAATTCTGAATTTGCTGTGAGATGTCGTGGAATATTCGCACTTGAGCCCTATTCCGTGCTTCAGCCCCTTATTGTGTAGCGACGTGTCTCGGCGCTTCAGTGCGCCGTCTTCAGGCCTTAGTTGATGCTGAAGGCGTTATCATGATCCATATATACGCTGTATCACTTGTCAACATAACTGGTTTACGCAGGCTGTCTGTAACTGTAACTGTAATGAACCATCAACTGTCAACTACCCTATGTAAGCCAGCACGCTTCCGTGCTCGTTGTCATCAATGATAAAATTTTCTGGGCTGTTACGCCACATGACGTCCCTCTCCAGTTTTCTCTGCACGATCGACGTTTCGATACCTCTGCTGAGACCTTCTCCAGAGTCTTCTGGTGTTCCCACCTGAACCGTAGATCGTATAAATGGGGTGCTCGATCCAACTCAGATGAAAATAAGCCAAAGTTTCATAGAATACATTGTGAGGTATCAAGGGCCGTTAAATTGTAATATATATTGACTGGGCCAAATATCTCACGAAATAAGCATCAAACGAAAATCTACAAAGAACGAAATTCGTCTAGCTTGAAGGGGGAAACAAGATGGTGCTATGAATGGCACGCTAGATGGCGCTGCCATAGGTTAAACGGATATCAACTGCGTTTTTTTAAATAGGAACCCCCATTTTTTATTACATATTCGTGTAGTACGTAAGGAAATATGAATGTTTTAGTTGGACCACTTTTTTCGCTTTGTGATAGATGGCGCTGTAATGGTCGTAAATTTATAAGTACGTGGTATCACGTAACATTCCGCCAGTGCGGACGGTATTTGCTTCGTGATACATTACCCGCGTTAAAATGGACCGTTTACCAATTGCGGAAAAGGTTGATATCGTGTTGATATACGGCTAGTGTGATCAAAATGCCCAACGGGCGTGTGCTATGTATGCTGCTTGGTATACTGGACGACATCATCCAGGTGTCCGGACCGTTCGGCGGATAGTTACGTTATTTAACGAAACAGAAAGTGTTCAGCCACATGCGAAACGTCAACCACGACCTGCAACAAATGATGATGCCCAAGAAGGTATTTTAGCTGCTGTCCCGGCTAATCCGCACATCAGTAGCGGACAAATTGCTCGAGAATCGGGAATCTCAAAAACGTCGGTGTTGAGAATGCTACATCAACATCTATTGCACCCGTACCATATTTCTATGCACCGGGAATTGCATGGCGACGACTTTGAACGTCGTGTACAGTTTTGCCACTGGGCACAAGAGAAATTACGGCACGATGACAGATTTTTTGCACGCGTTCTATTTAGCGACGAAGCGTCATTCACCAACAGCGATAACGTAAACCGGCATAACATGCACCCAGTAACGGAAAATCCACGATGGGTGCAACAAGTGGAACATCAGCGACCTTGACGGGTTCATGTATGGTGCGGCATTATGGAAGGAAGGATAATTGGCCGCCATTTCATCGATGGCAATCGAAATGGTGCAGTGTATGCTGATTTCCTACGTAATGTTCTACCGATGTTACTACAAGATGTTTCACTGCATGACAGAATGGCAATGTACTTCCAACATGATGGATGTCTTGCTCATAGTTCGCGTGCGGTTGAAGCGGTATTGAAAAGCATATTTCTTGACAGGGGGATTGGTCGTCGAAGCATCACACCGTGGCCCGCACATTCACCGGATCTGACATCCCCGGATTTCTTTCTGTGCGGAAAGGTGAAGGATATTTGCTATCGTGATCCACCGACAACGCCTGTGTGTGTGTGTGTGTGTGTGTGTGTGTGTGTGTGTGTTTGTAGCAATAATGGCTTAGCTAGCACACGGCATCCATTGCTTACAAAGACAGTCGCGGATGTTGCAGGTGTTTCGTTTCCGCAACGGATAAAATGGTTCAAATGGCTCTGAGATCTATGGGACTTAACATCGGAGGTCATCAGTCCCCTATAACTTAGAACTACTTAAACCTAACTAACCTAAGGACATCACACACATCCATGCCCGAGGCAGGATTCGAACCTGCCACCGCAGCGGTCGCGCGGTTCCAGATTGAAGCGCGTAGAACCGCTCGGCCACACCGGCCGGCCGCAACAGATAAAATGGAGTTGTACCGAACGATTGCCTTTAACCCACGGAGTGGAGCGCGGTGCCGGTACATGGGCGAGGTGCGGCAGCGCTGTTTGGAGTAGAGTTCTGGAGAGCGCGGTAATTACTGGCCGGTGCAGACCACAAGGCTCCGCGCTACAGTTAGGCTGGCCCGCGGTCCATCCACCCGCCCGTTCGTCCGCGTTGTCTCTGGTCGCTGCCGTCTCGGGCCTGTAATTCCACATTAGCGAGGGGCCAAAACGAGAACTGGGAGCCCCTAATTATACGTGTTACTGATCACCGCGGCCGCAGGAATGCGCGGCAGCTATCTGTCGCGGCCGACATGGGATCTGGAGCAGCCGACCGTGGAAAAGTGGAGTAATGCCGTACAACCCAGCCACACACTGGCGTTCTCTTCTTTCTCGAGTTTAGACACGTGTCTGTTGTAATTGCAGTCTGTTCTCTTGTCGGTTTAGTCTCGTGTTTCTTTAATTACTGCGTTTACAAAGCGAGATTTTCTTACATCCCACGATACAGAGTATGCCACAGCATGTACGTATCGCGACAGACTGTACATGCCACATGTATATACTGTAAGGAAAAAAAAAAGAGAGACGAAGGAATTATCCGAATGGAGCCGAAGTGATGTATATACAGGGTGGTCGTTGATCGTGACCGGACCAAATATGTCACGAAATAAGCGTCAAAAGAAAAAACTACAGAAAACGAAACTTGTTTAGCTCGAAGGGGAAACCAGAGGGCGATATTTGCTATCGTGATCCACCGACAACGCCTGACAACATGCGTCAGCGCATTGTCAATGCATGTGCGAACATTACGGAAGGCGAACTACTCGCTGTTGAGAGGAATGTCGTTACACGTATTACCAAATGCACTGAGGTTGACGGACATCATTTTGAGCATTTATTGCATTACTGTGGTATTTACAGGTAATGACGCTGTAACAGCATGCGTTCTCAGAAATGATAAGCTCATAAAGGTACATGTATCACATTGGAACAACCGAAATAAAATGTTCAAACGTACCTACGTTCTGTATTTTAATTTAAAGTACCTACCTGTTACCAACTGTACAGCGCCATCTATCACACAGTGAAAAAAGTGGTCCAACTAAAACATTCATATTTCTTTACGTACTACATGAATATGTAATAAAAAATGGGTGGTCCGATTTAAAAAAACCCAGTTGATATCCAGAATGAGATTTTCACTCTGCAGCGGAGAGCTTCTGTAAAGTTTGGAAGGTAGGAGACGAGGTACTGAAAGAAGTAAACCTGTGAGTACCGGGCGTGAGTCGTGCTTCGGTAGCTCAGACGGTAGAGCACTTGCCCGCGAAAGGCAAAGGTGCCGAGATCGAGTCTCGGTCGGGCACACAGTTTTAATCTGCCAAGAAGTTGCAGTTGATATCCGTTGGACCTATGGCACGGGCCAACCATAGCGCCATCTGGTTCCCCCCTTCAAGCTAGACGAGTTTTGTTCTTTGTAGTTTTTTCGTTTGATGCTTATTTCGTGAGATATTTGGCCCGGTCACGATCAATGGACCACCCTGTATACAGTCGAACAACTGATTACAGTTTCACAAAATTTGGATGAGCTTCACAAATTGAACAATTCAACATCGCACTGGTCCCCCTGTGGCTCTTATACAAGCAGTTATTGGGCTTGGCATTGATTGAAAGAGTTCTTGGATGTCTTCCTGAGGGATATAATGCCAGATCGTCAAAATCCCGAGATCGTTGGTGGCCCCTGCCCATAACGGTCCAAATGTTCTGAGTTGGGAAGAGATCCTGCGATCTTGCTGGCCAAGGTAGGGTTTGGCAAGCACGAAGACAAGCTGCAGTAACTCTCGCCTTGTGCGGGAGGGCATTACCTTGCTGAAGTGTAAGACTAGGGTGGCTTGCCATGAAGTGCAACAAAACGAGGAGTAGAGTACCGTCGACGTACCTCTGTGTCGCTGTATCATGGATGACAAACAAAGGGGTCCTGCTATGAAGAAGAAAACTTAGAGAGGCATAATGTTGCATGGATGTACTGACCACATTTTTGAAAATGGTCGACTCACCGACAACGTTACCCTGACACTGTACTTCTTCCGAGCGCGCGTCTTTTAACGGATGAATTTCGCCCTGACTTTATTTTTACCAAAGAGACCGCATCGAACAGCATAGGTGGAGGAGCTGTTGGAACCAGAAAGGACTGACTTGCCAGCTCCACAGATTTAAATCACATTGAGCTCGGATGGGATGTGTCTGGGACACATATGGCAGCACGTCCATATGCACTAACGACCATTCAGCAATTGTCAACCGGCCTGAGGGGAAATGGGACGCCCTACCACAATAAATCCTTGTCAACCTTGTGGCCAACATGGGAGCATGTTGCAGAGAAGATGTTACTGCCAGTGGTCATCACACATGCCATTATGAACCATGTCTCGCCTTTTGTGGCATACAAGGGACCTTCATAAATCGTGGTAACTTCTGTGTAACTATTGTCTTTGAATAGAAGTGTCATTTGTGCACGTCTCTTAGCATACTTCTTTCAGTTACCCTCTGTATTATACTGTAGCAGTCCTGGTGCAAGATTCGTCCAAGTAGATTACTTGGCAGTGAACTATCATGCGAAAGCTACTTTCGTCCTTAAGTTTCGCACACGAATGTACAAGGAGTATTTGAAGTACTGAGCTGTAATTCTCAAAGCACCTTTTACACTGAAGAGCCAAAGAAACTGGTACACGTGCCTAATATCGTGTAGAGACCCCGCGAGCACGCTTAAGTGCCACAACACAGCATGGCACCGAGTAGTCTAACCTCTGAAGTACTGCTGGAGGGATCTGACGCAATGAATCCTGCGCTGCTATCCATAAATCCGTAAGAGTACGAGGGGGTGGAGATCTCTTCTGAACAGCATGTTGCAAGGCGCTCCAGATATGCTCAATAATGCTCATGTTTGGCAGTTTGGTGGCCATCGGAAGTGTTTAAACGTAGGAGAGTATTCCTGGAGCCACTCAGTAATAATTATGGATGTGTGGGGTGTCGCACTGTCCTGCTGGAATTAGCCAAGCCCGTCGGAATACACTATGGACATGAATGGATGCGTGTGATCCGACAGGCTGGTTACGTACATGTCACCCGCCAGAGTTGTATCTAGACGTAACAGGGGTCAAATATTACTCCAACTGCACACGCCCCACACCGTTACAGAGCTTCGAAGTCCTCTCCGTACCCGTACACGCAAATCCGCTCGATACAATTTTAAACGAGTATCGTCCGACCAGACAACAAGTTTCCAGTCATCACCAGTCTAATGTCGGAGTTGACGGGTCCAGGCGAGGCGTAAAGCCTTGTGTGGTGCAGTCATCAAGTGTACCCGAGTGGGTCTTCGGCTCCGACAGTCCATATCGATGATGTTTCGTTGAATGGTTCGCACACTGACACTTGTTGATGGCCCGGCATTGAAATCTGCAGCGATTTGCGGAAGGGTGGCACTTCTGTCACGTTGAAGGATCTCTTCAGTCGTCGTTGGTTCCGTTCCTGCAGGATCTTTTTCCAGCCTCAGCGATGTCGGAGATTTGATGTTTTACCGGAAGCCTGATATTCACGGTACACTCGTGCAATGGTCGTACGGGAAAAAGCTCACTTCATCGCCACCCCGGAGATGCTGCGTCGCATCCCTCGTGCGCCGACTATAGCACCACGTCCAGACTCACTTAAATCTTGGTAACCTGCCATTGTAGCAGCAGTAACCGATCTAACAACGGCGCCAGACACTTGTCTTATCCAGGAGTTGCCCACCAGAGCGACGTATTCTGGCTGTTTACATATATCTCTATTGAATTCCCCATGCCTATAACAATTTCTTTGGCGCTTCAGTGTATAATTGCAACTCGTATACCTGGGTAAACACTAGCGGATACAAATATCACAGCTGTGCAGCAACGCGCCAGAGGGTGGTACTCACCGTGGATGCGGACGTGTCCGTGCGCCAGCTGCTCGCCCAGGTCCACGAGCTCCCGCAGGCCCTCCCTGCTGATCATCTGGTCGGCGGTGAACTGCAACAAGAGGAAAAACGCGGTCCGCGTCAGTCGGTTATGGTCTGGTCTCCGCGCGGCGGCGGTTTCACGCTCGGCAGCGCCACAAGATTTCTTAATAACTCGGCCGCAGAAGGGCCGCCTCAGTTCCTTCCGATGAAGAAGACGGCACCACTACGAAATAATTAATACGGCCACGCCCCTCTGACAGTGTTTTGCGGCGTCTGAACGCTGGTAAGGATGACAGATGATGCACTCCGGGTGGGCGTGGCCACTCTCGTTCGCCTAACGACGACACGGGCCCGACTTCTCGTTCGCTGAACACGCCTGGTTTGCTTGTCGTGTTGTAGAGGCGTACAAGAACCCTCCCGTGCCGTAACACGACTCATTACAAGGGGCAGTTGAGACGTGATCGGTACAGATATGCCGTGCTCTGCCGAACGGCAAGTGATTTGGGGACGATGTTGCCCTCGCTGTACAAGCAACTTCAACAAAGAACCCGGCTGATTAAATCAACTTCCCTGTCATCACCTAAATTGCTATTATGTAAACAGTAACAAATCCGTCGTTTATATCTGAATGTTATTTAGTTTTTACGCAAATACGATTCTCCTGTTCAGACTAAAAGTTTATCATTACTCTATAAAATAAAAAATTAAAGTATACATAGTTAGTTTGGAAAACTATAGTGTTCCCTGGCAGCATATTACATTATCTATTATCTACTAGCTGAGTTCTATTAGTACATCTTCTCCTCCCCCCTCTCGTTTCATCGCCTCCTCCATCCCCTCTCTGTCCGTCTCTTCTCTTACACCCCCCCCCCCTCTCTTTCTCTCCCTCTCTCTCTCTCTCTCTCTCTCTCTCTCTTCTCCACACCCCCACTCTCTGTCCAGCTCCTCCAGCCCCTCACTCTCTCCTCCTACCCACCCCTCTGTCCATCTCGTCCTTCACCCTCTATTCATCACCTCCTCCCCTCTCTCAGTTCTCCTCCTCCTCTCTGTATATCTCTTCCTGCCTCCCCCTATCTCCACCTATCTCCTCCTTACCCCCGCTTTCTTTTTACACCCCCCCCCCCCGCCAACCCTCCTATTCTCTCCACGTCATAAAGATCACTACAATAGCATGGTGGTGCTTCTTACCCAAACAATACTTCTTTTAAAACTGTAGCTAATATCCAGAGTGAAATTTTCACTCTGCAGCGGAGTGTCTGCTGATATTAAACTTCCTGGCAGATTAAGACTGTGTGACGGACCAAGACTCGAACTCGGAGTTCACAGTTTTAATTTGCCATGAAGTATCACTGTAGCTAATATGTGTACCAAATTTGGCTGAAATCTTTCCAGACGTTTAGGACAAGTCTTTACCCATATCTTTGCCCACGTACACATATTTTAAATACGTTAGTGTCGAGGTCGGGTGTGCCGGCCAGCCTGTGGACGGTTTTTAAGGCGGGTTTCCATCTACCTCGGCGAATGCGAACCGGGCCCGCTTATTCCGCCTCAGTTAAACTACGTCGGTGATTGCTGCGCAAACACTGTCTCCACATACGCGTACACCATAATTACTATACCAAGCAAATATTTGGGGTTACACTTGTCTCTTCCTGGTGAGGAGGGGGGGGGGTCGACTGGGGGCCGAACCGCACGATAACCCTGGGTTCCGTGTGGGGCGGCGGTGGTGTGGATGGACTGCTGTAGCCTGTTGTGGGATTGTGGGCCACTGAGGGCTACGGCGGTAGGAAGCCTTTCCGTCGTTTCTAGGTCCCTGGTTTCAATACTCAGAAAATGGTTCAAATGGCTCTGAGCACCATGGAACTTAACTTCTGAGGTCATCAGTCCCCGAGAACTTAGAAATACTTAAATCTAACTGACCTAAGGACATCACACACATCCAAGCCAGAGGCAGGATTCGAACCTGCGACCGTAACGAAAATGGCTCTGAACACTATGGGACTCAACTGCTGAGGTCATTAGTCCCCTAGAACTTAGAACTAGTTAAACCTAACTAACCTAAGGACATCACAAACATCCATGCCCGAGGCAGGATTCGAACCTGCGACCGTAGCGGTCTTGCGGTTCCAGACTGCAGCGCCTTTAACCGCACGGCCACTTCTGCCGGCTCGACCGTAACAGTCGCTCGGTTCCAGACTGAAGCGCCTAGAACCGCTCGGCCACTCCGGCCTGCTTTCAGTACTCAATGTAGCACAACAATGTTCCACAGGCTACATTGCCCTTCATATATCCTCAGTTTATAGACGCTTCGATCCCTAGCGGAAGCTAGTAAGACACCGATTGCATACGCAAACACAGGAATAGTAGTGAGGTAACACCCAATAGGTATGTAGCTCATCAAACGTACAGGTAACGCGGTTACGATCTTAACCGACCAAGGTTACCAGAAAAACTACCGTAGTTAAGCTTACTTATGATAATCTACTGTACCCCACGGTAGTTTTACAACTGTATGAAGATCCTTTCGTGCAATACTATACTCGGACTGGGGCCAGTCGGGGTTGCTTGTATGAACTGGCGGGTAGTATATCACAAAGAGGTGCCGTGCGCTACCGGTAGCGTGACTTACGGGAGCGCTAGACGCCGCAGCGTGGATCGTAGAAGCCGCTCTGGAGGGCCAGTAGTGGTACCGCGGGAGCCACCGGCGGCCCCGATAAAAACAGCCAATTACGGGCCCGGCGGACGGCGCGGCTACGCCATAGGCAGAGAGAGGTAGGAGCAGGAGCAGAGGCGAAGGCACGCAACACTGGCCAACCCGTCTTGCCGGCAACGGCTCCGGTCGGTCAGGCCCACACCTCTGTGTGGTTCTCCAGAGGGCAGGCTACTCGTAACTGTACGGTAACCTACAGTTCACAAGACTTCGTGCAAACGTACCGTCATTTTGACGTCGTGTGCTGCATGCGAAACGGAAAGGGTTGTCTATCGACTTTCGTGATGGTTCGGTTCACAACACGCGAAGCCAACATGACGTTCAAAACAATAACATTCACCTCATGCCCAGAGAGAACTGGACGTTAGTCTTTTTCTTTACTGCAGGGTACGTAAACTTCGAAGTTACGCCGTTTATAAATATACAATGTTCTTCATTCATGTGGACTGGGCGGTGGAAAAGGGAGAAATTAAAACGTTAGCAATAATTAAATCACTGAAAAAGTTACACTATTATTCCCAATACGACTTCATCAATTTTTTTTTTAAAAAAAAGAAAAATGCAGGGTCCAGTAACGTATACATTCGACAGTGCTTATTAAGGTGCCTCAATAAAATCAGCTTATTTTTAGCAACAAGTTTCAAGAATCAGGATTTGGCCTGTATTTAGAAGAGACGAATTAAAGCAACCATTCATTGAACACACTCGTTTAATGAACAAAGTAAGAGCATATGGACTATTAGACCAATTGTGTGACTGGATTGAAGAGTTCCTAGATAACAGAACGCAGCATGTCATTCTCAATGGAGAGAAGTCTTCCGAAGTAAGAGTGATTTCAGATGTGCCGCAGGGTAGTGTCGTAGGACCGTTGCTATTCACAATATACATAAATGACCTTGTGGATAACATCGGAAGTTCACTGCGGCTTTTTGCGGATGATGCTGTAGTATATCGAGAGGCTGTAACAATGGAAAATTGTACTGAAATGCAGGAGGATCTGCAACTAATTGACGCATTGTGCAGGGAATGGCAATTGAATCTCAATGTAGACAAGTGTAATGTGTTGCGAATACATAGAAAGAAAGATCCTTCGTCATATAGCTACAATATAGCAGGTCAACAACTGGAAGTAGTTAATTTCATAAAATATCTGGGAGTAGGCATTAGGAGTGATATAAAATGGAATTATAATATAAAGTTGATCTTCGGTAAAGCAGATGCCAGACTTAGGTTCATTGGAAGAATCCTAAGGAAATGCAGCCCGAAAACAAAGGAAGTACGTTACAGTAGACTTGTTCGCCCACTGCTTGAATATTGCTCACCAGTGTGGGATCCGTACCAGATAGGGTTGATAGAAGAGATGGAGAAGATCCAACGGAGAGCAGCGCGCTTCGTTACAGGATCATTTAGTAATCGCGAAAGCGTTACGGAGATGATAGATAAACTCCAGTGGAAGACTCTGCAGGAGAGACGCTCAGTAGCTCGGTACGAGCTTTTGTTGAAGATTCGAAAGCATACCTTAACCGAGGAGTCAAGCAGTATATTGCTCCCTCCTACGTATATCTCGCGAAGAAACTATGAGGATAAAATCAGAGAGATTAGAGCCTACACAGAGGCATACCGACAATCTTTCTTTCCACGAACAATAAGAGGCTGGAATAGAAGGGAGAACCGATAGAGGTACTCAAAGTACCCTCCGCCACGCACCGTCGGGTGGCTTGCGGAGTATGGATGTAGATGTAGATTTAGAACTGATGTTCTATGAATAAATGCTGTTTGAAAACAATGAGGATCTCTCGAAAACGCGACGGTGTTGATATAATTTGTTGTAACAAAATTACATGAAAGTCTTATTGGTAGTTAAAGATGTACTTCAAATGACGTTATTTTGTTTGTTAACAAAGCGTTCTAAAAGAACTAGCTCATTAATTTTCTTTTATACTTTATACATGGCAGAAAGTAAGTATCCTTTTATTTCCTTTGCAAAAGTTTGAGTCTTTTCTATGCTTTTTATTCCAAGCGGTAATTTGTTTTACTAGATGATCAACACATTTTGAATACTTAGTCGTATTTGCGTGTCTCATGCTTGATTTGTGTGTTATTGACAATGGCAATTCACTGCATACACACACACACACACACACACACACACACACACACACAGAGAGAGAGAGAGAGAGCGCATTCTTATATTTACGTAATATCGAATGTTACAGAACATACATCTGTTAATTTGTGCGAGAACCTTGTAGAAACATGGCGAAAAAAATTTTTTTTCAGATGCGGCAAGACGCGAATCTCCTACGTAACTAGCCGGCCGCGGTGGCCGTGCGGTTCAAGGCGCTCCAGTCCGGAGCCGCGTTGCTGCTACGGTCGCAGGTTCGAATCCTGCCTCGGGCATGGGTGTGTGTGATGTCCTTAGGTTAGTTAGGTTTAAGTAGTTCTAAGTTCTAGGGGACTGATGACCACAGCAGTTGAGTCCCATAGTGCTCAGAGCCATTTGAGCCATCCTACGTAACTACTCTAGATTCTAGCACTCAACGCGTATAAGCGCTACAGTAGGATGAACTACCGATAGCTTATCTTCTGTATTGTAACTCAGAACCCATGGAGGCCTTAACAGCCAATATGTCATTATGGAATGTTTAATTACAATAAAGTGTACCAAGAATGACCTGCCCTATAAATCGTCAATATGTCATGTCTTGAAGCGGCATACTTCCATAAACGCAAGTTAGCATACGAAATTACGGGACCCAGTATGGTGTTGTCCAACCACCCAGCATCGATTTTAACGGAGGTCAATAGCGGTTTCTGCGGTCACCGGTAAGTGCGTGTGACGTCAAAATGACGTCATGTTTGCACAAAGTTTTGTGAGTCGTAGTTTGCACCATCACTAGCATCAGGAGATAGTATCTGCAAGTAAGAAAACGAGTTACTATTGAAAGGACTCTTATTTTGATAGCAATCAGTCCTCCAAAATGTTGACGACATTCTAAAGCTCTCCATATCCGCATACTCCTGCACCCAACATTATTAGTTTCTTGTTTTACTAGTTTTTGCTCCCATACAGTTTTTATTTAAAATCTTAAAACATGGCAGCGAAACAGCGACTGTGTAAATCTGAAAAATCAGCCAACCAGTTGCAAATAAAGGTTTAGTAGCCCTTGACCATGGTTTCGATATTTGTAAAAACATCTTCTTCAGAAGTAGTGGCCTTATTACATCGCGTGATGGCACAATAGATTAGGTGAACCTGAGCGGCTCTTGTCATATGTAAAATTGATGAAACAAGAATTATTGCAAGCCGTGGCTTATAGATAGCGCCAGATTACATATTTCTGAAGTACAACTCAGTTGCAGCAAGAGTATCACGACATACACGGTTGTGAAATTGGAGGTTTCTAAAAGGAAAAATAAATAAATAAATGTATGTCCCTTGAGAGATATTTTTGACGAAGAAGTTGTCGTATCCTTAGACTATAACACATCGGAAAGGACAGAATACGGATAGCTGTAGGAGAAAAAGACATTATTCTTGATGCCATATATAGAAAATGTGGCATCTCCAGCAAATGGATGATAACCGGTTACCTAAAAGGACATTACATTAATGACATCCCAGAGACACATACCATGGCGGTGGTCGTCGACGTGAAGACAAAGCTATGATGGCAGAGGATTGGAAACCACCGAACAGTAACTCGCGACCACAGACCGCACTCAGAACTATTGAGCCTTGGCTCTAGGAATCGCGTGTTTGGCTAAACGTCGACAAATGCGAAGCAGTTCTGTTCACACGCAGACCGAAATATGCGCACAACTATAGGACTACACTTATGGGAAATACGTTTCCGTGAGGAAGTCAAGCACCTCGGTGTCCGGCTGGACCGGAAATTCAACAAGTCGCTGGGAGCCCCTGCAGAAATAATGACCCATGCAGTTTCTACAGCCGTATATAACTGCGAAAGTGTTGCCGGAGCAGCATTTTGTGCACAAACTGATCTCCCGATCATGTTCCATGAGTGTTCAATGGGATTCATGTCAGGCTATCTGGTTGGCCAAATCATTCGCTCGACCTGCCCTGAATGTTCTCCAAACCAATCGCGAACGAACTGTGCCCCAGTAACATGGCGCATTGTCATCCACACAAATTCCATCGTTTTTTGGGAATATCAAGTCTATGAATGGCTGCAAGTCGTCTCCAAGTACCCGAACTTAACCAGAGGACCCAGTCGATTGCTTGTAAACACAACCCACAGCTTGCACAGTGGCTTGTTGACAATCTGGATCCATTGCTTTGTGGGGTTTGCGCCACGTTCGAACCTTGCCATCAGCTCCAACCAACTGAAATGGGGACTCAGCTGACCAGGTCGCAGTTTTCCAGTCGTCTGCAATCTAACCGATATAGTCACGAACGAAGGAGAGCCACTGCAGGTGATGTCGTGCTGTTAGCAAAGGCACTCGCGTTGGTCGTCTGCTGCCATAGCCCCATTAACGCCATATTTCGCCGCACTGTCCTAATGAATACGTTCGTCGCTCGTCCCACGTTGATTTCTGATGTTACTTCATGCAGTACTACTTGTCTGTTAGCGCTGACAACTCTACACAAATGTAGCTGCGGTCGGTCGTTAAGTGAAGGCCGCCGGCCACCGCGATTTCAGTTATTGAGAGGTAATGCCTGAATTGTAGTACTGTCAGCACACTCTTGATACTGTGGACTCCGGAATACTAAATTTCCTAACGATTTCCGAAATGGAACGTCTCATGCTTCAAGCTCCAACTACCATTCCATGTTCAAAGTCTCTTAATTCCCTGCGCACTGCCGTAATCACGACGGAAACCTTTTCACGTGAATCACCTGGGTAGAGATGACAGCTCCGCGAGCGCACTGCTCTTTATTACCTCGTGCACGCGATACTAACTTCGTTTGTAAATGTGGTTATCGCTACCCCAAGACTTTTGTCACCTCTACATCTCAATAAAATACATCTCAAAAAACTCTGGACAGAACATTAACATACAAAAAACACCTTTCCAACAAGGCCAAGAAGATAGGAACACGAGTGAACCTTGTGAGAAAGCTGCCAGGCAGTACATGGAGAGCAACCACATCAGTCCTCCGAGGAGCATCCCTTGCACTGGTATACTCTGCAGCAGAATACTGTGCACCAGTTTGGCGCCGAAGCGCCCACGTAGTGAAAGTAGACGTCCAACTGAACTCAGTTATGAGAGTAATTAGTGGTACACTCCGGTCTACATCTACTTGCTGGCTACCAGTGCTTTCAAACATCTGTCCACCAGACCTCCGTCGAAAGGCTGCTCCTTACAACCTCTGTCAGCAAGTTTCTGAAAACAACTCGATCCCTCTTCAGTGATTTGCTATCACTGCCCAGGAAACGCCTCAAATCTAGAACACCGGCATATGAAATGGGAGTCCAAATGCTATCCACAGGATTCGACCAGGACGCAGAGTGGAAACGTGAGTGGCAAGTGGCGGCCGAGGTGACCAAGCGGTTCTAGGCACTACTGTCTGGAACCGCGCGATCACTACGGTCGCAGGTTCGAATCCTGCCTCGGGCATGGATGTGTGTGACGTCCTTAGGTTAGTTAGGTTTAAGTAGTTCTAAGTTCTAGGGGACTGATGACCTCAGGAGTTAAGTCCCATAGTGCTCAGGGCCATTTTGAGTGGCAAGCTACAAAAATCCGAAACCACAAACTTGTAGACAATCCAGCAGTTCCAGTTCCAGGCTTCCACCAACCAAGGAAGGTGTGGATGCAGTTAAACAGATATCGGGCTGAAGAGGGTGGGTGCAAATACAACATGCACAAGTGGAGCTTTTCAAGTGACAGTGTATGTGACTGTGGTGACACCCAAACAATGAGCCACATTGTGAATCAATGTCCAATCAGACGCTTCCCTGGTGGCATTGAGCAGCTCTGTGAAGCATCCCACGAGGCACTCCGCTGGATCTAGTTCATCAACATCCGAGTGTACTCTGAGCCGTTTTAAAACTTGTGTAGGCCTACTGTATATAATTTCACATGTTCATTTTTGTATACAGGGTGTTACAAAAAGGTACGGCCAAATTTTCAGGAAACATTCCTCACACACAAAGGAAGAAAATATGTCATGTAGACATGTGTCCGGAAACGCTTACTTTCCATGTTAGTGCACATTTTATAACTTCTCTTCAAATCACATTAATCATGGAATGGAAACACACAGCAGCAGAACGTACCAGCGTGACTTGAAACACTTCGTTACAGGAAATGTTCAAAATGTTCTCCGTTAGCGAGGATACATGCATCCACCCTCCATCGCATGGAATCCGTGATGCGCTGATGCAGCCCTGGAGAATGGCGTATTGTATCACAGCCGTCCACAATACGAGCACGGAGAGTCTCTACATTTGGTACCGGGGTTGCGTATACAAGAGCTTTCAAATGCCCCCACAAATGAAAGTGAAGAGGGTTGAGGTCAGGAGAGCGTGGAAGCCATGAAATTGGTCCGCCTCCACCAATCCGTCGGTCACCGAATCTGTTGTTGAGAAGCGTACGAACACTTCGACTGAAATGTGCAGGAGCTCCATCGTGCATGAACCACATGTTGTGTCGTACTTGTAAAGGCACACGTTCTAGCAGCACAGGTAGAGTATCCCGTATGAAATCATGATAACGTGCTCGATTGAGCGTAGGTGGAAGAACATACTGACGAAACTAAAATGAGCTCTGACATGGAAATTAAGCGTTTCCGGACACATGTCCACATAACATCTTTTCTTCATTCGTGTGTGAGGAATGTTTCCTGAAAGTTTGGCCGTACATTTTTGTAACACCCTGTATATTTCTTTGTTTTGCTAAATGTGTATTACCGTAATTGATGCTTACAATAATAATAATTTCAATAGATTTTGTGGCGAAACTTGAGACAAATTGCTGCGTCCGCATTAAGCCGCTTCTTTGCGTACCGGCTTTGAGCAGTTGGCAGCTTTGCTAGTGGCCATGCTGACCTGCGGAACGATGGCGGCCTCTCCGCTTCAGGCATCGCGAAACACTTAACGCCACCGACCGGGCCTGCCACGCTTCCAAATAATAACAGCAAACCGAATGGAAGGTTAACCAAGCGTGGCGCGAGAACAATTGAATCAAATGGTACGTCCTGGCGGATGCCCGGGTATCAGTGGCGCGTAACTCGTTCCGCCGGCACACCGTACCCCGGCTGGCTACTGGCAGACACCGTGTTTTGGCGCCACTGATGGACAGACGGGTAATAACAGAGCTGGGTAATAGCAGGTGGGGGCCGCCCACGAGCCGAGGCGATGCGTTGATACTGGCGCACCAGCTCTAGCCTGCTGGAGGAATGCCGCTGATTGATAAAAACTGGCCCCGTCCTGTTATTGAGTTCTCGCCGGGCGGGCAGCGGCCCCGGTTTTAATTGAACCGCGACGCTTGTTGAGCCTGCCACGGCCGCGTCGGGACGAAAACGCGTTACTGCCCGAAATATTTCATCCTACCCGGACAATTTACAGCCTCGCACGCTCGCCACTTTACGCCCTCCCCTGAAACGGGCTGTCTCAGCGACAGAGAGACGGAAAGAGAGAGAGAGAGAGAGAGAGAGAGAGAGAGAGAGAGAGAGACTGCTAACAGGTCCGGTCTCGACTCTCTGACATCAAAACCTCCTACCGCTCGTTTGCAGTTGCATTTCTGTAATTACTTCATTAATATACAGCGAGATAGCCCATGCCAACTCTTTCATTAGGTAGCTTATACGGTAGAAAAAGCTTCTGCAAAATGAACGTAAAAGAAACCGTCTGAAATGGGGCAGTAAATTGTCAGACGTTGCCTGGAACTGCGAGAGGGTACCTGATAATGAAGTTATAAGTACCGCAGTGAGTGAAAAACTGTTATGGGACCACTGCGTGGACGACGGAAAACTGTGTCCTATTATTACAAGCAACTGGCTGCTCATTTCATATATAGCTTTACTGTGCGCACTTGACGTAATTATTCTTTCATGCCTCGTCTAAATAGCCGAGCAGAAAGAGAAGTTTAAAGAGTACCGCACGATGAATATGGTACTAAAGGTACCGGTTATTATGAGACCTTGTAAATGGAAATAAAGATTTCAAGAAGAACCGTTCTTACTTCTCAGAATGTGAAAGGGCTTACTTACATGAAACAAAATTGGGTATTTGAAACCTTGAAAGAAAAAAAAGTAGGTACAGAGAAAGAAAAGTAGTGCCCAAGTCATCTGTGGACAAGCTCAGATGGAGCAAGGATGCGAAAGTCAGTGTGTGTTTTTCCATTTCGGCACTTCCCTTAATCAATTTAGGGAAAACACGGACAATATAAAGTTGTACGCCGACTGGAAGTCCAGTTTGCTAACCACTATACTACTCCGCTTGGTTGAAACTACGAGATACGGAAGTAATATTTGTGACTTGTAGCATTTCTAATATTTGTAGCTTAAAACATCTACAGAAAACATACCGGAAGACTTAAATCGCAGCCAGAGAAACAGGCCTCTGAAATAAATATGGCACAAAACAGCACTGCAGTCCTGTTGAATTTGTGCATCGATATGGGGAACAGAGAGGAGTGTCCAGGTTCGGCGATGAGTTTGCCTTTCCGTCTGGAAGTAAAAAACACTAATAAACATTGTTAAGAGTAATGGACACGTTGCTCGACACGTAATACGAGTTCTGAGTTAAGAAAATGATCAAATGTATTTAGAATAGTTATAACGAAATTGTGGCAGTACTTAAAAATCAGAAACGCGGAACAAGAACTTTTGCAGTCATTGGAGTAACTTAAGGGGACATCTTTGTAAGCAGGACTGCGAACAAGACTTAAGACGCATGTAATCAACGTACCATAAAGAAAAGAGTATTAATTAGCTATGAAATTATAGAAGCAATTGCAGGTATTTTTTCGCTTTGTTGCAGACAAAGACTGTGTGGCGAAAAAAACAGAAAAGTAAAAACTGTCGTTTCTGGTAAACTAGATAGGGGTTTCAAAACTAAGCTTTCCATATGTCAAAAAGGAAAGAAATAGTGGTAATAGTTCCTGTCTCTTGGAATCGAGTAAAGAATTTCCCTGGACTATCATACCTCCATTCGCCTGGCAACACGTCGCTCCCACTTACATTTAGTTTCCATCACAGTCTGTTATGTGATCCTTTCTTTTTCCTTTGCCTTCCTGTCTCTCCCAACATCCATTTCTTCATTGCTGGCTGACAAGGAGATCATAAGAACTGTCCCCTTACCATTTTGATTCATATTGATGTTTTTTCAATTCAGTGCCCATTCAGGCGTCTCAGTAGTGTAATTCCAATGAAGACGATACCAACTGAGGCGTTGTACCTTATATCGCTCCTGTATAGAGCCTGTGTATGGCAAGAATGACTGATGCGTGCTCAGTGACAGATGGTCTGAAGCGGGTTCAGTCGAGTACGTAGTTCTCATTTCATCTGATAGAGGACAGTAGTGCACAGAGACATTCAAGAAACAGGTCACTAGAATGTTTTTGTGAATTGTTCTGTTTATTTCTTGAAGGCTTCTTTGTTTATTTATGTTTGTAGAGTTTTATTTATGCTTTTAGTAGTGTGAATGATGCGTGAATGTGGTTTAAAGTGAATATGTAGATCATTGTTCTACTGATGAACGCTGTACGAACTAGTGTGAGGAAGTTTTAAGACAGTGTGTATGCCGACGAAGGGGAATTTTGTATCATAATATGGTAAAAAGAAACTTAATTCGAGTGCAAATGGAAACAGTTAATAACGTAAAGTAGAAACAAAATATCAGAATGTTAAATATTTACTTCGGGAAAAAGTACTGTTCGAAAGTGTGTTATGTGTTGATTGGTTAGTCATGAAAAGTGCGGACCAATACGAGATAATAATGTTTTTCTATTGGACTTAAAGAAAACTGACCAATCAGAACGGAGTATTCTTCGCGCGTATTTTCTCTTGGAGATATAGAATGGTTACAGCAGTCCAAGGGCGCCGGAGCCCAGCCTTTAAATGGAACGGTCGTATGTAGTATGAGTTCCCAAGTAAGTTATAGTTTGCCAGTTTTAGTTGTGCTACATGTTTCAAAATTGTTTTAAAGTGAAGGCATATTTATTCCGGTGTGGGTTTTTAGAAAGTACGGATTTTTTAAGAAATTTTGTGTATGAGAAAAGACAGCAATTCCGCGTGGCATATTGAGCAGATCGGTGATTGAAAACCTGAGTGCATTAGACACCGATAAACTTAATAGTATGCGAGCATTTTCATTTAAGAACAATCTGTGCTGTTCAGAATTCGGGAAATACGTTACCATAAACTTACTAACGTGAATGAAAGGGTTTGTGCATGACTGTGTTAAGACCAGCACCGGTTTGGCAGTGAACGTGTACATTATCAAGGTTCAGAATATACAGACGTTTTGCCAGTATTTTCACCTTTCATTCAAAATTAAGACCTTTTCCCGATTCTTCGAATAGTTACGTTGTATGCAGCTTGATGCGAGTTGCAGTACTATAGGTTTCTGCTCGGCTTTCCTACCGGCGATCTGCTGCAACGAGTTCGCAGGTAGGTGCAGGTAAAGGACCAAAGAAATCGCGCCGCCGCACAACGTACGGACAACAGAACACCGCGCGGAGAAAATCTCCGACTCAGTCGATACTCGATCCCGGGTCCTTCGCCTAACAATCCTCCGCGCTGACCACTCAGCTGCCGAGGTGAACTTGATTCAGACTGATAAGGTGTGTGGGGCACAGCTAGGACTTCAACATATCTAAACACAAGACGTAACTCAACCGTTTTCGAGAAAATCAAGTTTGAAAATTTTAGACGTGTTTATATGCTCTGTATGGTCACAAGTATTTAAGAGTTACGCAGCCGAGCGAGTAAACGCTTAGTTTCGTAAGCACGAGGTCTCTAGACTGAATCTTGCTGCCGGTACTTTTTTCAGTAATTCTAACAACAGGTTTATTATGACTATGTAAATAATCAATGTTTAATGATTCATTTATTATTTTCAAAATCTTTATCCTAAAAAACAAGAAAAAATCTTTTTGATTAGGAGATTAGAAATAAAAAAGGATACATGACAACTTTCAAATAAATCATTGTAATTATTTTATTTGCATTACTGTATCTACATCTGTGACAACTACACTCCTGGAAATGGAAAGAAGAACACATTGACACCGGTGTGTCAGACCCACCATACTTGCTCCGGACACTGCGAGAGGGCTGTACAAGCAATGATCACACGCACGGCACAGCGGACACACCAGGAACCGCGGTGTTGGCCGTCGAATGGCGCTAGCTGCGCAGCATTTGTGCACCGCCGCCGTCAGTGTCAGCCAGTTTGCCGTGGCATACGGAGCTCCATCGCAGTCTTTAACACTGGTAGCATGCCGCGACAGCGTGGACGTGAACCGTACGCGCAGTTGACGGACTTTGAGCGAGAGCGTATAGTGGGCATGCGGGAGGCCGGGTGGACGTACCGCCGAATTGCTCAACACGTGGGGCGTGAGGTCTCCACAGTACATCGATGTTGTCGCCAGTGGTCGGCGGAAGGTGCACGTGCCCGTCGACCTGGGACCGGACCGCAGCGACGCACGGATGCACGCCAAGACCGTAGGATCCTACGCAGTGCCGTAGGGGACCGCACCGCCACTTCCCAGCAAATTAGGGACACTGTTGCTCCTGGGGTATCGGCGAGGACCATTCGCAACCGTCTCCATGAAGCTGGGCTACGGTCCCGCACACCGTTAGGCCGTCTTCCGCTCACGCCCCAACATCGTGCAGCCCGCCTCCAGTGGTGTCGCGACAGGCGTGAATGGAGGGACGAATGGAGACGTGTCGTCTTCAGCGATGAGAGTCGCTTCTGCCTTGGTGCCAATGATGGTCGTATGCGTGTTTGGCGCCGTGCAGGTGAGCGCCACAATCAGGACTGCATACGACCGAGGCACACAGGGCCAACACCCGGCATCATGGTGTGGGGAGCGATCTCCTACACTGGCCGTACACCACTGGTGATCGTCGAGGGGACACTGAATAGTGCACGGTACATCCAAACCGTCGTCGAACCCATCGTTCTACCATTCCTAGACCGGCAAGGGAACTTGCTGTTCCAACAGGACAATGCACGTCCGCATGTAACCCGTGCCACCCAACGTGCTCTAGAAGGTGTAAGTCAACTACCCTGGCCAGCAAGATCTCCGGATCTGTCCCCCATTGAGCATGTTTGGGACTGGATGAAGCGTCGTCTCACGCGGTCTGCACGTCCAGCACGAACGCTGGTCCAACTGAGGCGCCAGGTGGAAATGGCATGGCAAGCCGTTCCACAGGACTACATCCAGCATCTCTACGATCGTCTCCATGGGAGAATAGCAGCCTGCATTGCTGCGAAAGGTGGATATACACTGTACTAGTGCCGACATTGTGCATGCTCTGTTGCCTGTGTCTATGTGCCTGTGGTTCTGTCAGTGTGATCATGTGATGTATCTGACCCCAGGAATGTGTCAATAAAGTTTCCCCTTCCTGGGACAATGAATTCACGGTGTTCTTATTTCAATTTCCAGGAGTGTATAATGTAACACTGCACGAATCAGTGAGACACTGGACGTAAAATCAGGGCAAACAATAATTACTGCGACATATTGCCGAAATTTTGCATGCGCTTGGTTTTTCCAATTGCGAAACAAATTTGGTTTACAGTTATAAAAGGTTCTCGGTCATGACACAATTTCACGGTATACCATGCCTTGCTGAAACATACCACAGAATATTGGTGCAGACAACTAGTGATGTACGACTGATCTAAATGTTATGTAATCTTCTCTAGTAGCTGTCTATTCTAGTTGATGATGCATGCGCAATTTTGTAATCGTTTTGTAAGGTTTCTTCATCTGCCTGTAAAAACAGACGTTGCAAATCTGCGCCAGTGAAATACACTTTTGGGAAATATTACTTTGATAGTGCATTTGGCAGATTCCTCGAAATACCGAAAAGTTTTTTCGTACAAAGCATTTCGTTTGCCCTCTAAATAAATAGAGGAGCAAAAGAAATTCACGTATGGTTTCAAGGCATTGCTTAGAAAATTTTTGAAGAGACTGTTGTGAGTCTGGCGGACTTCGAAAATGTTATCATAACTTTTTTTTATCATTAAATGTTGAAAATTTGCTGTCATAATAAATCTGGTGTTAGAATTACGTGGGCATAAAAAAGGTACCTGCAGTGAGATTCGATCCAGAGACCTCGCACTTACAGAACTAAGTGCTTAACCACTCTGTTGAGGACCCCTTAAATGCTTTCTGCCGAATGAAATATACAAGGCTGTCTAAAATTTTCAATCTTGGTTTTCTCCAAAACGGATAGTCTTGTCTTCCTGCTTTGAAGTACTAGTCGTGTCCTACAAACCTTGTCAGTACCAATCAGGTCTGTCAGCAATGGTTCGTATGGCCCCCTATGTCAGCGATCCCCAGGTATTTAATTGTTTTTCACATTAAAAGACTATATCTCGCTACAAATAGGTAATGTTAGTAACATTTACTAAAGTCATCGGTGATAGTTACCAATACCGACTTACGACAGTAAAGCAAGAACAAAAACGAAAAAAAAAATATTTGCAGGACATGTAGCCAGGCTAATGGAGGATAGAATGAAATTTTCACTCTGCAGCGGAGTGTGCGCTGATATGAAACTTCCTGGCAGATTAAAACTGTGTGCCGGACCGAGACTCGAACTCGGGACCTTTGCCTTTCGCGGGCAAGTGCTCTACCAACTTTTTTTTTTTTAATCTCATTTTGTTCGCTTTTGATCGTTGCATCTGCTCAGGGCGGACGTCGTAAAACATCCATTGAAGTTCGTTGTTAATCGAGTAACTCAGTTTTTTTATTACAGAGAGCACGTAACCCTCTGACCGAACACGCTGAGCTACCGTGCCGGCTTGCTTCACTTCTGCCAGTACCTCGTCTCCTACCTTCCAAACTTTACAGAAGCTCTCCTGCGAACCTAACAGAACTAGCACTCGGGTTCGCAGGAGAGCTTCTGTAAAGTTTGGAAGGTAGGAGACGAGGTACTGGCAGAAGTGAAGCTGTGGGGACGGGGCGTGAGTCGTGCTTGGGTAGTTCATTTGGTAGAGCACTTGCCCGCGAAAGGCAAAGGACCCGAGTTCGAGTCTCGGTTCGGCACACAGTTTTAATCTGCCAGGAAGTTTCATAATGGAGGATACATGAACAAGAGACGTTCTATGCTCGATTTGCAGAAAGAGCAAGACATAGTTTGGGACATTACATTAGGAAATGTGTTCGATCAACATCGATGCATATAGCAGAGTACTGCAATGTCTGTAAAAGTCTAGAGGAGACATTCTCCAGCTCTCGGTGTCAATTGCCTGACGATGATGCTAACAGGAACTGTGAGAAAAGTCTCACCTGAGGACATCGGGTTGGACCGGATCTGCACCTGCCTGCGGAGTGTAGGTTCGGAACACAAAACGCGCCGCTTGCAGCCTCCACGCCTCGTAAAATCCCGGCAGCGAACCGCGGACTCCAGTCTCAGCGCCGACAGCTCCCGACACGCTCTGATTGCGACTTTACGGTCCGCTGAGTAACGTGAAAAGATTCACGGGCCACGCGTATTTTCTTATTCGCGTCTATCGAACTCCGATAATTGCAAAGTAATATCCCGGGAACATTTTACGGCCCCGTTTTGCGCAGTTGGGTGCTGGCTCTTCTCATTTCCCTTCTTATGGCGTAATTTGGGTGCCACGCCTGTGAACTAATTCGTTGCAGTAGAATGGCGCGTTTGGGAGAATCCCAAGGGTCGTTTGCCCTTCTCGCAGTCAAGACAGGTGAACGACACGTCGTGAAACTGCACCTCATTTGCTGAGGGTTACTGCCTGTGTCGCTACTCGTTGCACATTGGTGAACTACGTTTCATAAACAAGACAAGAGAAACGGATGCATCATAACGGTCAGGTAGGTGCAAGTTTAGCTTGCGACAAAGAGCCGCGCAACAAGCCCTGAGCACGTCCTTTTCAACGCTTTACGTCACAGTAACGAAAGTCCACGTGGTGTTAAACTTTTTGATTGACGCGTTTCAGCCATGGCTCGCCATCAGAAACCGGAATTTTTCAGCAGTGATCCCTTCCCTTTCCTTTCCTTTCTTCCCTCTCCACCTTCAATTTATATGCACTGAAGAGCCATACAAACTGGTACACCTGCATAATATGTGTAGGACTTCCGTGAGGACGCACAAGTGCCGCAACACGACGTGGCATGGACTCGACTAACTCTGAAGTAGTGCTGGAGGGAACTGACACCATAAATCCAGCACGGCTGTCCATAAATCCGTAAGAGTACGAGGGGATGGAGATCTCTTCTGGACAGCACGTTGCAAGGCATCCCAGATATGCTCAATAATGTTCATGTCTGGGGAGTTTGGTGGGCAGCAGAAGTGTTTAAACTCAGAGAAGTGTCCCTGGATCCACTCTGTAGGAATTCTGGACGTGTGGGGTGTCGCATTGACCCGATGGAATTGCCCAACTCCGTCGTAATGCACAATGGGCATGAATAGATGCAGGTGATCAGACAGGATGCCTACGTACGTCTCACCTGTCAGAGTCGTATCTAGACGTTATCAGGGTTCCCACAGCACTCCAACTGCATACGCCCCACACCATTACAGAGCCTCTACCATCTTGAACAGTCCCCTACTGACATGCAGGGTCCATGGATTCATGAGGTTGTCTCCAAACCTGTACAAGTCCATCCACTCGAAACAATTTGAAACGAGACTCGTTTGACCAAGGAACATGTATCCAGCCGTCAACAGTCCAATGTCGTTGTTGACGGGCTCAGGCGAGGCGTAAAGCTTTGTGTCGTCCAGTCATTAAGGGTACACGAATGGGCCTTCGGCTCCGAAAGCCCTTATCTGTTATGTTCCATTTAACGGTCCGCACGCTGACATTTGTTGATGACAGAACATTGAATTCTGCAGCAATTTGCGGAAGGGCTGCACTTCTGTTGAACAATTGTCTTCAGCCGTCGTTCGTGCCTACGTACAGGATCTTTCTCCGGCTGCAGTGATGTCGGATTCCTGATTTTCACGGCACAGTCGTGAACTCGTCGTACCGGAGAATCCCACTTCATCACTACCTTTGTCTTCAGCCGTCGTTCGTGCCTACGTACAGGATCTTTCTCCGGCTGCAGCGATGTCGGATTCCTGATTTTCACGGCACAGTCGTGAACTCGTCGTACCCGAGAATCCCACTTCATCACTACCTTGGAGATGTTGTGCTCCATCGCTCTCCATCGCTTGCACGCCGACAAAATCATACGTACAAACTCACTTGATAACCTCCCGTTATACCAGCAGTAACGGATCTAACAACTGCGCGAGACAAATGTCTTATAAAGGGTTGCCGCCTTCAGCGTCGAATTCTGCCTGTTTACAATCTCTGTATTTGATTACGCTTGCCTGTATTTGTTTGGTGCTTCAGTGTATAATGGGTAACAGTTTCCGAAAGGACAGACACCAATCATTCATATAATTTTCAGTCTGCTTTTACGCTAGCACTGACGGCTGAGTGACACGAAGTTTGCGAAGAACGATAAGTAGCTCGGATTCCATGTTCAACTGTAGATGCCCTCTTCTCGGTAGGATAACTGGCATACGTTAAGAGTTCCCTAGTCGTCGAAGTGGTGTCCTGTTGCAAGGACCTGGTAACGGGAAGGTGAACATCCTCCTTCAAGGGCTCCCAGCCAATCATGCCGAACCGACAGAGGGCATGCGAGCTCTCCACCGCACCAACATAAAGGCGTTTCACCTAAGTTCGTGCTCAATCGTTACAACCGACTGGTGCAGGACTGCCATCCAAGAATATGAAGTGTCCCTCGTTTGACACATAGACGCTATGAACATTTTCCGAAGCTGAATTTGTTTCTGAGCGCTTGTTAGACGTATTTGGTGAGCACCTTAACGTGTAGACTGCACGAACGTTACTCGAAGCTATCCACTGTGCCGCAGTTTTTTATTGAACAATGTGAACAACTTTAGGTTTGAGTTAACCCTATTTTATTTACAGAGTTTACCAGTTCCAACTCGACTAGCTTACACCGTTAATATTGTTTACGTCGCAGTTATTCTGATGAATTGTCTAGTTCCTGTCTATCGGGTTTGAGCGCCTGTTGGTAATTTATGAATATAATATGAGCTGGTTACGTGTAGTTTATTCTGCGCTCGGGATTAAGGTAGGCTTGACTCCAAGCCACGCGGGCGCTGTTGTTAAAATTTTATTTATACATTTTTTGTAGAACTAGGTAGACTTATCTCAACTTGAAGTAAATTTGCCTACATCTGTAAATTCTCTCCTGGCTGAGATTTGCAGCCTACCTAAATGTTCGGCTAATTCTTCCTAATCAGGGACCCTTTAATGACACAACCGCTACCTGTTTATGAAAGTTTAAATAATGTTCATTTGAGGTATGCAAAGGTTGTATTTTATCTTGTATTTCTATGTGCTAATTGTCTATTGTGACCTTACGTGCTTGCAAGAGTTAACTGATGTGTTAACTAAATGTTTATTCCTGTTTGTTCTTTTATTACGGCCGGCCGGTATGGCCGAGCGGTTCTGGGCGCTTCAGTCTGGAACCGCGCGACCGCTACGGTCGCAGGTTCGGGCATGGATGTGTGTGATGTCCTTAGGTTAGTTAGGTTTAAGTAGTTCTAAGTTCTAGGGGACTGATGCACTCAGATGTTGAGTCCCATAGTGCTCAGAACCATTTGAACAATTTTTTTCTTTTGTATTACGGAACTTTTGCTAGTGAAAATGTTTCTCTGTCTGTTCTAGTAGCACCTGAATTGAAACTGTGCTTTATTGAGTTTATTTTGAGAAAAGACCTCCTAAGTGATGTCAAGCTCCATTAGAGGTCATAATTTAAAAACTAAAATTAAACATTGCTCAAATTTGAAATTCTGAATGTTTATTATTGATTTTATTGGATTGCATTAATCTTAGTCTGTTAAATTTCACATGTAATGAAAAGAATCATAACAGCTGTTGGCGCAACTTCGTAAATGAAATCGAGTTATCTTCTCTGGGAGAAGTGCTATGTCTTTTTTTTTGTGGCCTGGCACATTACCAATGCCAGCTCCCCGCATGCTAACGTTTCACAACCCATACGACTTTAGTTTTATCAGCATATCAGAGAAAATGTTTACACAGAGTATCGTTTCAAGTGATAGGTATCGTAACATTGGTGTTCACGATTGGGCGAGGGGCTGTGGACGGTGTCTTGAGGATGGAAGTCTACGGGAGTGTTGAAGTTTCAGAAGTAACGCCTGCTGCTAGATCACATCTTCGACAGTAAGTACGAGCTTGTACCACTGTGCTTACCCGCTCCGCCTCTTTACAGCATCATTGCGAGAACTGTTCGCGATACATCAGTATACAATTCACATTAGCTGTTCTAACAGCAGATGTTGGTCCCTAAAACTTCGACACTCTGTAGCGTCTTTGAACGAGTTTCCGATATGGTTTTCTAATCACAATTTGTTCATATATATGCCCTCTAAGTGCCCTTAAAGATAGTCGCTTACCGTTTTTTACACCATGATATTAAGGGAGTTTCTTCTAAAAGTCATCAGGCGTGTTTCCTCTGAGTTTCCGTAGATATCCTCGATTTTGCTTTTCATTGTGTAGCTGGACTCAGCCCAAGCAAACCGGTAAGAAAATTAAATTTCTAATATGCGACTGGTTGATTATTATTTCATTATTTATACCAAAAAATGCTGTTCATCGCGTATTTCATGCGATGCACAGTGTCGACGGTAAGCGTCAGTTTGTTTAACGTGACAACCAAACAGCATTATTACGTCCCCTTTGGTCGTGCGGTAGCGTTCTCACTTCCCACGCCCGGGTTCCCGGGTTCGATTCCCGGCGGGGTCAGGGATTTTCTCTGCCTCTTGATGACTGGGTGTTGTGTGATGTCCTTAGGTTAGTTAAGTTTAAGTAGTTCTAAGTTCTAGGGGACTGATGACCATAGATGTTAAGTCCCATAGTGCTCAGAGCCATTTGAACCATTTTTTTTACGTCCCCTTTCGACAGAGCAGTCCCAAATCACTATAATGCGCTTAATCGATACGTATTAACAGGGACAGAATAACCAGGACTCCAGCAGCAACTGAGCAGCGCTGCTGCATGAGGGTACCACTCAACACTTACCAGAGCGGGGTTATTCATAATTTTTAATGTTCCTGTTAATGCCTGGCGGTAAATCAGATATCGCAGTAGACTAACCCGGGACCGCTAAATGGAACGGGCACCAAAAATTCCGCTTTAAAAATCATTTTCTTTGTAACGGGCAACAAACCGACGCTTTCCGTCGACACTGGGTATCGCATAAAAGATGCGATGAACAGCGTTTGTTTGGGCTGACTTCAGGTACACCCAGCAAAAACGAAATTGCAGGGAAAATGTGCCCTCGAATCTTAGGAGGGACAGCGTGTACATTGCACATTTTTCGCTGTTCAATAATCCTACCGACAGTCATAGCTAGGGTCTGTAAAAATAACGAAAGAAATTTGTTGTTTTCGATGGATTCATACTGCCGAGACACATATTTCTTTCGAAGTATTAATTACTTTCGTTACTGAACGGCAACACGTATAAAAGACGAGGGAGGATCGAAAAGTAACTCACAATAATTTGTTTCTCTTTGATATTGGAGCTGGAATGTTGGAATTTCCAGACGATATTGGAAATTTGTGGTAAGTTCCTATGGGACCAAACTACGAAGGTCATCGGCCCCTGGGCTTACGCACTACTTAATCTAACTTAAACTACCCTACGCTAAGGACAACACAAACACTCATGCCCCAGGAGGACTCTAACCTCCGACGGGGGGAGCCGCACGATCCGTGCAAGGCTCCTGAGACCGTGCGGCTACCGACGATATAATTTGAAGTTTCAGCTTCACAGGATATTTTGTTTTCATGTGCAGCTCTAGCGAAAGAAGCCTGGACTACGAAACGATCTTGGCGCGTATGTTACTGTCGTCAACTTGCGAAGAGCAGCGACTAGACGTTCGATATTTGTGGGCCAAAGGTCATATGTCTACACCGAGTGAAATTCACAGCTACATGCGTGGCGTCTATGGGAACGACTCTATCGACCGCAACCACGTCTCCAGGTGGTGCGTGTTTTTCAAGAGGGCCTTGTGAACCTTACCCATTCGCAGAATGTCGGAGACATTTAGGCAGTAATTTAGAAGGACCGGCGTGTGCAGCTGCGAATCTTATCGCAGGTGTACGATATTGTTCATGACACGATGAAATTTCGTAAAGTTTGTGCTCGCTGGGCGCGTAAGAACCCGACAGATAACCGCAAGGGCAAGCGAATGATGACAAGCTTGTATCACTTAACGCCGCAGAGGGGCGTGACTTTCTGAAAGGAATCGTCTCTTGTGATGAGCCGTGAGCGTAGCACCACACACAAGAAATACAGCAGGCCTCTATGAGGTGGAAACATGCCAGTTCCTCAGTACGACAAAACTTCATTGTGAGTCTGCTAGGAAAGTGCTTGTGACAATGTTATGGCATATGAACGGCGTGTTATTGGTGGACTTTGCTGAACACGGGACCATAATGAATGCTGAAGCCTACATGAACACTGGTTAAGTTGCGTCCTGTTATTCGTAACAAACGCCGCAACATTAATGCTGACGATGTCAGACTTTTTGACAATGACAATGTTGTTACTCCCGTTCGTGAGAAAAATCGCCAGATTTGGGTGGAAGGTCCTCCAGCATCTAGTATACAGTCTGGACATTGCACCGTCGGGCTATCATCTGTTTGGTTCCAAGAAGAAATTCTTGGCTACCCAACCCTATGCGACAGATGCAGAAGTGAAATCAGCAGTCCCCGGATGGCTATACTCCAACCAAACGGACTTCCACGAACAGAGCATATTGAAACTGGTACCACGTAGAGTGAAATGTGTTGAGAACGCTGGCGCTATGTAAAAAAGTAGGTAAAAGATGGAAATTCATTTGGGTTGTTTTTGTTTTGTTACCTATTAAACTGTTTGGTAACGAAATTATTTTCGCGTTACTTTCCCATTTTCCCCCCGAACTCGTTACCGCTGAGGAATAAGCCTGGTGGCGTTTGTTGGCAAGACACACCTCTGCAGGTGTGCACCGCAGCTCTGGATGAAAAGTTAGGAACGAAAGCTGTTCAGGGACCACGACCATACAACTGGGAAAATTTATCACCAGCTAAGACGTCCGGTCGTGGAGGCCTTAATTAAATGAACCAGGTAAGTACTTACACGAGAAAATCCGATCTTGCGACCAATATGAAGAGCTCGGCATTGTGCTCTAGTTGTCACTGAGTCAGTAGACCGGCATATCGGGTGAATTGGCTGCCCGCGAGGTGCCCGTTAACGCGACTTCGACGACGTCCGTTCCGCAGGCCAGTCCCGAGTTGTTAAAAGCGCTAGGACATTGTGAACAGCGACACCACACTGCGGACCGGAGAGTTGCCGCAGGGCGACTGACTGCAGAGTCCATGTTCCGGAAGGCCGCCAGCTGCCGGCCTGGAGGGCTGGCGGTTTAAAAGGCTCAAGGGAGGTTTCCGGCGCAGCTGGACTCCAGAACACGCTCCAGTGGCCGGCACCTGCCGACGACTGCACAAACGGCCGAGGCGAGCCGTGCATCCAGACACCGCGACAGGCCTATAGGCCCGTAGATCCTGGCAGCTGCAGGCTGCACCATACACTGGCTTCTCAGGGAGGCGCATGCACTGGGTTCATGCGTCACCACTCGAGCGCGTCACGAAGCCCTCTTAGTCGGAGTGAGCTAGTTGCTTCCTCTCTCATACCGTGCGAAGTGCACATCAGCGCGATCTTACGGATACTTCACGAGTTTTTGAGGTTAGTACATCATTAGTTAGCTAAAACATTAACTACGAGGGTCGGTCAAAAAGTAATGCCTCCCATTTTTTTTCTACTTAAAGAAATTAAGTTAAGTGAAAAATTTGAATTTGGCGCCATTCCTCAAACCTTCTTCTGCAATCCACTGCAGTAGTAACTTTCTGTGTCAACAGGTGGCAGCACAGCAGAAGTTTGTAAGATGGCCGACATCGATGTTCGTTTGAGACAGCGTTGTGTGATTGAATTCTTGAATGCAGAAGGTGAAACGCCCATACGCATTCATGAAAGACTGAAGAAGGTGTATGGTGTTGTGACAGTGGATGTCAGCACTGTTAGACGATGGGTTCGTCGTTGTAAGGAAGCTGACTGACGAAAAGCGGAGCGGCAGGCCGGTGAGTGCAGTGACTCCACACAACATTCAGCAAGTTGATGACATCATTCGTGGTGACCGTCGGGTGACTGCAGATGAAGTGTGTCGCATTATTTCTCTTAGTAAAGGCAGTGTGATCACGATTATTAAACAATTGGGGTACTCAAAAGTTTGTGCACGGTGGGTTCCAAGAATGTTAACCGATCAGAATAAAGAGGCAAGGAAAACAATAGCCTCCCAACACTTGCAGCGCTTCCGTTTGGAGGGAGATGAGTTTCTGAAAAAAATTGTGACCGGGGACGAAACATGGGTGCATTTTTTTGAACCCGAATCAAAGAGGCAGTCAATGGAGTGGCGTCACACAAGCTCGCCGAGGAAGAAAAAATTCAAAACTGTGCGATCGGCAGGGAAAGTTATGGCAACAGTTTTCTGGGATACAGAGGGTGTGATTCTGGTTGATTTTTTGGAGCAGGGATGCACAATAAATTCTGTTCAATACGTCACAACCCTCAACAAACTTAAAGCACGTCTTCAGCGAGTTCGCCCAACAAAATCAATGGCAGATGTTCTTCTTTTGCATGACAATGCAAGACCACACACCAGTCGTCACACCTCTGACGAGATTGTCAAAATTGGGTGGGAAGTTTTGCCTCATCCCCCATACAGCCCTGACCTGGCACCATCAGACTTCCATCTGTTCGGGCCACTAAAAGAAGCTCATCGTGGGATTCATTTTGAAGATGAGGAGGCCGTCAAAACATCCGTGCGTCAATGGCTTAGGAAGCAGAGCTGTGATTTTTACCGTGCTGGGATACATGCCCTTGTTCAAAGATGGACCAAAACTGTAGAGATGGGCGGAGATTACATTGAAAAATGACAAAATGATCCTCAATGTTGTGGTTTTCAACCTATGTAATTGCATTTAAATTTCCTGACAATTAAACGTAGAAAAAAGAATAGGAGGCATTACTTTTTGACTGACCCTCGTACAAAGACTCTCCAAGACGAAAAAACGACACGCCATGAGGAATTATACCAACAGGACGGAAATCAGTTGATGTCACGCACATGACATGCCAAATGATTACAGTTTCAGGTAAGAGCCCAACAAACTGAGCATGACAATAATGCGTTGGTCCACAAAAATGGTTCAAATTGCTCTGAGCACTATGGGACTTAACTTCTGAGGTCATCAGTCCCCTAGAACTTAGAACTACTTAAACCTAACTAACCTAATGACATCACATACATCCATGCCCGAGGCAGGATTCGAAATTGCGAACGTAGCGGTCGCGTGGTTCCAGACTGAGGCGCCTAGAACTGCTCGGCTTCATCGGCCGGCTTGGCCGGCGATAGGTTAATGTCCTAACGGTGTATCTCCAGACACGTCCGGACACCTTGTATAAATATTATCATAATTACAATACCTGTACTAATGAACATATGGAATATGAGAAATATCAGCCCTGTTAACATAATTTCCTCATTGTTGTCGAATGTGGGTATAGTAATGGCATCTACGTGACAACAGTACAAAATAAATCAATGTGGAGATGTAGAGTGGTAAGAGAAGGAGTGACAATTAAAGGAAAGGAATAAGATTAGCAGATGACATGGAAGGAAGAAAACACCAACCGTAAGGGACGAGAGAGGTGTAGCTGAATCACAATGTGACGGACATACTGATCCCCAGTACTTTTTTATTTAAAAAAAAGAAAAGAAACAGCTGGAATCTTCCGAGCGGAAAGCTAAGCCGATGATGAAAGCTAAAGTTATAATCTCCTCTTGCAGGCAGAGTGGTTTTGAACAAGAGGTATGAATGAGACCGACCACGTAATAAAGTTCGCCGACACGGAAGTTCTGGCTGTAAAGAAGCACTATCACACGCGCTTGTTTATAGAAGCTGTAGAAATACAAAAACACGCGAACAGTTTCAACAAGAAAGAGGAAAGCCTTAAGGTAAACGGATCCTGGCTTCCCGTACTGCAGCGAACGACCATCACAGGTAGCAAGAGGAGAACCGCACCGGAAATGACCGCGGAGAAGCCCTCGGACGTTGGCGCGCCAGGTACATATAGTCTGCGCCCGCGAGCTCGGCTCCAGTTCACCACCGGCAATGGAGGGTGAAGCTTTGACAATGCCATCCACTCGTGCTGGCGAAACGTCAGAAAAATCATTAGATGAACGTCGGCCGAAGAACCCGAGACAGAAGCCAATAGGCAGTTTGTCAACAAGTGGCCACGAAAGCCTTAACAATTTTGTAATAAGAGGTATGTTATGGATTAATTTGTACGGCTGTAATGGAGAAGAAGAAATACGTATTTAGTTACGTAAAGGTAAAGCCAAGATTCTAGTCGTACGCGACCTGGTATTTCAGTTATGGAATGATGACAGGTGTTACATAGGTGGGGCGATGCACTGAGAACAGCAGTGACTACGAAACCAATGAAGTAAGAAGAGAGTGTGAAAATCGTGTTGCACGTTTGGTTGCATTCAACCGAAAAGAGTACAGGAAGGACCGACACGATGAAACAACCGAATATTACTTAAGCATTTATAGGTAGCTCGAGTCGTCTTGAGCTAAACTACCTAACAGTAGTAAAGATTTTCCAGGACTAAAGGTTGAACTAATTTTTAATTAGTTTGAGATGGAAATGATTTTCTAAATTTTTCGATTGAATATAGGCAGAAGAGAGAATTCTTTAACACTTTCTTCATCGCAATGTAGATGCTCGTCCAAGATTGCGCCAATGTCTTTTACCGTTTTCTTTGTGGTAATTATATACCGTTAAGACGCGTTGGAGGACCTGTTCCACGAAAAGGACTACTGATCAACTTTCGGTGTGGTTTTAGAATGACCTGTCGCTTGTTAAGGTTACTAGAGCTCCTCGTATGTGATTGTCTACAGCTGTTAAATAATGTGGAGAAAGCATATTTGTGTCAGCAGCTGTGCAACGGTTTAGTTTAAGACCATGCTTTGTGCCCAGCACGATACAGAGCAAAAATCGTCATTCACACTGCAGCTGCAGTGTCCCTAGGGCTGGCGCTTAGGTACAATAAGATATTGCGAGCATGTAAGTGGTAGTTACAAGAGTGAAGCACAGATGAAACATCGTTGGTACACTGCGAGGAAAAGCAATGAGCCAAGGACTCAACCCTGGGAGACACTAGAGAGCACGCTTTTTGCATCATGACGTCACCGACCTATAGACGACTCGTTGAATCCGCTTTGGAGGTTGTTGTTGTTGTTGTTGTTGTGGTTGTTGTGGTCTTCAGTCCCAAAACTGGTCTGATGCACCTCTGTCTTGTGCGGGACTCTTCATCTCCGAGTAACTACTGCAACCTACATCCTTCAGAATCTGTGTACTGTATTGTCTTCACGTATTATCTCTACTGTACTACGACTACGATTTTTAACCCCCCCACCTCCCCAAGTCTCACATTTCCCTCCAGTTCTAAACTGGTGAGCCCCTGATGATTCAGAATGCGTCCTATCAACCGACTCTTTCTTTTGGTCAGGTTGTGCCACAAATTTCTTGTCTCCTCAGTTCTGTTCAGTACCTCCTCATTAGTTAGGCGATCTATCTCCAACATCCTTCTGTAGCACCACATCTCGAAACCTTCTATTCTCGTTTTGTCGAAACTGTTTATCGTCCATGTTTCACTTGCATTCAGGGCTACAAAAATGGTTCAAATGGCTCTAAGCACTATGGGACTTAACTTCTGAGGTCATCAGTCCTCTAGAACTTAGAACTACTTAAACCTAACTAAACCTAAGGACACCACACACATCCATGCCCGAGGCAGAACTCGAACCTGCGACCGCAGCAGCCGCGTGGTTCCGAACTGAAGCGCCTAGAACCGCTCGCCCACCGCGGCCGGCTCATGGCTACACTCCCGATACATACCTTCAGAAAAAAACACTTTCGTGGTAGGTGCACAGTATTCCATTAGGTGCACAGTATTCCACTGTGGCAGTGGTACTGAAGCACGCTACGTACATAATAATAAACTATTGGAGATCCAAAGTTAGATTAACGCCCCTTGCAGACCATTCAGTATGTTACTTTCGTGAGCTATTAACGTCAATGTCACATGTCTCCCAGCAACGCCCACTACGTCGGTAATATCTTTGTCTAGTATTAGGTGAGTAATGAGATCAGAGAAGCAGGTCTGCGTGGTCCGGTACTATCTCGGGCGACGATCATCGGCGTACGTAAGATAAGGAAGACCGCCCGGACCAGTTCGTGTCGGGCCGTTCTGCAGCGCGCTCGCCGGGATCCCCGACTACCAGCAGCGCCGGAAGTGGCCGCCAGGTGGCAGCACCTGTCGATGGGAGCCCCCCCCCCTCCCAACGACTGTGGCCTGAACCCCCCCATAGCGGCTGCCAAGGCGTGACGTGTGAGGCCTCGCTAGAGACGCCGCCAGACTGCCGATCGAGTAGACAGCTTGTGCTCTCGCTCAAAAAGCTTCCAGCGTCAGAGTTTGCGGCAGTGAACCAAGAGGCGAGGGAAAACTTGTATATAAATGATGTGCTCTCTAGTATTACCGGTAACTGTAAAATATTTCTGTTTGCTGATGACTCTAGCTTGGTAGTAAGGGGTGTTGTGTGCAATATTGGCTCGGTTTCAAATAGTGCTTTTCCTGACCTAAGTTCATGGCTTGTAGAAAATAAACTAACGCTAAATCACTATAACACTCAATTTTACAAGTTCTAACACACGATTCAACAAAAACTGAAATTTTAATTTCACGGAATGGGCATATGATTAGTGAAATTGAACAGATCAAATTTCTAGGTGTTCAGACAGATAGAAAACTGTCGTGGAAAGCCCGCTTTCAGAATCTTGTTCAAAGACTTAATGCTGCCATTTTTACTATTTGAACGGTATCTGAAGCGAGTGATCGTCCGACCCGAAAATTAGTCTGCTTTGCTTATTTTCATTCCCTTATGTCGTAAGGTATTTTATTCTGGAGTAACTCTTCCCATTCTAAAATGATATTTTTGGCTCAGAAATGGGCGGTTCGGGAAATAAGTGGTGTAAGTTCACGAAGCTCTTGTCGACCCCTGTTCACGAGTCTGGGTATTTTGACATTGGCCACTCAATATATATATTCCTTACTGTAATTTCTTGTTAACAATATTGGCTTGTTCCTAAGAATAAGCAGATTTCACTCAGTTAACACTCGGCAGAAATCAACCTGCATTTGGATTGGACTTCCTTAACCCTTGTGCAGAAAGGTGTGCGGTACACTGCTGCATCCATTTTCAATAAGCCACCACTCGAATTCAAAAATACTGTCAGTAATCCACACGCTTTCAAATCGAAATTGAAGAGTTTCCTCATGGGTCACTCCTCCTATTCTGTCGAGGAGTTTCTTGAAACATTAAGCTGATTCTTGTTGTACTGTTCATTGCGTTTACTTAAACTTATCAACTGACTTTTTCAGGTTCATAAACATTTTATTTTTGACTGTTATTACTGTTATGTTGTAATTTCAAGTACTGACACGTTCTATGACCTTGGAGATTTGCTCCTCAATTTGGTCCTACTGAACTTGAATTGTAAATAAAAGACACGTACACAAATGAGGTATATAGTAAGACACATTTAGAGGATGAGCATACCATATTCTGCAGTGTAGTCAGTTGGTTGAGCTCTGGTCTTCCTCTGGCATTCTAAGTACCAAGCAAGAGCATTAGATCAGCAGCACAGCGAGCTACATTTTGATAATGGCACTGTTCAACAGCTCGTACAAGAGCTTATACACTATGTAATCAAAAGTATCCGGGCACCCCCAAAAAACAAATGTTTTTCGTATTAGGTGCATTGTGCTGCCACCTACTGCCATGTACTCCGTATCAGCGACCTCAGTAGCCATTAGACATCGTGATAGAACAGAATGGGGTGCTCCGACGAACTCACGGACTTCGAACATGGTCAGGTGATTACGTCTGTACGCGAGATTTCCACACACCTAAACATCCATAGGTCCACTGTTTTCCGATGTGATAGTGAAGTGGAAACGTGAAGGGACACGTACAGCACAAAAGTGTACAGGCCGACCTCGTCTGTTGACTGACACAGACCGCCGACAGTTGAAGAGGGTCGTAATGTGCAATAGGGAGACATCTATCCAGACCATCACACAGGAATTCCAAACCGCATCACGATCCACTGCAAGTATTATGACAGCTAAGCGGGAGGTGAGAAAATTTGGATTTCTTGTTCGAGCGGCTGCTCATAATCCACATATCACGCCGGTAAATGCCAAACGACGCTTCGCTTGGTGTAAGGAGCGTAAACATTGGACGACTGAACAGTGGAAAAACGTTGTGAGGAGTGACGAATCACGGTACACAGTGTGGCGATCCGATGGCAGTGTGTGGGTATGGCGAATGCCCGGTGAACGTCACTGCCAGCGTGTGTAGTGCCGACAGTACAATTCGGAGGCCGTGGTGTTATGGTGTGGTCACGTTTTCCACGGAGGGGGCTATCAGCCCTTGTTGATTTGCGTGGCACTATCACAGCACAGGCCTACATTGATGTTTTAAGCACATTCTTGCTTCCCACTGTTGAAGACTAGTTCGGGTCTGGTGACTGCATCTTTCAACACGATCGAGCACCTGTCCGTAATGCACGGCCTATGGTGGAGTGGTTACACGAGAATAAGATCCCTGAGATGGACTGGTCTGCACAGAGTCCTGACCTGAATCCTATAGAACATCTTTGGGATGTTTTGGAACGCCGACTTCGTGCCAGGCCTCACCGACCGACATCGCTATCTCTCCTCAGTGCAGCATTCCGTGAAGAATGGGCTGCCATTCCCTAAGAAACCTTTCAGCACCTGATTGAACGTATGCCTGCGAGAGTGGAAGCTGTCATCAAGGCTAAGGGAGGGCCAACACCATATCGAAGTCCAGCATTACCGAAGGAGGGCGCCACGTACTTGTAAGTCATTTTCAGCCATGTGTCCGGATACTTTTGATCACATACTGTACGTTGCTACAGCGTTGAATGCCAGAAAGGTCTGAGGATGTTTAAGAACTGATAAGCAAGAGCACGAAGATTACTTGCAAGGAGGATTATGTGGTACGTGTACCTAGGACAGTGCAGAAATATATGGTTTGGATATTCTTCCTCTCTCCAAACTCACAGAGGGATTGTGCTTAGGTTGAGCCGATAGAGATATTTGTTAAACTTCCAACGATTAAATTTCAGCCTTGGAATAATTGTCGCCCAGCTCTTTGATGTTCGTGTGTTATTATACCTCTGTGTTCTTGGGATTGTGCGATGAAGTAACGCACAGTGAAGGTCTTTGATTTCAGATGCTCGCGACCATTCCTCTTACCAGACGGAGGACAACCGCTTCCTGAGCAAGGGTATCATGTCTGCGAGAGCGAGTTTATCATATTTAATAGCTTCATGCAGAGATGCCTGCTTTGCCAGAGGACCTACCTGTTCATTTCCAGGTATCCAGGCCTTTCACCCACACCGTCACAACCTTCGGGTTGATAACTGATTCAATTTTTAATATTGTTAGTTGTGTCTCTAATAGTTCAGCCGTGAGCTTAGTCACTAGACGCAAATACACTGTCGCGCAGTACCAATAATCATGTGACAGAGATACCCAGTTTTATAACGCATTCTCAGGATACGGGTTTAAAAGAAAACTGCAGATTGGGGGAATACATCGCATTCTGCCTGGCCCCTACCAAGTGTCAACAGTGAACGTTGTGAAGTGCAAAGAATTAACCCAATCAAAACTTTACCTAGGCTAGAAATTTCAACAGCACACGCAGCGATTCGAGAGAGAAATACCCCTAAACAAGCAACCATCAACGTATGGCAGAATGTAAGCGGGTTTAGCTTCTAAACTAGCGGACACACCAATGAACTGAGTTTGCGGTAACCTTGTCTACTCGCGTCGATCACCAGAGGCTCTTTCCAACGCGCGCCATTACCGGTCGGCTTGACCCGTTCGCTGGCTACCAGCATGGTTGGTCTGGCGACCTTCGGTGCCACGACATTAACGGCAGGCGTGTATACGAAACCCACAATCCGAACATCAAAATAAAAGTCAAACACCTAGTCACTGTACCGTGTCTCAAATGATTCCGTCTGATTAGACGATTAATAAAGTTGATTTTTTTATCGACGAAAAGTATAGTTAAAGTTACCAATGTATTTTTATCGATGTTTTAATTAATCAACAGTAATTAAAAGATGGTATTTTAAGTAAAACTAATTATTGGATTCGTAGTATCTTCACCTTGTGCTTCGACTGAAATCGGTGAACTGCTTCACAACATTTTTCTAAAATAGTAACGAGATTAAAAGGAAGAGGTTTCTCGTAACATGCTGTGCGGGATTAGTGTCGAGGAAAGCCATCCCTCACAAAATGTCTTAACGCCACTGCGAAGAGAAAAGGAAGGAACGAAGATCAGTGTTTAACGCTTCGTCGACAACGAGGTCATTAGAGACGGAGCACAAGTTCGGATTAGGGAAGGATGGAGAAGGAAATTAGCCATTTCGAAAGAACCATCTCGGCGTCCGTGGATTTGAACCGTCGTCCTTCCGAAAGTGAGTACAGTAAGTTAATCACTGCGCCAGGTCGCTCCGTGCCACTGCATATAAGAGGTGGTTTTTACTTCCAATACATGTTAATAACGCTGAGGTAACCAGGAGCAGTTATCGGCTGAGATCACAATTTAGGAACGACGAAGAGCAGGATGAAGTTTAAAAGACTAGTTAGGAACAATCTATACGCAAAGAAGTGAGACATCAAAATTCTAAGGAATGAATAGATATGCTTGAAGTTCTCTGAGGCTGTAGATACTTCAGCAATGGACAGTTCAATAGGAAGTTCAGCTGAAGAGGAATGTTCATCTCTGAAAAGGTTAACAGCAGATGCTGGAAAGAAAAAGGTAGGTACAAGTAAGGTAACTGCGGGGAAACCATGAGTAGCAGAAGAAATACTTTAGATGATCGATGAAACAAGGAATGTAAAAATGTTCAGGGAAACTTAGGAATACAAAACATTTAGGAATGACATAAACAGGAAATAAGAGTATGCTAAGGCGAAATCGCTGCAAGAAAAACTGTGAAGAAATCGAAAAAAAAAGATTGTCAGAAGGACTGACTCAGCGATTAGAAAAGTCAGAATAATATTCAGTGAAATTAAAAGTACGGGCGTTAAAATTAAGGATGCAATGGGAATTCCAATGCTAAATCCAGAGAAAAGAATGGTTTTGTGGAGAGAGTACATTTAAGGTCTCTAAGAGGGGTGGGAGTTGTCTAAAGACGTGATGGAAGAAGAAACAGCAGTCCACAGGGAACAGATAGTGGATTGCCTATCAGAATCAGAATTTAAAAGACTTAAAATGAAATAAGGCAGAAAGGAATTCTGTCGGAATTTCTAAAATCATTGGGGGAGGGGGGGGGGAGTGGCAAGATGAAGATTATTTACATTGGTTTGTACAATGAATGAGACTGGCAATATACCATCAGACTTTCGGAAAAACATCATTCCTAAGAAAGCAAGAGCTGACAGGTGCGAGAATTATTGTGCAAATTGTGCATCCAAGTTGATGACAAGAATAATATACAGAAGAATGGAAAAGAAAATTGAAGGTCTATTAGACGACGACCAGTTTGACTTTAGTAAAGATAAAGGCACCAGAAAATAGTTCTGACGTTGCATTTGGTAATGGAAGCAATACTGAAGAAAAATCAAGGTATGTGCGTAGGATTTGTTGACGTGGAAAAATCGTTTGACAATGTAAACCGGTGCAAGATGTTCGAAATTCTGAGCAAAGTAGGGTAAGCTATAGGGAAAGAGGGGTAACATACAGCACGTACAAGAAGCAGGATGGAACAATAAGAGTAAAGACCAAGAACGAAGTGCTCAGATTAAAAAGGGTGTATGACAGGGATGTGTCTTTCGCCCCTACTGTTCGATCTATACATCGAAAAAGCAATGACGACAATAAAACAATGGCTGCAGAGTGGGATTAAAATACAAGGTGAAAGGTTATCAGTGACAAGATTCCCATATGACATTGCATGCTCAGTGAAGCCGAAGAAGAATTGCAAGACCTTTGAATGAAATGAACAGGCTAGTGAGTGCGGAATGTGGACTGCGATTAAAGTAATGAGAAGTAGCAGAAAAGAGTATAACGAGAAGCTTAACGTTGTAATTGGTGACCATGAAGTAGATGTAGTTAAGGAAGTCTGCTACCTTGGCAGCAGATTAACTAGTGGCGGATGAAGATGGAGGACATAAAAAGAAGATTGGCACGGGCAATGAAGGCACTCCTGGCCAATAGAAGTCTACTGGTATCAAACGTAGGCCTAAATTAGAGGAAGCAATTTCTTCGAAGGTTCGTTTGGTATTGTATGGTAGTGAGACATGAACTGTGGGAAAACCGGAACAGAAAACAATCGAAGCGCTTGATATGTGGTGCTACAGAAGAATGTTGAAAATGAGGTGGACTGGTAAGATGGGAAATGGGGAGATTCTTCGCGGAATCGGCGAGGGTAGGAATATATGCAAAACAGTGACAAGAAGAAGGGACATGACGATAGGAAATTTGTTAAGGCAGCAGGGAATAACTGCTACGGTACAAGAGGCAGCTGTAGAGGGTAAAAAAGGAGAGGAAGACAGAGACTGGAAAAGATTCAGTAAATAATTGAATGCATAGGTTGCAAGTAGAGAGATTAGCGCAGGAGAGGAATTCGTGGCGGGCTGCATCAAATCAGTCAAAAGACTAAGAAAACAAAAACAAAGTCACTTTAGTTCCACCAAGAAAGCTGGTTATTTTTTATATTGTTTACAAAGCTGTTCTCATCTGAAGCAGTTTGTTTAGGATAGGATCCCGGATTTCTGAAGAAAGCAACGAGTTGATTAGAATTATATCACAGCTCATTACAAGTGACTCAGATAAATACAGAGAAACGCGACTTTTGAACACATTGTAGTGAAGTTTTATTACCATAGCACTTCTGAAAAAAAATTTAGAGGAATGGGTTTGCTTCTTGAGAAGTGTGTTTACACACTAACTGCAACAGCATAAAAATGAAGATCGTTAAAGGAAGCAATCGCGAAAAGGGAGGCACTAAGTGGCAATACGCAGAGCTCGCACTGTGCTTGTCGCTGGTCGTTAACTGGACCAGCTCAGCTTTGGTGCTGTAAAAAGCATCGGCCGTCGCCAGAGGGCTAGTAGCTGGCCGAGTCTCGTTGCGTGGCCTGGCCGGCAAGTAATTATTCTTTACTCTGCACCGCTGATGACCGCCGGCAGGTCCGCACGTCATCAAAGTCACGCATCACACACGCGTAAAGAAGTTATCGACACGCCCCCTAGCGCTGCGCCGCACTAATATCCAGAAGAAAGCCATTACCGGCCATCTAAAACAAATTATTGCGACGCAGTAATCCGGGCGGGCTCATTTTTTTCCCGGGACGCACTATCTCCCGAGGAATGTAATTCCCAGAAGCGGCATTTAAGACGAGAGCTCCCGTAATTTATTTGTACAGAGGACGCTAAAGCGCGCTCGGGCCCGGGTCGACGCTCCAGCGGTACGTTTTTACCGGCTCAGGCCGCTCCGAAGGTGGCCTCGTAAGGGGACGCCCGGCATAAAGTCATTAGGGCCAGAGACTGGCGGCAACCGCCGGGTATCGAACCCAGGTCTCCGCGCTCAAACTAACGCGTCATTACTACAGTCGACCTGTCCCCTCTGCAAACTATTTCTTTCTAGGGCCGTAGGGGCCAGAAGTATTCAATACGCTAATCTGAGCGCTCAGATTGTTTACGAGTGCCCAGCCGTGGTCAAATGGCTCTGAGCACTATGGGACTAAACATCTGAGGTCATCAGTCCCCTAGGACTTAGAACTACTTAAACCTAACTAACCTAAGGACATCACACACATCCATGCCTGAGGCAGGATTCGAACCTGCGACCGTAGCGGTCGCGTGGTTCCAGACTGAAGCGCCTAGAACCGCTCGGCCACCCCGGCCAGCCCCAGCCGTATTATATACGTTTATGCGGATACTGGCTCGCTTTTGCGTGATACTTCGTCTGGCAATACAAGTTCGAGCACCTGATGATGACATAATGGAATGCTGAAACGCGTTGCCTCTGGAATAAATCAGAGATCTACGTCTACATACATACTCCGCAAGCCACCGTACGCTGCGTTAACGGAGGGATCCTGTACCGCAACTGGTCATTTTCTTTTCTCGCAAACTTAGCGAGACGAAAACGACTTCCCTAATCTCACGAACTTTATTCTCATGGTCCTTCCCTAAATGTACGTTGACGGCAGTAGAATCTGTTGGATCCTGCCTACTCGTCGAATATGGGGTGCCTTGAAAACCTGCCTTCTCGGATCGCTAGACAACAATTAAAGCAAATCGTATTAATGAATTTTTATTACAGCAAGATAAATGACAATACTTAACTTTGAGAAGTTGCAATGATTTGTCGCAAGCAGTGGGCCACAGACAAATAAGAAGTGTCTTCTGTATATACAATTCTAATACAAGTGAAATTATGCAGTTCCTAAGTCGCTGCTATAGAGCAGCTAGTCTTCATCTGGGCTGTGGCAAGGCAGCGCGGCGCTTATGTCCTCTTCGTGTAGATGCCGCTGCTGTCTCGTTTTCGTCCTAGAAAGGGGTCGGTCAGCGTACTATTGACGGACGTCTCCTTCACAGCCCTCTCCAGCGCTCGAATCTTACGCCGAAACGGAATCCTTCTCCAGTCAGCCTCAAATGCCAGTTCTCTAAATTTTTTTCACTAATGTTTCTTGAAAAGAACGTTGGCTTCCCTCCAGTGATTCCCATTTGTGTTCCCGAAGCATCTCCGCAACACTTGCGAGTTGTTCGAAACTACCGGTAACAAATGTAGCTGCCCACCTCTCAATTGCTTCGATGTCTTTCTTTAATCCGACCTGGTACGGATCCCAAACAACCGAACAGGACTCAACAATTGGTCGCACTTACAGTCTCCCTTACAGATGAACCACAATTCCCTAAAATTCTCCCAACAGTCTGAAGCAGACCATTCACCTTCCCTTCTACAGTCCATACAAGCTCATTCCATTTCATATTGATTTGGAAATACAGCTGTTTGTTGATATATTGTTGGTTATGGAGGGGAGTTTTCTTCTGACCGGCAAGTGTGAACATCGTTTCGCTGAAGGATATTTTTAAAGAACTGTGTTCCTGGGATTTTTTCCGCTCGTTCGCTCTCCTTGGTGCTTGTGCTAGACTTGTCCGGGTAACCATGAAACATAGTACAACAGATCTCGAATTGTTCTTCAATTAAATCAAGAAAACGGTGCAAACAACTCGATGCAACAGCTAAAGCGCATCATGCAAAGGAGGAAAGTGACGGCACACAATCATCTTACCCCTACACCACGTCAGGTATTAAATACCAATCACCTCAGTAACATCGTGACACTACTGGAAGGTAATGGATGTTTAGCAAAAGCTCGATAAGAGCGCGCATAGGAAGTTCCTGAGACGGCCAACCGCATCTTTGAAATTGCGCTAACTTCAACACGCGCTACACGACAAACGGTTGGTCTGACGAAGAAAGTCACTGGATCTCGTTATGGGAAATTTTATCCTGTCTGCTTTCACAAATAACCTCGCCGTTATCGAGTTATGAGGGAAAAACATAAAAAGCTCATTTTTTAGTAGTTTTGCCATTTTTGACCCATTTCTGGGCCGAAATTTTGGTGGCTTTTTGAAAATTCGAGTTCAGCACCCTCGAAAACGTAGAGAACGCTTGTATAAAAAAACTGCTACAAAACTTTCCGTTTTTTGACCATTTTGAGCATCATTTGACTGGGCTATAACAGGTCTACACTCCGACAATGACGATAGACTACCCAACTCCGATTGATTGTCTCCGTGTATCTACCTGGCGATAGATCATCGGATGACAGCCGTTTCTTTATATGTAGTAGGGATATCACATTCAGCTGTATTTGTAGGTTTTATTTCAGTTGCAATCACTTTCGATTTACACTACTCCATCTTCAGGCCCCTGAATACAGCGAAGTATCTTTTGTCATATATTTACGATGTCAAATATGAAGCTATCTACAGTTACATTTATCGAATGGTAGCTCCATTACACTAAAAAAAAAAAGAGTGGCATCGTTCAAGTGGTCTCAGAGTCCGGTACGCTGTACGATGAATCGTTTAGTGTGGAGGGCAGATGCTAGACTATAAATCGATGTGACAGTTCTTGGGAGGTGTAGCTTCTCTGGCAAGAAACAGCCTACAAGACTCTCGGGAGACCTTCCTTCTACAACCGCTCTACTGACAGGTATCATCTGCGAGGTGGAATGCCTGGAGAAACCTGACAGACAACTTCGAAGAAGAACTTCGCGACTGACCGTCCGGGACGAAGCAGAGATGCCCAACAGGCTCCAACGGAAGGCAGGACTAGAAAGTCATTGTACGCACTCCGAGAACTGGTCTTCATATATGGTTCTAAGAACGCCCCCATGTACACTTCATGTAAGGATCAGGAGTACCCACATTTAGAGGTGTTAGAAGTGAATTGCCGATCTCTCTTAATGCAATATCCGTTTGGCATGGAAGAAGGGTGTACCATCTTAGACATTAAGGTCGTTAGAGATGTAACAGTACTTCAGTCTGGACGCTACGGGATAAAAAGTTGGCAGTAGCCTTTATTGAAGGCAGCGGTCCGACTTTTACTGAAGTGGGTAACGAGGCAAAATCCATGCATAAAGTCCGCAAGCTTCTTTACAGTGGGTAGCGGAGGGTACTTCTGGCCCCACTAATTGATCCCCCATGCCTTTTCTATTCACGAATGACATGTCGGTAAAGATCGGATTACTTCTGATTTTTCACACTGTCTCGTCGTGGTCATTTCGCTACATCTTTATCTGCATGACAACTCTACAACCCACACTCTGAAGTGCCCGGCAGAGGGTTCTTCGTACCACCTTCATACTATTTCTCTACCATCTCACTCTCTAAAATCACTAGCACATGAGAAAAGCGAACACTTAAATCTTTCTGTACGAGCTCTGATTTTTCTTATTTTGTTACGACGATCATTTCTCGCTGTGTAGGTTGACGAGAATAAAATATTTTTGCTTTCAGAGGAGAAAGTTGGTGGTTGAAATTTCATGAAAAGATCTGTAGCGAGAATTGCCTTTTCTTAATGATTGCCACCACAACTTGCTTATCATATTCGTGACACTCTCTCAACTATTTTGAGATAATACAAAACGAGCTGCCTATCTTTAAAGTTTTTCGATGTCCACCGTCAAACCATATCTGATGTGGATACCATACCGCTCAGCAATACTCTGGCAGATGACGAACAAGCGTAGTGTAGACAGTCTCTTAAGTACATTTCTTGCATCTAAGTGGACTGCCAATAAAACGCAGTCGTTGCTGCACCTTCCCCACAACGTTATCTATGTGATCATTCCAGTTTAAGTTGTTCATAACGGTAATTCCTAGATATTAAGTTTAATTTGCAGTCTTTAGATTTGTGTTATTTGTTTTAAGAGATTTCTTTTTATACTAATATCGATGACTTCACACTTTTCCGCATCTAGAGACAATTGCCACTTTTGGCACCATACAGATATTGTCTCTAAGTCATTTTGCAGTTCGTTTTCATCTTCTGATGACTTTACTAATGGGTACATGATAGCATCAACTGTAAATAATCTAAGATGTTGCTGAAATTGTTCCCTAAATCATTTAGTCGGCCTGTGTGGCTGAGCGGTTCTAGGCGCTACAGTCTGGAACCGCGCGACCGCTACGGTCGCAGGTTCGAATTCTGCCTCGGGCATGGATGTGTGTGATGTCCTTAGGTTAGTTAGGTTTAAGTAGTTCTAAGTTCTAGGGGACTGATGACCTCAGATGTTAAGTCCCATAGTGCTCAGAGCCATTTGAACCATTTTGAACCTAAATCATTTATATAGATTAGGAACAGCAAAGGGGCCTATAACACTTCTTTGGGGAATGCAACTACCACTTTTGTTTTACTCGATAACTTTCCGTCGATTACTACGTACTGTGAAATTTCTGGCAGAAAACCACGAATCCAGTTATACAACTGAAACGAAACTCCATAGGCATGCAATTTGATTAGAAGCATCTTACGAGGAACGGCGTCAAAAGCCTTCTGGAAACCTATAAATACGAAATCAGTTTGAGGTCCCCTGTCGATAGCACCCATTACTTCTTGCGAATAAAGTACTAGTTGTGTTTCACAAGAACGATATTTTGTGAATCCGTGCTGACCATGTGGCAATAGACCGTTGTCTTCGAGGTATTTCGTAACATTCGAGCGCAGTATATGTTTCAAAATACTACTGCAAATAGAGATCATTGATACGGGTCTGCAATTAATCGGCTTTGTCGTATTTTCAATCTTGAGTCATGGTGTGCCCAGAGCAGCTTTTCAGTCTTTTGGCACGAATCTTTCGTCGAGCGAGCGGTAGTATATGATTGCTGAGTAAGGGGCCATTGTATCGGCATACACTGAAAGGACTCAAATTGGTACTCCATCTAGACCGGAAGACTTGCCTTTATTAAGTGATTGAAACTGCTTCGTTTCACCGAGAATATCTACTTCTAAGTTACGTATGTTGGCAGCTATTCTTGATTCGAGTTCCGGAATATCTAGTTAATCTTCTTCGGTGGACGAATTTCGGAAACTGTGTCCAACACTGTCGCGTTAGTGACGATGTCATCGGTAAGATTAACATTGCTATCGCGCAGTGAAGGTATTGTGTTTAGCCACTGGTCTACTTTATATACGACCAGAATCTCTTTGGATTTTCTGTATGATTTCGGGACAGATTTTCATGGTGGAAGCTGTTAAAAGCATCTCACATTTAACAGTTCTCATTTATTCTTCACTCTGAAGAATTCGATGAAGTTTCGAGTTTCAGTAAGACATTGCCAATCTTGCAGCTTTTGTGCTTTTTAAAATTTTCGTTGTTTCTGCAAGAGTGGTATGACTTGTTTTGTGAACAACGCGGGATCACTCCCGTCTTTTATTAATTTATTCGGCATAAATCTCTCAATTGCATTTATGCCTGGTGTATGCTCGAGGTAATAACATGTTCCCCGACACTTCTAGAAACGCGTACTCTCGAAGTTTCACGAGTAAACCTGTCCGTCATACACAACGCCTCTCTTGTACCGTCTGCAACTGGAGTCTGTTGAGCACCTTCGTAACGCTCTCGGGCCGTGTAAACGATCCCTTGACGAAACGCGCAACTCTTCTTTGGACCTTCTCTATCCCTTGTATTAATCCCACTTTCCGATGGTCCCCTGAGACACACCTGCTCCAGAATCAACCGAACAAATGTTTCTATAAACAAACTCTTTCGTGGATGAATTGCATTTCGTTCAGATTCTCCCAATATTAGTCTCGTATCTGATTTTACAGCTATTTGTAGTAAGTATCATACCACTTGCAGATATTTACGTTAGTTACTGTTTGCTCTGATTTGTCTCCAATAGTGTAATCAAAATGGCCCTCTTCTCACGATTACGCGTTCAGTACCGTAACTATTGAATCACCCAACGCTGTTACGTGAGTGGAACAGGCTGGGTGTAATCAGTGCTGAAGACACCACAAATGTCATGCGCAGCTTAAACAACTATTCACCCAGGAATCTGAGTGTGGTACACAACATTAGCGTGCGTCAGAAAACCGATAACTGCAATACCTTTTAGTCACTGTTACACATCTTTCTTTCTTACCTTTCCGGCAGCTCGAATTTGAACCAATTCATCCACCTAGGAAGCTTGAAGTAGTCGGCTCTTATTTGGTCTCTTTCGCTTCTCTAATACCGTAAGGATTTAAATTTAAGGTCGCCCACACCAGAAATATTACTTAGTCTTCACCATTTTTACTATTCGTAACAATTTGCGCAATTTGACGCTCATACAGCATTCATCTACATCTACATCTGCATCCCTACTCCGCAAGCCACCTGACGGTGTGTGGCGGAGGGTACTTTGAGTACCTCTAACGGTTCTCCCTTCTATTCCAGTCTCGTATTGTTCGTGGGAAGAAAGATTGTCGGTATGCCTCTGTGTGGACTCTAATGTCTCTGATTTTATCCTCATGGTTTCTTCGCGAGATATACGTAGGAGGGAGCAATATACTGCTTGACTCCTCGGCGAAGGTATGTTCTCGAAACTTCAACAAAAGCCCAGACCGAGCTACTGAGCGTCTCTCCTGCAAAGTTCGCGATTACTAAATGCTCCTGTAACGAAGCGCGCTGCTCTCCGTTGGATCTTCTCTATCTCTTCTATCAACCCCATCTGGTACTGCTGTTGGGATTCGTAATATAAATACGTAAAGTGCATGTGCCTGCATTCTCCGTCGAAAGACAAGTATCTCACTATCATGCTATTGTCTCCATTGCGCTCTTAATGTGACTTTTGACGCTAGAGATAACGAGTCAGCTGGATTTTCCAATAGAGTGAATAGAAGTAAAAAGAATTGGCAACAAAAATAAAGACAATGTATTATGTGGTGCATAAGCTCGTAGCGTTTTTTTGTAAGTTTAATAAATACAACATATAAAGAGGGAGTTTAGTCATCAGTAATACATTCTCCTTCACTATTTTCTACAGTCTGTCAACGCTGCAGTAACTTCTCGATTTCGCAACCGTAGAAATCACATGGTTTTGAGGCGAAGAAATCAGTTGTTCGCTAAATAACAGAGAACGTGAAAAACAGTAGACGCAAGATCAGGTGAATAGGGTGGGTACGGAATGACTTCCCAACCCACCTCCTGTAACGTATTTTTTGTCAGTCTAGAAGAATGCCGGCGGATGTTATCGTGGAATACGATCACTTCACGCAGTCTTCCTGATCGCTGTTCTTGGATTGCGTCTACAAGACGTTTCATTTGTTGGCAATAAATGCCAGCCACGGTAATGGTTACATCTCGAGGAAGCAATTCGTAGTACACCATACCGTCGCTGCCTCAACAGATGCATAACATTTTCATTTGGTGGATGCGAACAGGTCTTGTATTGGGAGTTGCTGTTTGTTTGGGCTCAACCATTCCTTTTTTGTCTTTATGTTAGCATAAAGACACCGTTTCTCGTCACCAGTAACGATACAGGAAAGGAATAGTCGGTGTTTCTCAAGATCCAACTGATAACTATCAATCGGATATGCACATATCACCATCCGCAGATTTTCTGATTTTGGCTTAGCGCATATTGTACCCATACACCCAACTTTGAGCCTCCCCATTGAGGCAATTGTAGCCGGCCGTTGTGGCCAAGCGGTTCTAGTCGCTTCAGTCTGGAACCGCGCGACCACTACGGTCGCAGGTTCGAATCCTGCCTCGGGCATGGATGTGTGTGATGTCCTTAGGTTAGTTAGATTAAAGTAGTTCTAAGTTCTAGGGGACTGATGACCTGAGAAGTTAAGTCCCATAGTGCTCAGAGCCATTTGAACCATTTTTTTGAGGCAATTGTCACACGATAGTCGAATGGTCACAGTTCATCACATGTGCCAGTGCTCGAGTCCACTGATGTGGGTAATTGTGGATTAATGCGTTCAAACGATCTTCATCAAAGCCGGAAGGTCTTTCTGAACGTGGAGAGTCACTAATATCAAAACGACCCTCCTTAAAACGAGAAAACCATTTTCATGCCGTGCTCTGTCCAGTGGCATTATCCGCACATATGGCGCAAATGTTTCTGGCCACCTCCGCTGCTGTCACCCCTCTATTGAAAGCAAACATAAGTATACTGTATGTCGGAAACGCTCCGATTTCCATATTCGCGACTTCATTTTATAGCGTCCACAACTCCACTCGCGAGCCTCAAATGACAAAAGGTAATATGTAAACTCAAACAACAACAATGAAATGCAAATAAAAAATGACCACCGAAATATCGACATGCATAACAAAAAAGCTACGAAATTACGCTCCAACATAAAAAATATCACGTTGCTAAACAGAATTGACTGTTATTCTTTTTTTTTTATTTGTGAGACCGTATCTATCAACTTAAGATTTCTGTAAAGTGCCAATGAGCAGAATTGTCAATGTTACTAGCAGAGGGCTGCGGGAATGGAGACAATCTCTGGCAGCATGACGTACGCCCACCAATGACGATCCGCCTATGGGCTGTTAATGGTCACCACAACAGAAGCCACGACAGTAAGTTGTTCTTAGAGAAGTCGACGCAGGAAACCTCGAGATTATACTCAGGGCTGACGCCGTACGCAAAACCGAGAACGTTTTGTACACTCGCAATTACTGTCAAAATCGCGTCGTAAATGAGTTCGTAACACTGCAGCGCAATCGTCCGTATAACTGCCTCCCAAGATATGTCGTTCGCCCTTCTGCAAGAAGAAGATGCGGTTCTCGTAAACGTATCCAACGTGTGAGCAATGGAATGGCGATGCACAGTAGTGTTAGCAGTTTATACCATCGACAGTTTTTCCGCACAGTATCCTTGTTAACCAAGACACGTTAACAGCTGTTTTAAACTACGATTGCGCACACAGTACCCAACAGTAAATTGCTATATGATGGTCTGTGAGTCTGTGTAGTAGTTTCAAAACCCGTTATTGGATCCGTTTGGTTATGAATTCCGGTTGCTTTACAGGAACAGCAACTACCACACTTCTGCAATCTTTCACTGAAAGAAATACAGCAAGCGTATACTCGATGTGCTGAGCCAGTAGCACTTTCAAACAGAAGGAAATTATCTGGTGGCTGAACGCTGAACCACTCTCCTTACTAATTCCTGACAAATTTTATTAATTGCGCTATTTCCACAGCATCAATTAGCATGGTTAAAAACTTTAATTAGCTTAATTAATAGCTTATATTCTACACTAACCTTGTATCGCCACTCATCTTTTCTTTTTGTCTCACGGCAAATGGTTTTTGGCTGCATTACATTCCTCCTCTAATACGCGAAAGCCATATTAACTCTTGACGTCCAATTTTAGGATCCCTTTTTTATTACATGAAGCTGTCATTAATTAATGATTCCACTTACCCGGTCCCGGAATATTGTAGATGTGAGGGAAACGCGCTTTTCTCCGCCCCCCCCCCCCCCTCCTCCCCACCCTTCGTCAGAAACTGGTTCCCTACGCCCCGAAATATGCCTTAAATTACCTGAAACTTTTTCCGGGTGATTTAGGCGAGCTGTGCCGGTAACCCGAGGCCACATAATCCTCTCCAGCTACAAGGCAGGTGCGGAGATGTGGGCGCGTAGCTCGGGAAAAATGAAATATCGATCTACCTGCGGAGGTTGCGTCAACTTCGTAATTTAGTAGCACTTGGTACGGTCTTAGAATTAAAACACTGCGTACTTTACAACACGTTCTCCGAAGACTGTTATACGGAAATCTTTCGGACGTCATCTTCTTCCTGTTTTATTACCAATCTATAAAATAGTCGTCAGCAATTGTTTTTCTCCAGTTTTCTCCTATCTTCTGCAAGTCTCTCCAGTTCCGAGATCATTGTCAATTTCACGTCTTCCTCGCGCATTCAGCCCAAGCACTTTTCCTTGCCTTACTTCCATAGTGAAGGGGCAATATCTGTATGTGTCCAACCCACTGGTGTCTCCGTTGCTTGATCTCTACAACGGTCTTTCATATGTAGCTGAAGACTTCTCCATCACCCATTCTCTCTCTCCATGAAATCCTCAGAATTCTCCTGCAACACCACGCCTCAATAGTCAGTAGTATTTTCGTAGCTTCTTGTTGCTGTAGAATGCTGTTTTAGGTTGTACAATTTAGCATCATTATGATGTACCGTCCTTTGCTATTCAACGACCCAGCTGCTTCAAGATGGTGACTTCCTTCAAATTCTCTTTCTCCAGATTCTGAATCAAGTCGTTACAAGGGAAATCTTTCTGAAACGAAACGCAATAAACGTTTCGCTCGGGTGTTCTGAAAGTCTACGACCACTGCGGGAAGTATGTAAGTTCGTAGGTTTTCGCGGCTGGTAGAAATTTCCATAAATATTTCTTGGTTGCAGACCGCCTCGTGTTGTAAAAGGTACCAGCGTTTCGACCTCTGTAGCGACATACATCACCATCATTACCATCATCAGACACCAAACCAAACACTTTCTTGATGTAATCATCTTTGCCTGTCATTCTCATCTTTACCATTCGGTTGCAGTTGCTCTAGTTCAATCGACTAGTAACTCTTTGTAACATGGATGATCTGCTCCTGCCTTTTGTTATTTTCCCAAGATCTTTCCTTCCAGGATGTGTTTATGAAGCTGTTATGTCGAGTCAGGTCTCCATTAACTTACTTTTACTTCGCTGTATGAAGTTAATGAATGTCTATTCCTCTTTAATTTCTTGTACTGTTTGTGCACTCAGCCCCTGTGAGGGCAATTGAAGACCTACTTGATTGAGAAGTAGGATGACACGGCGGTCGGACGATGCAGTTGGGCCTTCGAGGCCTGTTCGGCGGTGTTTAGTTGTTTATAAGATTTTCTTTCAGGCCAGGATGCTTTTGTGGCTGTTCTGCTTACCCACACCTCTAATGCTTCTATTTTTTTCATTTCTCGTTACTCCAGCGTCTAACTTTCACAGCCATAACTTCAAACGCCCCAGATAAATACATCGGGGTGTGGAATACTTTTTACTACACGACGCGAGCTACAGCCTGGAAGAATTATATAAAAACTGCGAAAAGTACTTGACTTGTTAATGCAGTGCTTCATTACTTATTCTGTTCGAGAGAGTAAAATACATTTGTCGATACCGCATAGTATCCTGTAAGACACCAATTTCCGCTAACGAAACCTCAGACGGAAAGTAATGCCACCAGTTGTTAATGAGATATCAGCATGGAATGTTTCTCAAAATATTGTCTACTTGTGACCATCTACAAAATACAAAGGAAAAGTAGCAGTTCCAATTACTCTACCGATAATTTTAACGCTATTTATGGTTGCCAGGTTGGGTTGTAAAAGGTTTAACGGCTGTTAATGCAGATATTTTTTGTGGTGTCACCGCCAGACACCACACTTGCTAGGTGGTAGCCTTTAAATCGGCCGCGGTCCGGTAGTATACGCCGGACCCGCGTGTCGCCACTGTCAGTGATCGCAGACCGAGCGCCACCACACGACAGGTCTAGAGAGACGTACTAGCACTCGCCCCAGTTGTACAGCAGACTTTGCTAGCGAAGCCACACTGACAAATACGTTCTCATTTGCCGAGACGATAGTTAGCATAGCCTTCAGCTACATTTGCTACGACCTAGCAAGGCGCCGTATTCAATTGATAATTAATATTGTGAAGCATGTATCATCAAGAGCGATGTTCTACAAATGTGGATTAAAGTTAAGTGTTACAGCAACTGCGCCCATTTTCTAAGTTCTCATTTCCTTTTAACTGTTCCAAACCTCACGCCAATCTGCGTGAGCTTAACGCGTGCCTTTCGGCTTCCTCTCGTTGTGACTTGGCTGTCTTGCTAAGTCACAACATTTTTATATGTAGTACTTCGTATGTGCACACAAATGTGTGTTAGTAGGTTTTTGACTGTGTCGAACAGTCGTCCTACAAACATGCCAAGAACTTTACGACTTGGTGTTTTCTCAAGGGTCATATTTCACCACTAAGTGGTCTACCCCTGTCAGTATAGACTAACCGTTTTGCGTCCACACATCCACACTTCAACACCTGACCTAGTGCCCAGGGATAAATTAGCATTAATGGCATTCCACGTGTACCTGAAGGTACCAACCAACTTAAAAACATACGACTTGTTGTAATGGCTATAATTATTAGTTTTCAATTGACGTAAATACTGATGTCGAGTTTTTCAGTATACCATCATCAATTACCAACAAAAAATGGTTCAAATGGCTCTGAGCACTATGGGACTTAACAGCTGTGGTCATCAGTCCCCTAGAACGTAGAACTACTTAAACCTAACTAACCTAAGGACATCACACACATCCATGCCCGAGGCAGGATTCGAACCTGCGACCGTAGCAGTTGCACGGTTCCGGACTGCGCGCCTAGAACCGCGAGACCACCGCGGCCGGCCTATTACCAACAGATATGCCTGCACTTATACCCGTTACATCCTGTAGAACAACCGTCATCAGGCCAACTTAGGTTCCACGTGAGGGAGTAGTGCACTTAGCTGCAAAGTTGAAAATCGAAATGCCGCGTGGTTAATGGTATACATTATCGAGCTAAACCAATCACAACACCATCGGTGAAAACATGTTTAATTATCTTCTTAGCAGTGAATTTATAATATAAGGGGTTCAACGACAACATTCTAACTAATCCAATATAACTACATATAACTTGAGGAACTACTCCTTCGATTTACATCTAGCACTACATTTTTAACGTCACTACTTCCAGTGACAGCGGTACGAGTGATGCAAAAATCCTCAGTATATTAGCGCTGATTTTATGTACAAATTACCATCGTTCATTTAGAACCATCTGCGCTGCTGAAAGGGATCGTTAACACACACTGTGTGAAAAAAATTTCCACGTGAAAGTCGGCGTGTTATTGATAGTAGCAATCACACGACTGAAATATAACTTGGATAGGTCGCTTGCAGCATTACCTCTTCATTTCTTGCAGAGATAAACTTGTCTGTGTAATAACTAAGCAAAACGTTACTCTTTAGAGAGAGCGACAGACGCTCGTTAATCATAACTTCCGAACTCGGTGAAGCGGGTTGAGAGCAATTTGCTGCAAGATACTTGAAGTTTGTAAAACTCGTTAGCCAACGTTTTCTCGTCTTTTCAGAAACATTTGTTTACTGTATGAAAATACTTAAATTTTATTTATATTTATTTTAAGATCCCAATGTACAGTTTACAGTACCGTACTGGGAAAGATATAACTGCTATATTTTTTCTTTGTCCAGCATGAGAAGCGGCTCCATGAATCTGCGTATAAGTAAGAAGTGGTGACTTGGTGTGTTATAATTACAGCAACTATTTCCATAAATCAGCGTCTCGCTAAATGAGAGTCTTACAATTCTAAAAACTTTCTTGGTTTCAGCCGAGACTGAGAAGAACACAACTCACCCTTGTGTCGAGTGTACCAAACTATCATCATATAAACATGCTTAGATCTGTAGTTAAGCTGGCTACGTCGCATCAAAAGCCATACAGCAGGTGAAGAATGAATTTATTCACCAAAAATGTATGCTTGATGCGTTTCTGATTTTTTTTCTATCTTCAGAAACCCAAGTGTACGGATAGCACAAAGGCAACAGCGTTTCCAATTGTGTAAGTGACATGAGCTAACAGACTAACTGTCAGCTTAGGTTAAATACATGACTGGTAACACTGTTGTCCTTGTGCTGTCTTTGCACTTGGATTTCTGAAGACGGAAATAATTCCGAAACGCGTCATGCATGCTTTGTGATCAATAAAGTCATTCTCCATCTGCTGTACGACTTTTTATGCGACCCAGCCAGCTTAACCACCGATCCACGCATATTTACTAGAATGATCACTAGCCTCCTACGTGACTACATGTCACGCCTTTATCCCCATCTTCATATTCAACGTTAGACCCTGATAAGGGTCTAACATAAGGATCTTTTCTATAGTCCAAAGCAAACCACATTACGCCTTTATAAGACATTAGCAAGACTAGCGCTATGGAAGTGAAGTCTGGACAATGAAAGCAAAAAACCTGCGAAAAAACTGAAAAAACTAACAGCCTATGAAATGTAATTCTTGAAAGGAACAGCTGGTTACATCAAATGGGATCACAATAGGAATGAAGCTGTTTCGAAGGAACCCGTCACACATTACATAAAGAACTGCTAGAGAAAAACATCTACAATCATTGAGCCCAAAGAGGACCCCAGAGTCCATACTGCACTAGCAGACCAATGAGTGGTCTAAGATAGCTGGGTCGGCAAGTGAGGAAATGGCAGGAGGATGTCTGGACGAGACAGTAAGAGACCTAGAGGCCTTACACTTCACAGGAAGCAGACGAAGCAAAAGAAGATCATTCCTCGTTTGAGGGGTCTAATACAATAACAACAAAATAATACTTGTCGCCAAGTGTTGTCTGATTTTTCTGTGTCCGACGCGTTTTACAATTCAGTTTACATTTACAAGAAACGATATTTTCAGCAGATTTAGCAGCAACTGTGGCGCTAAAGACAAATCTGTAATCCTACATAATGGATCTGAAACGTGTCGGACATATACAAAATGATAAACTTCATGGACTAGAAACAAGAGTGATTTTGTGATTGCTAAATACTTAAACGTAAATGATACCGTAGGGCGCTTGCAAAGAAATTAAAATACAAGCTAATAGTGACCATCTGAAAAAAAGAAGCTGACGCGACATCGTGAGACATTCCACGTACATTTTTGTTCAATCAGAGTTAGCGTTCTTCATCCATTGAAGTCACAGACGTACTATAAACTGTGAACCAAAAGTGTTTTCATAACAGTATTGTAACTCGTAACGTAGTGTTGTGTGCATAGATTAAGCGAGACCAAATCCAATCATATATTGTTCTTTCTTTAATTTAATGGCTATATTCAGTCTAACATAACTCCATAAAGGGATACAGCATTTTATTCGTTTGGCACACGGCCTTGTGTAATCGTTTCTAGCTAACCAGTGGTGGGAGGCCATACGGTCACATCCAACTGCCATGTAGTTGCCTTTGGTATAAGGTTCAAATGGCTCTGAGCAATATGGGACTTAACAGCTGAGGTCATCAGTCCCCTAGAACTTAGAACTACTTAAACCTAACTAACCTAAGGACATCACACACATCCATGCCCGAGGCAGGATTCGAGCCTGCGACCGTAGCGGTCGCGCGGTACCAGACTGAAGCGCCTAGAACCGCTCAGCCACTCTGGCCGGCTTTTGGTATAAGGTCACGTTTGTGTCATTGATTATGTTGATAGAAGAGAGGAATTAATGTTAATAACAAACAAACACAGACGTATTGATACGCATTTATTGTGTCATTCGAAATAACATCATCACGCTACACGGCCAACAGTCTTCATAACAAATGCTCACAGCCTATTCGCAGGGCACCGTAACCGGTCGTGACATAATAAACGTTATGAATACAGCTGTGGTGATTTCTTATAAATATTAACAAGAATAAGCTGTCGATCTGAAGATCATCTAGATTAGAAGAGAAAGAGCTCCAGATCAGGTGTAGCCCGTCTAGGAAGGAAGAGGCTACATACATCTGTCTGTACGATGACTTAAGAAGTGCTCGTCAGTTTTGATCTCCTATTAAGTCGGAACGATTGAAGAGACATGAAACGAACTGGCAAATAACAGGTGTACTACCCACAGTGATTTCTCTTGCCTGGCTAGAGACTTCTTCAGAAAAGCTCAACGAATAGCAGTGGGTGAAGTAATTCACCACAAGAAACAATATTTATAAACCAACTGAGTGTCACAGTTATTAAGATCATGGACTCATAATCAGTATCAGCGCAGTTTAAATTACCGTTCGGTCATCTAGAAGTGGGGTGTCTATGGATTGTCTGAATCGATTACGATGAATCTCTCTGCAACGTTTCTCCGTGCCGGCCGTTGTGACCGAGCGGTTCTACGCGCTTCAGTCAGGAACCGCGCGACCGCTACGGTTGCAGGTTCGAATCCTGCCTCTGGCATAGATGTGTGTGCTATCCTGGGGTTAGTTAGGTTTAAGTAGTTCTAAGTTCTAGGGAACTGATGACCTCAGATGTTAAGTCCCATAGCGCTCAGAGCCATTTGAACCATTCGTTTCTCCGTAGATTTCACGAAGTGATTTATTTCACTATTCACGTCCAGTCCGAACTTAAGACCCGTATTTATTAACCTGGCCGTCGGCTCAACCTAAAGGCCTGATGTATCTTCCTTCCAAGCTGCTCTCAAGAAGACACGAACAATATATTGAAGATGGGTCTACGCACGTCCTATTGTCAATGTGGTTGGTTGGTTGATTTGGGAGAGGGTACCAAACGGCGAGATCATCGATCTCATCGGACTGGGGAGGGATGAGGACGGAAATCGGTAATGCCCTTTCAAAGAAACCATCCCGGCATTTGCCTGAAGTATTTAGGGAAATCACGAAACACCTAAATCAGGATGGCCGGACGCTGGTTTGAACAGTCGTCCTCCCGAATACGATTGCCAGTGTGTAGGCTATTGTGTTGTGATAATAGTAAAGATGCCTCTTGATCCAGTGAGGTGATCAAATGATGTTAACAAACACGCTGGGCCAGTTTCTAGAAGAAAAAATACCCAGTTTCAGGTACACTACTCATTAGAGACGATAGTTCAGGATGAGAAGGTAAATCAGATTTGGAAATCTGTTCCTTAAAATTATACAGTTTCGTGATAATGAAAAGCTGTTTATCACGCGTATCCCACGAGCACTAAGGAGTAAAACTTTGTCGGTTATTAGAAAATCATTCGATACCGTTTTGTTCAAAGGGTATTGTCACAGAAAAGAAAACATTCTGTCTCTCCGTATTCGTGACTGGATTGAGGATTTATCGACTGGTAGAGTTCAGCATGTTATCATTGACGATGAGTGATGCACAGATCAGGAATAATTTCAGATATTCCAGGGCGTTAGTGTTCACGTAACGTTTTAACAGTTTAGAGAACAGGTCACTATTGGCTGCAGACTGAGTCCATCTGACGTTGTCGTGTCTGAGAATGTGCCGGAGCCGCCACAAGTTGTAAGTGTACAAGTATGACAGGTATGACATCCTGTTGTAAGAGTTGTGACATAGCATCAATTGTTTCTTTAAAGAAACTGAACATAATGTAGCACTTCTTAAGTTTACTTTTTATAAACTACAACTGGAACCGTAGGCAACGTAAATATAGTTCACAACATAAAAATACCTCGAAGTAAGAGTCTGTGAGGATTTTAATTGGGTTTGTCAAGTAGAAAGCGATACACAAGTATGTGTAACACATGAAAGACTTCTATTCATTCATAGCGTACTTGGGAACTATAGTCCTTCAACGAATTATATAGTCTGAAACACATTTGTATCCTCTGCATTACGGTGCAGGGCAAGTGCGTAGACTGCACATTAGATTGGGCTACACACAAGAACGCACAGTGGCAGGTAAGCACTACGACGATTGTCCATTAAGGATATTGTAGGAAATCGTGACTATGTACCTTATTAACTGAATATAAATGCAGATAGCAGCGATCATTCACTTACAAAATATATCTCTATAACCCTGAACTAATTTTCGAGGCTTTTCAGTCTCAGACTCAGATTATTCATGCGGAAGTTTGCATATTCATGTTTTTAGCGAGATGTTGGGTACTGGAGGTTGCTTCACTATGACTAAACACTTCAGTTTACGACATGAATACACAAACTTGTGCATGTCTTATCTATAAATTCGTCGGAAAAGTCTCGAAACTAGTTCATCGAAATACACATTTCACAAGCGATGGTCGCTGTTATTCGTATTTATAATCGGCATAAGTATAATTACAAATTACTAACTGTGAATGGAACTAACTGAAACATTTACAAACGATAGAATGAAAATAGCCATCTGTCACGTATTTTGCAGTGATACGTGAAGTAAAGAGGCTGAAAAACTCTATTTTGCGAACGGTCTCGCTCACCGTACGGGATATTTGAACCAGCTAGAGCTTTGATAATTATCTGTATTCGAATGCAAAAATGTTGAATGTTGTGAACTCGTGTTACGTCCACAGTTTATAACGTTTTAGAAGGAATTAGTGAGTGAATAAAGGTATATGATACTTCTAATGACTACTTCTAACCCAAGTACACAATATTATCACTTCTGCACTTGATCTATATTCAATCCCAACACTGAATGCGTAAAGACAAAACTGAATGCAATCATCTGAATATGAGCTTCAGCCCGAAACCGATCGCGTATTATATAAACCGCCTTCAGTTGTAACTGGTAGGGCATATTTTTTTCAAACATCACTCTACAAAGGAACTGTCACGCATTTCTACGGCATCCAATATGGAAAAAATTTAACTAGAAGCGGAAAATACGATTTTGTCTTTACTTGTAAATCTGAATCCACACACAAGAAACAATACAGAGATATACCAGAAGCTATACTCGATTTTTTGTCAACAAATCAGTATGATAGAAAAAATGTTAACAATTTCACTACAAATAAGAGTATTTAAGCAAGCAAACAGGTTGTCAGCCTGTGTAGTTTTGCCGGTAAACGACAGCGGCAGGATTACGTATTCTGCAGGAAGAGGATATCCTGGCCGTGTATAACACTCTGTGCTCTACAAGACGGCGCCACTTTGCCGGCTGGCCGGAAGACCGCCTTCCGTTTCCTACCGACGAAAGAAGGCGCGGCCGAGCGTGCATGCAAATTGCGACAGCAATTACCCGGAAAATTTAAAACGCCCAGCCACTCCCACATCAAAACTTTTTAAAGCACCCTCCCCTCTTGTAGGTGGGTGGCGGTTTAACACTACAGGAAGTAAAGTATGTGCCCGCCCGTGCGAGACAAGTGGGTGTGAAATGAATGGGACACTGACGGAACACAATGGACGGTTATGCCCCCCCCCCCTCTCCCTCTCCCTCCCACTTCCAGAGTTCTGTCGCCGACGCATGGCACGTATAATGGCATTCTGTACTTACGTCAGCCAGACAGCTTTGTTCCTCGATGATACACGGCGTGATCCTGTCCTGCATCGCTGAGCCGGCTTCTGCTCGTCTCGTCGTCGTCGAGTCTGCGATGGCCAACTTTCGCTCCCCGACGATGCGCTTAGTGTGTCGAAACGGAGTCCCCAGCACGGGAGAACCTATCACCTGTCACGCGACAGAGGCATAGCGTCGCCTTTGCGATTGTCACTGCGGCAGTTAATAAGAAACTACACTGCGTTTCAGTACACCAGTCACTTGTTTACGACGCCAGTGGGGAAGCGATGATGCGCTGTAGGCGATCTTGCACAGTGGTGCACGGGCGGGTGCGGCGCGGCGGCAGGCTCGAATCTCGTGTTCACGCACGCACGCACTCCCACGCACTGACCGACTACCGCGCGGGTCTCCGCTTTTGCCGCGACTGCACGCGGTGGACGTCTTGCGCGTTCTGCTCCCGTCCGCTTCAAAATACCTCGGCGCGGTGCCCTTCCCACCACCGCGGTGCCGACCAATAGCGTCGCGCCCGGCCGCTGACGTCACCGTGTACCTGCGCAGAAAAACCTGCGTAGCGAACTCCCCTCACCTCCCTCGCGCCGTCTCGCTGCTCTTCTTCTCCTCTCTCTCTCTCTCTCTCTCTCTCTCTCACTCTTGCCCCATCCCTAAGCGCACCCCTCTTTCCGCCCTCTTTAGCAAATTGTCTCCCTTTTATCTGGTAGAATTCTCTGCGTACACCGAACCCCTGTTATGTGAAACGTCCGCACTCCCCTTTAATTAGATTCCACGGTAATTCCGAAACTTCTGACGGCAGCGTTCCCTTGCCTTTTTACTGCGCCAAGCTCTCCAAGAGGGAGGTCCTTGTAAAGTGCGTTTTTGTACGCTGTCATCCACAAATGACTTGTATTACATTTTCCACGCATCGTACGGAGTTATTACAGCCGTGTTTTCTATCAATAGAGTGAAAACTACCACAGCGGCTATTGCCGCGATCGGTTTACAAAGTGGCATTTCTCCGCTCGTAAAAAGGCGGTGGTCAGTTTGGTGTGTATTCAATTTACCACGGCTACGGTTAGACCAGGTGTAATCATCCATCATGGTAACATTACGGCCCTCTCCGTAGTCGCCGGTGTTGGCTCATCTTGGAGTCTCGACGAACAACACGCCGTTGTTACAACGTATATCTCCCGTAATTTCATTTACCGGCCGTCTAAGAGTCCGTCACGCGTCAACTTCCACGAAAGTAGGATATGAAGAATACCTCTGGAACACGTTATTAGAAAGCTATTTTGAGCATACAGAGTTTCTCACGGCATGCTTTCTAACATGGGAACAGCGATTTGTCAGCTTTCTTCCCTGTCGTCTGCGCCAGTAACAAAACAAACGTTTTGTATTACAAAATATCATCAGGCGTCTGTGCTTTTCCTATCCGTCCAAAACGTTCTCCTGGAGAATTTACTTCATGCTTAAGAAAATCGACCAAAGAAACACATACAACATGTTTCTGGCATGGTTTATAATTTCTTTTAAATAGAAAGAACAGAGATGTAACGCTAATAAACATTGACGAAATGCAAGGAAGAATATGACGGCAGTACACTTTTCAAGCCCTGTAAGCGCCAGAGTACGACCTTCCTTAGGGACCCACAGTGTTTAATATAATAGACGAAAGAAAGAAAAGAAAAAAGGAAACTACGCACCACGAAGAAAATATCTGAATGGGACAGAAATCGGTAGACGTGATGTACATGTACAGACAAACAAATGATAACAGTTTCAGAAAAATGGTTCAAATGGCTCTGAGCACATCTGAGGTCATCAGTCCACTAGAACTTAGAACTACTTAAACCTAACTAACCTAAGGACATCACACACGTCCATGCCCAAGTCAGGATTCGAGACGGCCGGAGTAGCCGAGCGGTTCTAGGCACTGCAGTCTGGAACCGCGCGACCGCTACGGTCGCAGGTTCATATCCTGCCTCGGGCACAGATGTGTGTGATGTCCTTAGGTTAGTTAGGTTTAAATAGTTCTAAGTTCCAGGGGACTGATGATCTCAGCAGTTAAGTCCCATAGGGCTCAGAACCATTTGAACCATTTGAACCAGGATTCGAACCTGCGACCGTAGCGGTCGCGCGGTTCCAAACTGAAGCGCCTAGAACCGCCCGGCCACACTGGCCGGCTGTTTCAGAAAAACCGGATAATTCATTCAAGACAAGGAGCTAAAACTGAGCAAGTCGAATACGCGTTGGTCCACCTATCCCACTAATGCAAGCTGTTTTTCAGTTTAACATCGAGTGATAGAGTTTTTGGGACTCCAATATCCTGCCAAATTCTGTCCAAGAGGAGCAGGAGATCGTCAAAATCTCCAGTTGATTCGATGACCTTGCCCATAATGCTGCAAATGTTCTCAATTGGGGAGAGGTTCGGGGACCCTGCTGCCCAGGGTAAAGTTTGGCAAACATGAACTCAAGTAGTAGAAACACTGGCCGTGAACGGGCGGGAATTGTCTTGCTGAAATGTAAGTCCAGGAAGGCTTGCCATGTAGGGCAGCAAAACAGGCTGTTGAATATCGTAGACATACCGCTGTGCTGTAAGGGTGCCGCGGATGACAACCCAATGGGTGAAGCTGTGAAATGAACTGACAACTCAGACTACTACTCCTCGTTGACGGGCCTTATGACGGGCGACAGGCAGGTTGATATCCCACCGCTCTCTGGGGCGTCTCCAAACATGTCTTCGCTGGTCATCAAGGCTCAGTTCGAAGCGTGACTCGTCACTGAAGACAATTCGCCGTGATCAGAAGAGTTCCTTCTCCCAATTTTGAGGTTAACAGTGGTCATAATGTTCAAGCTCATCAGTGTATATCGCTTTTTTTTCTTTTTTTGAGTCATCTGTCTTCTGATTGGCTTGATGCGGCACACCTCGAATTCCTCTTCTGGGCCAACCTCATTGCTATAATGCCGCGTTGCCTTTTTGTGCTATACGAAACACATTTTATGCTTCTCTGACTTGTTCCACGATGGAATATATTCCTGTGTGGAGCTCCGTCTTCACGTATTACACTGATCCACAGTAGACTTTTTTGCAGAAACCTAAATAGACGGACTTTTTTAGGTTTCGATGCACTAAACACGAATATCACGATTAAATGTGTAACCTAGCTCAGGGCTACAAATAAATTGGGACTTTACGTTTCACGTATTGCTACCGTAAGCAGTAGCCTATACACATTAATCGAACATACCTACACTACTGGCCATTAAAATTGCTACACCAAGAAGAAACTGAGATGATAAACGGGTATTTGTTCGACAAATATATTACACTAGAACTGACATGTCATTACATTTTCACGCAATTTGGGTGCATAGATCCTGAGAAATCAGTACCCAGAACAACCACCTCTGGCCGTAATAACGGCCATGATACGCCTGGGCATAGAGTCAAACAGAGCTTCGATGGCGTGTGCAGGTTCAGCTGCCCAAGCAGGTTCAACACGATACCACAGTTCATCAAGAGTAGTGACTAGCGTATTGTGACGACCCAGTTGCTCGGCCATCATTGACCAGGCGTTTTCAATTGGTGAGAGATCTCGAGAATGTGCTGGTCAGGGCAGCAGTCGAACATTTTCTGCATCCAGAAAGGCCCGTACAGGAACTGCAACATTCGGTCGAGCATAATCCTTCTGAAATGTAGGGTTTCGCAGGGATCGAATGAACGGTAGAGCCACGGGTCATAACACATCCGAAATGTAACGTCCACTGTTCAAAGTGCCGTCAATGCGAACAAGAGGTGACCGAGACGTGTAACCAATGGCGCCCCATACCATCACGCCGGATGATACGCCAGTATGGCGATGACGAATACACGCTTCCAATGTGCGTTCACCGCGATGTCGCCAAACACGGATGCGACCATCATGATGCTGTAAACAGAACCTGGATTCATCAGTAAAAATGATGGTTTGCTATTCGTGCACCCAAGTTCGACGTTGAGTACACCATCGCAGGCGTTCCTGTCTGTGATGCAGCGTCAAGGGTAACCGTAGCCATGGTCTCCGATCTGATAGTCCATGCTGCTGCAAACGTCGTCGAACTGTTCGTGCAGATGGTTGTTGTCTTGCAAACGTCCCTATCTGTCGACTCAGAGATCGAGACGTGGCTGCACGATCCGTCACAGCCATGCGGATGAGATGCCTGTTATCTCGACTGCTAATGATACGAGGCCGTTGGAATCCAGCAAGGCGTTCCGTATTACCCTCCTGAACCCACCGATTCCATATTCAGCTAACAGTCATTGGATCTCGATCAACGCGAGCAGCAATGTCACGATACGGTATACCGCAGTTGCTATAGGCTACAATCCGACCGTTATCAAAGTCGGAAACGTGATAGTACGCATTTCTCCTCCTTTCACAAGGCATCACAACAACGTTTCACCAGGCAACGCCGGTCAACTGCTGTTTGTGTATGAGAAATCTGTTGGAACCACTCGCCGTGCTCATCACTGATAGCAACACAGTTTTCTGGAAATACATCGAGGTGGGAGTAGAGTATCCGTAGCGTCATATTGCAGCAAATGACCTTACAAGCGTGAAAGAGTTCGTCCACCTTGCCCCAGCAATTTTCGGCTCTCCTGTTTCCCAAGAACAATGTTGTCATAAAAACAATGCCACATATGCAACTGATCAGGGGCTAGAGTGGATTCAACACGTGTATCCCCCAACAGCTGGCGTATCTGTGGACCAATGAACATCTGCTTTGGGATCTTCTCTGTGCCGAGAAGTGGAAAATTGTTACACAAATACTGAAACGCTGCTTCATTGCAGTGCACAGCCTAAACAATCTTAATATACCCAAAGACTGGAAAGCCGCTCAGGTGATACTAATATTCAAGAAAGTCAGTAGGAGTAATCCACTAAATTACAGGCTTAGATCATTATGGCCCGTATCGTTAACGTCTATAGGCAGCAGGATTTTGGAACATATATTGTGTTTGAACATTACGAATTACCTCGAAGATTACGATCTATTGACACACAGTCAATACGGATTTAGAAAACATCGTTCCCGTGAAACACAACTAGCTCTTTACTCACACGAAGTGTTGAATGCTATTGACAAGCGATTTCAAATTGATTCCGTATAGCCGGCCGCTGTGGCCGAGCGGTCCTAGGCGCTTCAGTCTCGAAGCCGCACGCCTGCCACGGTCGCAGGTTCGAATCCTGCCTCGGGCATGGATGTGTGTGATGTTCTTAGGTTACTAGAAGAGATACCGGCGGAATTACTGCTGTGAGGACGGGGCGTGAGTCGTGTCGTGCTTGGGTAGCTCAGTTGGTAGAGCACTTGCCCGCGAAAGGCAAGGGTCCCGAGTTCGAATCTCGGTCCGGCACACAGTTTTAATCTGGCAGGAAGTTGCTTTCTTAGGTTACTTAGGTTTAAGTAGTTTCTAAGTCTAGGGGACTGATGACCTCAGATGGTAAGTCCCATAGTGCTTAGAGCCATTTGAACCATTTTCTTGATTCCGTATTTCTAGATTTCCAGAAGGCCTTTGATGCTGTACCACACAAGCATGCTTGAATGAAATTGCGTGTTTATTGAATATCGTCTCAGTTATATGACTGGATTCGCTATTTCCTGTCAGAGATGTCATAGTTCGTAGTAATTGACGGAAAGTCATCGAGTAAAACAGATGTGATTTCTGGCGTTCTCCAAGGTATAGGCCCTTTGCTGTTCATTATCTATATATATGATTCAGGAGACAATCTGAGCAGCCGTACTAGGTTGTTTGCAGGTGATACTGTCGTTCATCGTCTAGTAAAGTCATTAGAAGATCAAAACGAATTGAAAAACGATTTAAATCGGATATCTGTATAGTGAAAAATTGGAAGTTGACCTTGAATAATGGGAAGTTTGATGTCATCCACATCAGTACTAAAATGAATCGGTTAAACCTCCGTTACACGACAAATCAATCAAATCCAAAAGCTGTAAATTCAACTAAATATCTAGAAATTACAATTACGAACAACTTAAATTCGAAAGAACACTTAAAAACTGTTGTAGGGAAGGCGCAGACTTAACCGACGAATGCAGACTGCGTTTTATTGGCAGAACACTTAGAAAATGTAACAGATCTGCTTAAGAGACTGCCTACACTACGCTTGTCCGTCCTCTTTCGGAGTACTGCGACGCCGTCTGGAATCCTTACCGGATAGAACTAACGGAGTTCATCGAGATAGTTCAAAGAAGGGTAGCACGTTTCGTGTTATCGAGCAATTTGGCAGAGAGTTTCACGGATACGATTAGGATTTGTGGGTAGAAATTATTAAAACAAAGGCGTATCTCGTTGGGCGGGATATGTTTATGAAATTTCAATCAGCAGCTTTCTCCTGTGAATGCGAAAATATTTTGTTGACGCCGACTTTCATAGGTAGAAACGATCGTCATAAAAATAAGGGAAACCAGAGTTCGCACGTAAAGATATACGTGTTCGCTTTTTCCGCGGGCTGTTCGAGATTGGGATAACAGAGAATTATTGTGAAGGTGATTCGATGTATCCTCTGCCAGGCACTTCAGTATGATTTGCATAGTATTCATGTAGATGCATATGTAGCTGTAGAAGAATGTGCACTGGTGGGACAACAACTTCGTTCGGATTCACTAGAGGTTATTCGGCAATATTTTTTGACCTAGGCACCAGAGCTATTCGTGGAGACCAATCCCTCTGTGTGCAGTGAATTTCTCTTGAGCGGCTGTCCTACTCACACAGATAGCAGCAATATTTAATGTAATGCCCTTGCAACGCCAGCAGTATCGCAGTGAGTCTGAAACCTGCACGTACCAGCAATTCATGCCTCTTGTAATTAACATGGCTGACAACGGATTTCAACATGTACAACTATCTTTAGCTAAGGCAGCGAATGCGATAAATGGACTTTCATTAGCGTTGTGTAGTAGTACTAACTTTAGGCTTGTTTTCAAGCCATCTATAAATAATCCCCCGCCCCCCTGCCCCCCTCGTTCGGTTTTTAATGTTCAGGTCTTCCAACAAACCGTCAATGTCACTCTGAACGAAATGTTGCCTTCAGTACGGAAATGACACTCATGTTTTTTTTTTTTTTTCGCTGCTCCCGAAGCACAGACACACGTGCTCTGTCAGCGAGTAGCTTCCACTACTGCAATCGTGAGGCCAAGAGTTCGGCTTTACGATTTGTGAGATCTAAATCGCTAATCATATCACTGAGTTCACACTGTGTGATTTTGTGTGCTTCTCCAGACCACGATGTTGGCGTAACTGTAACGTCATTATCACTGGCGGATGATTCCAATTTTCCGGCTGTATGTGTCGGTTCAGCCGGCCGAAGTGGCCGTGCGGTTAAAGGCGCTGCAGTCTGAAACCGCAAGACCGCTACGGTCGCAGGTTCGAATCCTGCCTCGGGCATGGATGTTTGTGATGTCCTTAGGTTAGTTAGGTTTAACTAGTTCTAAGTTCTAGGGGACTAATGACCTCAGCAGTTGAGTCCCATAGTGCTCAGAGCCATTTGAACCATTTTGTGTCGGTTCAGCAGCGTTGCCATCACTGTTTGATGGTCGTACGTGTGGGGGAGCAGCAAGAAGCGACAATCCGGAGCCGTGGGTCACAGGGCGAATGACAGATGGGATATCAGGGTACTGAATCTTCCCCTTGGCATTGACTCATTTTCCTCGAGTGAACTGCCATACGAAAACAGCAATCCGATCCATGATTTGTGGTTTCACACCAAATAGCAGGAACACCAAAGTTGATGCGGACGTTCTTACCATGCATCGAAGCATTGAGTGTTGACGAACACAAGGTGCAACATACGTGTGCAGCCCACGATTAATCCTGGTCTCCAGCTACACCCGAAATTCAAGGCGTACGCTTGTTTCACTGATTTAGTCATGTCGCCTTCCTGAACCAAATCTCCACAAACGTAACAAAAGTTTTCAAGTTTGTTACCGTGAGTGTGTACACGCGCACAGTAATACCATTCTCCAGTTTCAACGCTTCACCTCACATACACACACTGCCAGCCTCCACGATACTCGTTCCAGTAGCAAGAGAACTAACGTAGCAAAAGATAATGTTCTCCTGACAGACGACAGATTAAAATCGCATCTCTTTTCTACGACAGTGAATCAAATGAAATCCTTAAATTTGTAATGACAAATCGAAATTTCGCGCCGTTATCCTGTAAGTTGGTAAGCGTGCTACAAACAGCGTGCAAAATGACCTGTAGGTGACAGCATAGTGCAGATGCACACATACCGTCGCAGTATCAGTATAAAGATGGTCGCCCCACTTGCGGCTTGCACCAGGGAAGAACAGCGTTCTGTTATTCGGTTTTTGCGTAGTGAAGGTGTGAAACCTATGAAAATTCATCGACGAATGAAGGTTCAGTACGGTGATGCATGTTTGTCAGAGCAGCAAGTCTACGAATGGAGTAGGAAGTTCTCAGATGGTGTGATGTTTACAGATTAGTCATGGGTCAGCACACCACATTGTGCATGATGTGCTCCAGTTCCACAAAGTGTCTGCAAGATTGGTGCCACGGCAGCTTAGTCCTGAAATGAGAGAACGACGGGTTGATGATTGTGAAGAACTTCTTCGGCGCTTTGAACGAGAAGGTGATGGCTTCCTTGCAAGAATCGTTACTGGGGACGAAACCTGGGTTCACTTCCACCAACCGGAAACGAAGAGAGCGAGCAAAGAATGGTGCCATTCCTCAAAACCAAAGATGTTTCTAACAGAACCATCAGCATGGAAGGTTATGCTGACTCTCTTTTGGGACGAAAAAGGCGTCATTTTGGATCATTACATGACTAGAGGGACCACTGTCACCAGTGAATCATACACAGATCTCCTAAAAAATCAGCTGCGACCTGCAATCAAATCAAAGCGACGTGGACTGCTGTCAGCAGGTGTCCTTTTGCAACATGACAATGCAAGGCCCCACACTGCCCGTACAACAGTTGCAACAATCACAGGCCTGCATTTTGAGCGTCTTCCTCATACAACATACTCACCAGGCTTGCCCCAAGTGATTTACGTATGTTTGGACCACTCAAAGACGCACTGGGAGGAAAGAAGTTCCGTTCTGATGAAGAGGTACGCCACGCGGTGCATGCGTGGTTGCGCGGACTAACAAAAGAATTTTTTTCTAAAGGAGTTTATGCACTTTGTAAGCGCTGGAGGACTTGCATTGAGCGTAGGGGAGATTATGTTGAAAAGTGATACAGCTTTGTACCACTTGTGCACAATAAATAATATTTAAAATAATATTTAAGGTTTTCATTTGACTCACCATCGTACGTTCGACAATGTTGCGCACATGCGTCATGGTAAGTAACGTTACAAAATTGTGCTGGAAGCGTTCACTTCACTAACTTACGACGAAGTAATCCCTGTCGCAAAGGTTCTGCATGCAACCATTAATATGTCGGATACGAGTCACTATGTAACGTAAACACACACTATACTTACTTGTAACCCTGACCTAGGAGATAATTTTAACCTTTATTATGTGTATACGCAGACTTGAGAGACGAATGAAGATTTGTAGCAAGGCCGCGATTTGAAACCGGGTCTCCGCCTCACTAGACAGATGGGGTAATCACCACGCCATCCTGCACAGTGGATTTGCACGACTGCACCAGCTACACTAGCTCGCCTCCCTCCTCAGTACAAATTCCCGTTCATGCCTCAGCCCTCTCGGTATTGCCCCTAAATTCGAACAGCTTTCCTGAGTCCCTCCAGTAATTGAACAGCACCTCATGATCGAACGAAATGGGGACCAGGCCTGAAACGCAGGCATATGTCAGAGGTTGAAAATACCGCTACAGTCATAAGGTTCTTTTGTTTACAACACGACCGGTTTCAGACGCTTATTCTCCCATCTTCAGGTGTCGTAACTTAGTGCTGTGACCCCGAACGCCGGGGTGGACGAGTGCAAGAACCGGTGTGCTACCAGCGAGCACAGAGCCCGAAACCAGTCGTGTTCTAAACAAAAGAATCTTACAACAGTAGCGGTATTTTTAGCCTGTGATGTAACGCTCAGTTGCGGATGTTCCTTCAACAGGATTGTTTGGCAGGCATATGTGCTTTAATGATATGAAACTATATGGTTCCAGAGACCTTTTCAAGTCTCAAACATCTGTGATGTATGTATTCAGACTGAAGCGACGGACGAAAATTTGTACCAAGGCCGGCATTTGAATCTGGGTCTCCTACTCACTAGACAGATGCTCTTCAGTCTACACATATACGTATCATAGATGTTTGAGACTTGAAAAGGTCTCTGGAATCACACAGATTCATTTACTTCTAATCTTGATTTTCGTATTCAATGAATCTAAATCTAAAAAGCACAGCTACTTTCGATTCTGTAAAAAATAAAAAGCGAATATTTTTGGACCAGTGTTATTTGTACCATGTAATGTATTCTTAACCGCTACGAATTACCAGTTTTGATTTGTGGCAGAGCCATATGCACTTTTAATAAGAAACTTAAACTTTGTGTTGTGCCTTACGGCAGGTCTTGTCATGGGCGAAGCTTCGTCAGAGAAGTCCACCGCATGAGCGTCTAAGGAAGTGATTGCAGTTGCCTTCCACTGATGATGATGAAATGATAATGAGGACAACACAACACCCAGTCCCTGAGCAGAGAAAATCTCCGACCCAGCCGGGAATCGAACCCGGGCCCCTCGGCGTGACAGACCGCCGCGCTGACCACTCAGCTATCGGGGCGGACCATTTCATAAAATAAAAAAAAAAAAGCGAGAGTTGTCCAGGAGTCAATAGAGACTTGTATGTCTACGATGGACAGAAACACAGGGGGATTAAGCAGCAGACTGAAATGGAAGACGTAATTATGGCCGTAATTGTAGGACTTGCAGCCAGACATGTCGAAGGTCTAACGAAGTATTCGAAAAAACAGGAAAAGACTGAGAAGGTTGTTGGCCGATGACATTAGAAAACATGCAGTACCGTCATGACTAGCACCTGTTGCTGCTGTTACTGATAATAATGATCGGTTCTATACTTCAGCTACGTTTCACACAATTCCACACATTGCTTCCGGAGTAACTGTCTTTTGCATTACTAAAAGAAATATTTTCGTTTTTTTTGGCAGCGCTGATCCTCCGTTGTTTTCATGGACTTGAAGGAAGCGGTTTTATAACTAGGCAGTGGTTTTTGTGAGTGAAAATAAATTTGGGCTCTTGTTCAGATTCCGTATTAAACAAAATGTCCTGACACTCTGTGACCAAAATGGTACTGATACAGAGGATGACAGACTAGAGGCCGAAATCTAAATGTCTTTTTCCAAAGCTGTTTCACAGAGGAAGACTGCACTGTAGTTCCTTCTCTAGATTCTCCCACAGATGAGAAAATGGTAGATATCGAAATAGATGACAGAGGGATAGAAAAACAATTAAAATCGCTCAAAAGAAGAAAGGCCGCTGGACCTGATGGGATACCAGTTCGATTTTACACAGAGTACGTCAAGGAACTTGTCCCCCTTCTTGCAGCGGTGTACCGTAGGTCTCTAGAAGAGCGTAGCGTTCCAAAAGATTGGAAAAGGGCACGGGTCATCCCCGTTTTCAAGAAGGGACGTCGAATAGATGTGCAGAACTATAGACCTATATCTCTAACGTCGATCAGTTGCAGAATTTTGGAACACGTATTATGTTCGAGTATAATGACTTTTCTGGAGACTAGAAATCTACTCTGTAGGAATCGGCATGGGTTTCGAAAAAGACGATCGTGTGAAACCCAGCCCGCGCTATTCGTTCACGAGACTCAGAGGGCCATAGACACGAGTTCCCAGGTAGGTGCCGTGTTTCTTGACTTCCGCAAGGTGTTCGATACAGTTCCCCACAGTCGTTTAATGAACAAAGTAAGAGCATATGGACTATCAGACCAATTGTATGATTCGATTGAAGAGTTTCTAGATAACAGAATGCAGCATGTCATTCTCAATGGAGAGAAGTCTTCCGAAGTAAGAGTGATTTCAGGTGTGCCGCAGGGGAGTGTCATAGGACCGTTGCTATTCACAATATACATAAATGACCTTGTGGATGACATCGGAATTTCACTGAGGCTTTTTGCGGATGATGCTGTAGCATATCGAGAGGTTGTAACAATGGAAAATTGTACTGAAATGCAGGAGAATCTGCAACGAACTGACGCATGGTGCACAGAATGGCGATTGAATCTCAATGTAGACAAGTGTAATGTGCTGTGAATACATAGATAGAAAGATCGTTTATCATTTAGCTACAATATAGCAGGTCAGCAACTGGAAGTAGTTAATTTCATAAAATATCTGGGAGTAGGCATTGTAAAGCCATAGTGGTGAAATGTAATTTACTGTAAAACATCGTAATTGACGAAAACTAAGTCAGCTAGGACATTTTACTAGGCTAGGATGTTGCCATGTTAACAGATAACCTAAATAACATATACCAGCTAGTAACTATAGGTGCATCGTAAAATTTCATGTACAGTGAGAACAAAGAGAAAGCCAACTTCATACAGTATCGTTTACCAAAATATGTTATAACATTAAGCTGCACTTTCTAGCATTGACTCTTCGTATTGCCAAAATCGGGATATGATCCTCTATTACGAAGTGATTTTTAAGGGATATTTTAAAAATTAGAATCAATGGGAGAATACTGGAGAACTTTTTATACAAGTCAGCTCCTCACTACTTTTCGAGAAAAGCAGCGAATGGTGGAAGGACTAAATTTTCCTTTACTTACCATAATTTATATGATGTTTTGATTCTGTGTAATGCAAAAGTCTGCGGAAGACGTAGTATTTTTCAGTCTTTTTGCGATGTCTACGTTTATTGTAGGAAATAATAGCAAAATAACAGAAAGTCGGTTACTTCATGAACCGGTTATTTTGAACGGTTTTCACAGTCAGGTTAAACTGGAGCCGAAGAAGCAGGTGTAGCAGACAACCGGTTGTTTCAGCGATAACCGCCGTCCCTACTGTCAGGTAAATTCAGCAAGGAGTGAACATCGCAAAAGTTTTAAGTCAACAGTGTGACTCTGTCGCAGTGTTGTTCGCTTTCCAGAGGTCGAATACTCACAAAATTTGAGTATACGAGCGACGTTTACAGATCGACTGTGTACCCCGGCGACGACTTCATCGCACATCAGTTTTATTTACTACTGTGCGGGAACCAGAAAAAAAAAGGAAGGACGGCCGAGAGATGCGTGCCGCGATACGAAGGTCGCGTTATCACCATATTTTATGCACATTACGTCCGAAATGGCACGTTTTGTCACAGTCAATTTATTTTACGCCCGGCGGCTGGCGGAAACTGATTGGGACTGGTTTCGGCCCACCTTATCTCTCCGTCGACGGGATTTTTCACGGTTTCCGGGCGCTGCCTGAGAGAGAGAGACGGGCGACTGCAGCGCTGCGTAGCGGTCGCCCCGGAAGACGGATGGAGATTACCCTCTCGCTCGAGGGTGGCTGGTAGGCAGAGGAAAGCGACACCAGACGCCGCGCCGGGGTAGCGCCCAGACAGTTGACTGCGCCGTAGGTCTGCGCGGGCAGCAGTTCCGATTACGCGACGGCGACGATGGGCTCGCCTTATCTGCCATCGGAGCGCTACAGCGCCGTGATGGATGCTGTCTCATTAGAGGGACGAGTCTCCGTGAGTGCGCCGACAGGTCGCTGGGTATCTCCTTACAGCCGTACCGCAGTGTCGCCACCTCGGGGACCTGCCAGCGACCCCTAAACACTTGTAATGAGCCGTTATAAATGACCGAGTGCTTCTCGCTTCTTTTGTGTCCCAGTTGTATTCTTCTTTTGTCAGTCTGTCAGTGCGCATTAGCATTATTAACGCGTATGTGCAGTCGAGGTATGGTACGTACGTCTCTTAGGCTGGACTGTTTTGTGTAACTTGCTCCTCGCTTTTAATGTAAATACACTGAGGTGACAAAAGTCACGGGATACCTCCTAATATTGCGTCGCAACTCCTTTACCCCGGCGTACTGCACCATCTCGACGTCACGTGGACTCAACAAGTCCTTGGAAGAGCCCTGCAGAAATAATGAGTCATTCTTACTCTATAGCTGTCCATAGTTGCCAGTGCATGATTTTGGTCGCGAACTGACCTTTCGATTATCTTCTACATACGTCCGACGGGATTCATGTCGGGCGATATGGGTGGCCAAATCATTCGCTCGAACTGTCCAGAATTTTATTCAAACTAGTCGTGAACTGTTGTTCCCGGTGACATGACATCGTTGTTTGGAAACCTGAAGTCCATGAATGGCTGCATACGGGCTTCAAGTAGGCGAACATAACAATTTCCAGTCAATGCTCGGTTCACTTGGACCAGAGGATCTAATCCATTCCACGTAAACACAGCCCACAACGATATGAAGACACCACTAGCTTGCACCTTGTTGACAACTTGGGTCCATGGCTTCGTGGCGCCTCGAACCCCACCATCAGATATTACCAATAGCAATCGGGACTCATCCGATCAGGCCACGGCTTTCCAGTAGTCTAGGGTCCAACCGATATGGTCACGAACTAACATTCCGCGTGGAGTCTGTTGTTCTAAGTCGTGTCTCCCTACCACTTCCGCGCAACGACGCTCTGAGCGTGTTTTTTAGGGAAATGACTAGTTTGAATCTGGGATCTGTTGCTGGTAAGGAGACGCCAGACCACACATGACATGTAGAGATCAGAAGAGTTCAGCGAGACTAGCGATGATATAACCAAATACTTAATGATTTCTGCGTCAGCTCCACTGCACTCCCTGTAAAAGAATCTTAATACTAACTAAATTTAGTGGAAGGGGTTAAAGGCTTTCCTATTTTTAGTTAGCTGGTAAAATAACGTCGAAAAAGCAGTTAAGTTTACCATTGGAAATTTTATTCTACTCACAAAACATTGTTTATAAATTGCACTATTGATAAAAGGAAATATTTTAATACAGGATGATAAAAACCAACTGCATTCAACAAAAATGTGAAGGAATATTCCCTGAGTGGGTTTCCAAAATCTACAATGGATCGAAGGATGACCTATGCCATATCACATCTATAATCTAGGTTTAAATTAAGTTTCACAAAAGAGAAAACTATCAAAATGGTCTACAATGACCTTCAATTATCTTTAATTACTTATCTAACTTGTCGTAAATTACAGTGGCTGATGTGGCTTCTCAATAATTATATAACAGAAAAATCATCGCGTTTCAGATCTTAACTTACATAGCAAATGTGAATACCATGAGCCTCAATTGACGATCGACACTAGTATTACGTAAAAAGGGGATGTGACAAATGAGACTTCTGCAGATGTGAGTGAAGCCTTATGCACTCAAAAATGTGGCATCGCATGCGTTCATTACCTTGTCAGTGTTCGTCAGGGGGCGGTGGGCAGCAAAGCTCCGCTCACCTTGCCGTCTCAGAAGAAATTCCCTCCTAACTTCTCCTTACTACAATTTACCGAAGTTGGTTTAAAAAAAAAAAAAAAAACTATCTGGCTGTGTTTTCATCTGACCAATCAGGGTCTCAATGTTAACCTTAAGCTCCGCCTACAGAAATTCTGTCTATCCAATGAGAAACGTTATACTTTTCGTGGTGGGGCAATGTTATTAAAGTTTGCTACGTAACAGAGACGCGAAAAAGTCTCACGCTAAAACTTGCAGCTGGTGTGGCCCTTTTAGTGTTATCGTAAGATCTATACTGTTCTTCTGGAGGGCTCTATCTTTTAACATAGGCTGCGGGGTGGTCCTAGTGGTTACTTTTCGTGGTGTGGCAATGTTTTTAACGTTTGCAACGTAACAGAGACGCGAAAAAGTCTCACGCTAAAACTTGCAGCTGGTGTGGCCCTTTTAGTGTTATCGTAAGATCTATACTGTTCTTCTGGAGGGCTCTAGCTTTTAACATGGGCTTGGGGGGGGGGGTGGTCCTGGTGGTTAACTGGCGACGTGGGTGTCCGTCCCTTATCGTAGGGCCTTCTAGCTTAACACGGTTCTGCTCTCGGCTTCTGTTCTCGTTTGTCCCCTCGGAACTTCGTCTGTTTCACGGTGGGAAGGTATGACTTGCATTTAGGAATTCTTGTGTTAGTCTGTGGTATTCCATTTGCTCACTCGTTACTCGTATTACTTTGATTAATTTAATGTCACGATTTATTCGGAGCCATGTGACATACTACTGAATTTGCTTATCATGTCAGGGTTTTCATGGAAGGTGTTGGATTTGCCTGACACCATACAGAGGCGCTGACATTCTACCTAAAAATTGAACTGGGAGCTTTCATATCAAATCAAATATAAGATGTGTAACACGCCCGGGAGTACAAATGGGGGTGGGGGACCCTTAAACTGTTTCTGCTTTTCTGGACCGTGTGCCCTGTCCACACCACGTACCTGGTGATCCCGCGGCAGTCGTACTGTTCTGCTCCACACTGCTGTTGGCTTTCCTGAAATTATCTATCGAAATATGCAAGCGGGTTTAGGGGAGCCACTCAACGTTAAAACACAACACTGTCCAATGTCTGGTATGAACATCTATATTCTGAGACGATATGGAAACCACGAGTTGCACTGTTTAGACTCTAAATCGTAAATGTTATCCCAATGAACTATCTTGATGATTAACAGTCCAAAATATCATTCGGAAGAGCGTACGCGTAACCGACACGACGCGAGTGATTGTTGATGATGCGGAAGCCGAATGATCGAACGAAAGTTCTTACGCTCGTCAAACATACAGGTACCTGGTAATTGTCCTCCTTGTCACTAGTAATGATATAACACTGTTCGTAGAGTTAATTTTTCAGTTCTCAGTTCTCAGTTGTACGAGCGTGCGCTTAACCGTCGCGGCGCGGCTGATTGTTGATGATACGGAAACGCGATGACCGAACACACGTCCTCACGCTCGCTACAAGACACTGGTATTGACTCCACTCTTTTAAGGTAACTAAATTTTTACTGATTCACATCAGCTCATTCTGGTAGACCGAACACGGCGCGGATGATCGATGCTGTGCGACACGAGAGGATACACAAATACGTTATCGACGGCACTGCTCATTTTTTCATTACTTCTTCTGATGGAATTCTTGTTAGATGCAACGCGGTATATACTGCGACTTGAAGCGCTTCTTTAGCTCTTACTTATCGAGAATTCCTCCCGGAACAAATACTCCCGTATGAACGATGGAGTGTTCAGCTCACTTTCGTTAACAACAAAGACAATAGAACAGATGCACAGAATTACAGACCTTCGTCACTAATGTCATTGGAACACGGCTCGCTTTTTCTCACTCACATCTTGCTAATAGTAGGGGAAGGCGAATACACAAATTCTCTCTTTCCCGATTTACGGAAAGTGTTCGCCGCTGTACGACAACTTTTACTGGTAACGAAGACAAAGGTTATATGGATTACGTTCTCATCGATGTGAGTGGTTCGAAGAATTTTTGACTGACACCCAGAAAGTAATACCAAGCATCAGTTCATCGTAAGCACACGTGATTAAAATGAATTGTGGCTTAAGGAAGCGTAATAGGATGATGGTCTCAGTACACATTAAAGATCAGATAGGGCCAGGAGTAGTCTCCGATTGTTCACTGACGATGTTACTTGGTTCAAATGGTTCAAATGGCTCTGAGCACTATGGGACTTAACATCTATGGTCATCAGTCCCCTAGAACTTAGAACTACTTAAACCTAACTAACCTAAGGACATCACAAGAACACCCTGACGATGTTACTGTCCATAGGAGAATACAGTCCTCACCTAATTATAAGGAAATGCAGAACCCATACTGAGCAAAAGCGTGTGGGAGAACAAGGCTAATGGCGTGTTATGTATTTTACAGCAATTCACAGGCGATTTACTAAACATAAAAAGTTACACAAGATATTTTGTTTGCTCAAAACTGGGATTTCAACTTTTCAACAAATCAAAATATGTAACCGAGGAGAGCCAAATTCCCATTATAGATAAGTGAACTATATGCCATTGTATTTGAAAACCAGAACTTACTTTAGTAAGGTTTAAAGTATGACGGGTGTCTGGAAAGTGAGTTCCGATCGGTCGCAAAATGGAAACGACTATGAATATCCGATAAAGCTTTGCACAGATGTGTTGGACAGTGTCTCTAGTATGACCCTAGATAGCATCACGTCGCTCTTGTCATATCTGAGCTTACAGTGAGCGCATAAAAATGTCTAGAAAATAGCGTCTCCCGCCAAGTACGAGGGCCTGGTGAGAAATTTCGCCTGAAGCTATGCAGCCAACATTACATAACTGTCGTGCGTTTTCTTCTTCAAGAAAACTCTCAGCAGTATTCTGCAGGGGCAATGAAGATGCTCCTGCATCGTTTTCAAATTGGAAATGTTTGATTATCCACAATACAGCGCTTAATTGTCTCCCCCTGAGTTTCGTCTCTGCTCACATGAACCGCTTGCTATGAAGAAAACATTTTGGCACAGACAACGAGCTGTAGGCCAGCTTAGAGTATTGGCAGAAAGCACTGGCGGCTGCCTTCTATGATGACGGTATTGGAAAGTTGGTACAACGCTACAACAAATGCCTAAGTCAGAACGGCGACTACGTAGAGAAGTAGCTGGAAGGTGTAGCTAACTGTTACAAATAAAACATTTCAGATTTTCACTGTGGTTTCCATTTTGCGATCAATCGGAACTTACTTTATGGACAGCCCTCGTACATATTCGCACTAGTACCTTAAAGATGACGACCAGCCCACTAACTAGTGACTCTAATTAATAATAATTCATGACAGCAAAATAATCTTATGAGTAAGATCAACTAGGTAAACAGCTTAATTACAGATATTAAACAGTATCACCAAAGGAATGAAGAAGATTCTACCAACACAAGGAACCACTGCTTAAGCATAGATTACTAGGCTATCTGCAGTTAGTAACGATTCGCACTTCCCAGCAAATCTGGTATCGTCAGTATAGGGCGTAAAAGAAGATATCTTACACTTATTTGTACGTGATATACCACTGCAGATACTTAAAATGCCATTAACTATTGCATAAACTATAAATCATAGATAAAATTGAGTAGTAAAATTTACGATAAAATATAATTTACTGAATAAAATATTTGGAAAATTTACGTTGGTTTAGTAAAAATGTAACATTTCTCCCCTTCAGTGTTCTGGAATTGATGCTGCAGTGTCATTGGTGGCTGTGGTGAGAACGGAAATGATTCAATCAGTAGGATTACTTCGAACAACAACCGACCCTAAATGCATGTAACTGCTGTTGGAGGAACCCAGAAACATTCTCTGGCCACATGGCTGACGCATGGAAGTCTGCATTGTGAACACAGTCGGACCCCGTCGCACAATCAAAAAATAAAAAAATAAAAAAAACAAATAAATAAAAATGGTGCTAAGCACTATGGGACTTAACATCTGAGGTCATCAGTTCCCTACACTTAGAACTACTTAAACCTAACTGATCTAAGGACAGCACACACATCCATGCCCGAGGCAGGATTCGAACCGGCGACCGTGGCAGCAGCGTGGTTCCGGACTGAAGCGCCTAGAACTGCTCGGTCACAGCGGCCGGCGTCGCACCATCAAAGTCACGCCCGCCTGCTAATTGCTGTCCAGTCCATCTGCTACGGAAGAAGACTCGTCACGGACGGCGCTAATCCATCCACCTCGGCCAATACAACGGCGTCGTATATGTCGCCCAGTTGCTTCGCTGACTGATGGTGGTATGTCTACCAAGTGGTAGTTTCACAACAACAACGCGTAATATGTGTAAAAGAATGGGACGACTGGTAGAAGCTGACTTAGAGAAGGATCAATTTGCATTCCCGAGAAATGCAGGAACATGTGAACCAATGCTGACCCTAGACTGAGGAGAGGGAAACAGACATTTAAAGTATTTGTAGGTAAAGTAAAAGTGTCAGTGATGGCTGGAATACTTTCCTTGGAATAATTTTCACTGTTGTGTTTCACATTTATGTTCACCTTTGAATGTAAAACTATTTAATCATAAAATCCATTATGTTTAATTTAGCCATGTGGTTATCATCACGATTTTCGCACTTGTTAATGACCACACGACTGCAATGGAAATAGTGGGATTTCTACTGGCGAAAGCTGTCATCAGCACACCGTCAGCAAAGGGGATGCAAGAAGATCGATAGTAGGCGCAGGGTCAAGTGCATGAGAGAGGCCAAAGACAGACTCGCAAGCAACTAGCCACCAACGCCCACTCGACTGCAAGTATTTAGATTGCCGCCGCGGACCGGAGGGTCAGCCAGCCCAGTCATTCAGTTACAGTCACATAGTCAGTCGCAGTCACTATTCTAGTTGCCATCTGTCAGTTCACGTCACCGGCGACGAGAGTGTAGCGATTATAGCGGACTTGTATATCACCTGCAGTGAGGCTAACGTGGACTATTATGGAAGTGATTGTACCACAACACATGGACTAGCTTAAAGATAAGTAACCTTCTGTTCTGGTTAATAGAGAACCCTGTTAATACAAGTGTGCATTTTGTGTTGCAGAAAGAGAGTACTGGCCACCAAACGATATCCTCTTCCTTGAATCCCATGGTACAAGAGTCTATAGTGTCATCGACGACACAAAAGATTTTATGAATACAGCGGAAAGCGACCTCGATGCCCCTTAAAACGATTCTTCAGAAATCTGTAGTTAACAAGAATAATATTCAAGGAGCGAAAGGTTGGTTATGATTTACACACTTATGAGAGTCGAAAGAATAGTGCGAACTACCCCCGATGCTATTTAATTTATACAGTGAGGAAACACTAAAGGAAACTAAATAGGAATGTTGTAGTAGTTGTAGTGGTTCTCAGTCCAAGGACTGGTTTGATGCAGCTCTCCGTGCTGCTCTGTTCTGTGCAAGCGTCTTCATCTCTGATTTATTACTGCATCACACATCCTTCAGAATCTGCTTACTGTATTCATTTCTCTACAATTTTTAGCTCCAAGCTTCCCTCCAGCACTAAATTGGTTATCCCTTGATGTCTCAGAATGTGTCCTATCAACCGATCCCTTCCTTTCGTCAACTTGAGTCACAAATTTCCTTTCTCCCCAATGCTATTTAGTACCTTCTCATTAGTTACTTATTCTACCTATCTAATCTTCAGCATTCTTCTGTAGCAACACAATTCAAAATCTTCTATTCTTTTCTTGTCTAAACTGTTTATCGTCCATGTTTCACTTCCATAATTCGATGTTAACAAATTCCTGTTCTTCAGAAAAGCTTTTCTTGCCATTGCCAGTCTACATTTTATGTACTCTCCACTTCGCCCATCGTCAGTTATTTTCCTGCCCAAGTAGCAAAATTCATCTTCTACTTTACGTGTCTCGTTTCCTAATCACCTGATTTAATTTGGCTACTTCCATTGTCCTTCTCGTCCTTTTATATACGTTCATCTTACATCTCCCTTTCAAGACACTGTCCAATCCCGATTAACTGATTTTTCAAGTAATTTGCTCTCTTTGACAGAATTAAAATGTCATCGACAAACCTGAAGGTTTTTATTTCTGCTCCCTGTACTTTAACCCCAAAATTTTCTTTTGTTTCCTTCACTGCTTGCCCAATATACAGACTGTGTAACAACGGGGACAGGTCACAACCCTGTCTCAATCATCACTCCTTCCTCTACCACTGCTTCCCTTTCATGCCCTCGACTCTAATAACTGCCGTCTGTGCAAGTTGTAAAGACCCTGTCACTCTCTGTATTTTACCCCTGCTACCACCAGAATTTCAAACTGAGTGTACCAGTCAAGAATGTCAAAAGCTTTCTCTAACTACAAATGCTATAATGATAGGTTTGCCTTTCCTTAACCTATCTTCTGAGATAAGCCGTAGGGTCAGTATTGTCTTTCGTGTTCCTACATTTCTCCGAAATCCAAACTGGGCTTCCCAGAGGTCGGCTTATACCAGTTTTTCCATTCTTCTGCAAAGAATTCATGTTAGTATTTTGAAACCCTGACTAATTAAACTGATAGTTCCGTAATTTTGACACCAGTCAGAAACTGATTTCTCTATAATTGAAATTATTATATTATTCGTGACGTCTAAGGGTATTTCGCCTGTCTCATACATCTTGCACACCAGATGACGGAATTTTGTCAGGGCTGGCTCTCCCAAGGCTATCAGTAATTCTAACAGAATATCGAGTACGTCAAGGGCCATGTTTTGACTTGGTTCTGTGTCACTGTCGCAATATCATTTCTCCCTTCTCATATTCATCTACGTCCTCTTCCGCCGCACATTTTAAATACGCGAGCCGCCGGTTACACTGCCGCGTTTCCTACAGCCGCCACCGAGCCACGAGGGCGCTGCCACCAACCAATACGCCGTTGCCAATTAGATGCAAGCATCCCCACTCCGGAGCTGCAGCGGCGGGCGTACTTAAGTTCGAATATTCATGCACTGACCCTTTTTTTCTGTGTTTGCCAGTTGAAAAACATTTACAGAGTTTCATAGTGGTCGAGGCTCGACATCAGAATAGACTGCGTACTGAAGACTGACAGACATAAATCTTTCGTGTCTGTATATGTTTCAACTTTCAGAGCAACTGTTAACAACTGACGCTGCAAAGTTATGTATTACACTACTCGCCATTAAAATTGCTACACCACGAAGGTGACGTGTTACTGACGCGAAATTCAACCGACAGGAAGAAGATGCTGTGATATGCGAATGATTAGCTTTTCAGAGCATTCACACAACGTTGGCGCCGGTGGCGACACCTACAACATGCTGACATGAGGAGAGTTTCCAACTGATTTCTCAAACACAAACAACAGTTGACCGGCGTTGCCTGGTGAAACGTTGTTGTGATTCCTCGTGCAAGGAGGAGAAATGCGTACCATCACGTTTCCGACTTTGATAATGTAGCCTCTCGCGATTGCGGTTTATCGTATCGCGACAGTGCTGCTCGCGTTGGTCGAGATCCAATGACTGTTAGCAGAATATGGAATCGGTGGTTTCAGGAGGGTAATACGGAACGCCGTGCTGGATTCCAGCGGCCTCGTATCACTGACAGTCGAGATGACAGGCATCTTTTTCGCATGGCTCTAACGGATCGTGCACCCGCGTCTCGATCCCTAAGTCAACAGATGGGGACGTTCGCAAGACAACAACCATCTGCACGAAGAGTTCGACGACGTTTGCAGCAGCATGGACTATCAGCTCGGAGATCATGGCTGCGGTTACCCTTGACGCTGCATCACAGACAGGAGCGCCTGCGATGGTGTACTCAACGACGAACCTGGGTGCACGAATGGCAAAACGTCATTTTTTCGGATGAATCCAGGTTCTGCATCATGATGGTCGCATCCGTGTTTGGCGACATCGCGGTGAACGCCATAACGGCGTATCACCCGGCGTGATGGTACGGGGTGCCATTGGTTACACGTCTCGGTCACCTCTTGTTCGCATTGACGGCACTTTGAACAGTGGACGTTACATTTCAGATATGTTACGACCCGTGGCTCTACACTTCATTCGATCCCTGTGAAACCCTTCATTTCAGCAGGATAATGCACGGCCGCATGTCGCAGGTCTTGTACGGGCCTTCTTGGATACAGAAAATCTTCGACTGCTGCCCTGACCACCACATTCTGCAGATCTCTCACCAATTGAATATGTCTGGTCAATGGTGGCCGAGCAACTGTCTCGTCACAGTACGCCAGTCGCTATTCTGGTATCGTGTTGAAGCTACATGGGCAGCTGTACCTGTACACGCCATCCAAGCTCTGACTCAATGCCCAGGCGTATCAAGGCCGTCATTACGGCCAGAGGTGGTTGTTCTTTGTACTGATTTCACGGGATCTATGCACCCAAATTGCGTAAAAACGTAATCACACGTCAGTTCTAGTATAATATATTTGTCCAACGAATATCCGTTTATCATCTGCATTTCTTCTTGGTGTAGCAAAGTTAATGGCCAGTAGTGTATTGTTACTGTTTGATATTAGACGCACAACAAATTCTGTTCATGAACGGCTCCTTTTCCTCACTCCTGCATCCAGTAAAGAAACACACAGCGTGCGAGGAAATCACAACAAATTCGAGATCATATTCTTTGGCTCTATTCCCTGCAAGTTTGACAACAGCCGTTTTCAAATAAGCAGTGCTCAATACATAACGAGTTTTTCAACTTTCGCCAGTGAACCTGACACAGTCGTTGACGTTAGAAGTGTTAAATTTTTGGTGTAGCGACAACAAGAAGAAGGCATGAGTAAATAGCAATTAAGAAGCGCATATTGCCTACTTAGTCGTCTAGAACAGAGAATCGCCAGATATCTTACCAGTTATTCCTCCAGAGCTGTTATTAACTGTATTGAAAATTATAGTTTACATCTACATCTACATTTATACTCCGCAAGCCACCCAACGGTGTGTGGCTGAGGACACTTTACATGCCACTGTCATTACCTCCCTTTCCTGTTCCAGTCGCGTATGGTTCGCCGGAAGAACAACTGCCGGAAAGCTTCCGTGCGCGCTCGAATCTCTCTAATTTTACATTCGTGATCTCCTCGGGAGGTACGAGTAGGGGGAAGCAATATATTCGATACCTCATCCAGAACCACACCCTCTCGAAACCTGGACAGCAAGCTACACCGCGATGCAGAGCGCCTCTCTTGCAGAGTCTGCCACTTGAGTTTGTTAAACATCTCCGTAACGCTATCACGGTTACCAAATAACCCTGTGACGAAATGCGCTGCTCTTCTTTGGATCTTCTCCATCTCCTCTGTCAACTCGACTTGGTACGGATCCCACATTGATGAGCAATACTCAAGTATAGGTCGAAGGAGTGTTTTGTAAGCCACCTCCTTTGTTGGTGGACTACATTTTCTAAGGACTCTCTCAATGAATCTCAACCTGGCACCCACCTTACCAACAATTAATTTTACATGATCATTCCACTTCAAATGGTTCCGTATGCATACTCCCATATATTTTACCGAAGTAACTGCTTCCAGTGTTTGTCCCGCTATCATATAATCATACAATAAAGGATCCTTCTTTCTATATATTCACAATACATTACATTTGTCTATGTTAAGGGTCAGTTGCCACTCCCTGCACCAAGTGCCTATCCGCTGCAGATCTTCCTGCATTTCGCTCCAATTTTCCAATGCTGCACCTTCTCTGTATACTACAGCATCATCTGCGACAAGCCGCATGGGACTTCCGACACTATCTACTAGGTCATTTATATATATTGTGAAAAGCAATGGTCCGATAACACTACCCTGTGGCAGGCCAGAGGTTACTTTAATGTCTGTTCTGTTTGTTAAAAACTCTTCAATCCAGCCACACAGCTGGTCTGATATTCTCTCTCACTTTGTTTACCAGGCGACAGTGCGGAACGGTATCGAACGCCTTCCGGAAGTCAAGGAAAATGGCATCTACGTGGGAGTCTGTACCTAATATTTTCTGGGTCTCATGAACAAATAAAGCGAGTTGGGTCTCACACGATCGCTGTTTCCGGAGTCCATGTTGATTCCTACAGAGTAGCGCATTTTGAACTGTTGACAGTGGTTTAACTTTGCGAGATGTGTGTGGGTGGGTGTCTCCGTGTGAAGCCTTAGCGAAATCCGTGTGGTGCTGCTAGCTAGAAGCTGCCTAGTCGTGTTATTAACCCTCTCGTCAGCTCGCTCTGGTCTTGGCTACTTCCAGTTCTCACGTGCCCGTAATTTTAAAACTGGGACGTTACGTTGCTGTAGAGCAACAAGTTAGATTTTAATGCGAACAAACAGGTGACGTCAGCGGCAGACGTGTACCGAGGCACGGCATCGAACACGACAAGGTGTCTCGGGACTGGCGAGGCAATCCGGACTTAATCCGGACACTTAAAGTCCCGGAAAGAGCCGCGGAGCGGTGCGTGTTAATCGCCGGAGACGGGCCCCGCTATCGTCGGTCAGTATCTGTGGCAGGACAGCCCTCGCGGCGTAACGAGCACCGCCGTACCCGTCCACAAGGCAGCCGCCACCAGGCGCAGATAAGGCGAGCAAAACACACCGTCATATACCCATGCACAGGCACACACACACACACACACACACACACAGAGAGAGAGAGAGAGAGAGAGAGAGAGAGAGAGAAGGGATAACACGTCCTCTTCCCGACGTATCTGCTGGGATTTGGTCACAGGAATTGAAACCTTCCCGTCTCCTCTATACCTCTTTTGTTAATGATAACCTTCCCTTATACAATAACCCATGTAACCTTCCCTTGGGATTTCTATCTCTTGCTTAATAATAACAAATGAAATCTTCCCTTTGAAATTTATTCTCTTTCTCAATCTTCGCATACAAATTTAATTGCTGCTTATTAAAAGTGATTTTGTGGTTATTTCGACGAAACATAGAATGTGTCGTCGTCGTGTGGCCCTCAGTCGTTATCTGCAATAACCCAAAACTGTTCCTTACCTTTTTTACTGTTACTGGATCGCCATCTGACTGCTACATCGAACTGCGACGTGAATATACTTACTCTGTTTTACTATACTCTATTAACTGCTGGCTGCTGGTGTGCTGTCATAATAAGTGGCTGTATTTATTACCAAAGCTGACGTTATTCTTTAATAGCAAAGCTGACGTTATTCTTTAATTAATTTGACTAAAGTTACGTGATTCATAGTTACACTTTTTCTTGACAACAATAAAATTTTTTTCAAAGTTCTATGTTGATGGTTTTTGGGATGGATTATAATCAGTAATGCAACATTGCTGGCAAAAATTAATTATATTCTGAAAACACTTCAAATATTTATTGTTGGTAATGAAATGATTTTACAAACGTTTAAATGGGACTTACTTTTTACAATACTCTTACAATTAGCACTGCGCAAACATACCTTCAGTAGTCTTGAGTTTCGCAAAGAAAATAATTCAATAATATTAGTTCCTCTTACGATAATAGTTAGTTGATCTCTCTGCACATCCGTTTATAATCTCTCGTAAATCATAGCTGCTGGCTGGCAGGCACACTACTACTCTCAACCTCTCGCTTCAGACCTGCTACCGACTAGCTTCACATCTCGCTTACTACTGTCTTCCTACGAACGCTGAAGTGCCGTTTCTCCTGCCAACAATGCTTTCTGGTGGAGACAATCCCTGCTACCATTACAAAATGTATCAATGCGCGGTCTTTCCCGCTCTTTTCTCAAAATCTATCCATACGCGGTCTCTCCCGCCCTTTTTAAAATTATATCAATTTGCGGTCCCTCTTGTCAGCAATACTTTGGTGCAGACATTCCCTGCTACCACAATTATTTCCAACATGACAAATATTAATTATTCCTACCTAATCAGATTAATAAAATATAAACATCTTTCATAAATTGTAATTTGACAACAAACAATAGAAATATGCACGTCTTACAGAATAAAATCGAATTTATTTGACCCACACTCATTAACGATCTTGGAAACATACCTTTCTTCTGCAAGACTTAGCTGTGACGCGAATGAGTAACCGTCTAATATTGATGTCCTGTTGTGCATTACTGCAGTGATACGCTCATGAGCCGAAACAAAAGATCATCGTTATTCTTTGGCTTTGTCAATGGGGTGATACGCGATCTGCTGAATGTGTGGATATAAGTCGTACGTCAAGATCGCAAATTATTTTTCCTGATTACTGGTTTCGGAATATTAATGAGCCATCTTCAGACTTAGATATACAGGAAATGCGTACAAAAGGTGAACAATAAAAATACATTCAATACTTGAATTTCCCTTATGCAGTACACACCAGTCTAAAATGTTGTTCGGTGTGTGGCACTCATTACACATCGTCATATGTTATAGAGCTAAGTCGCCCTTCTTGAATAATAAAGCCTACAGGCACAACAGGAAAGTATTAAAACGTGACACAATAAAAGCATGCAAAAATATGTGGTGAGCAAATGAAGTACCCCATCTGAAGTGAAAATCACAGTTTATTATGTAAACTACAGTCACTAACCAAATGTTGTTACAGCGCCCATTTCGCTAGTGATTAACGTTGTCAATTTACGAAATCAACTACTTTTCACGTAATATCAAATCAGAATGTCAAACCAAACACCTTTCAGTCGTCTAATTTTCAAACTGTTATTTTATTGGGCTACCAGTTTCGGCGACATATTACGCCATCATCAGGACTCTTAAACGACGTGTTGGAGAATTCCACCCTCGGTTCCGGTCAAAATAGGGGCCAGCATTGAAAGACTGGTATCTGTAGATTTCTACTTCTGTAGATTTCTACTTGACAGAACGATCACTTCGAACATATCTGCCGATTTCATCTCTGAAAACATGGACGTACAGAAACTTTTCGCTGAAGGTTAGCTACTTCACATCACTCACCCTATATTTTTGCACGCTTTATTGTGTCGCGTTATATACTTTCCCGTTCTGTTTGTAGGGGTTTTTATTTAACTAGGCTGACATAGCTATGCAACATACCATCAGTCTCACACACTGAACAGAGTTTTACGCTAGTGTGTACTGCAAAATGTAAAATCAAATTCTTGTTGTTTTTGTGGTCTTCAGTCCCGAGACTGGTATGATGCAGCTGTCCATGCTACTCTATCCTGTGCAAGCTTCTTCATCTCCCAGTACCTACTGCAACCTACATCCTTCTGAATCTGCTTAGTGTATTCATCTCTTGGTCTCCCTCTACGATTTTAATCCTCCACGCTGCCCTCCAATACTAAATTGGTGATCCCTTGATGCCTCAGAACATGTCCTACCAACCGATCCCTTCTTCTAGTCAAGTTGTGCCACTAACTTCTCTTCTCCCCAATCCTATTCAATACTTCCTCATTACTTATGTGATCTACCCATCTACTCTTCAGCATTCTTCTGTAGCACCACATTTCGAAAGCTTCTATTCTCTTCTTGTCCAAACTATTAACCGTCCATGTTTCACTTCCATACATGGCTACACTCCATACAAATACTTTCAGAAATGACTTCCTCATACTTAAATCTATACTCGATGTTGACAAATTTCTCTTCTTCAGAAACGCTTTCCTTGCCATTGCCAGTCTACATTTTATATCCTCTCTACTTCGACCATCATCAGTTATTTTGCTCCCCAAATAGCAAAACTCCTTTACTACTTTAAGCGTCTCATTTCCTAATCTAATACCCTCAACATCACCCGACGTAATTCGACTACATTCCATTATCCTCGTTTTGCTTTTGTTGATGTTCATCTTATATCCTCCCTTCAAGACACCATCCATTCCGTTCAATTACTCTTCCAAGTCCTCTGCTGTCTCTGACAGAATTACAATGTCATCGGCGAACCTCAAAGTTTTTATTTCTTCTCCATGGATTTTAATACCTACTCCGAATTTTTCTTTTGTTTCCTTTACTGCTTGCTCAATATACAGATTGAATAACATCGGGGAGAGGCTACAACCCTGTCTTACTCCCTTCCCAACCACTGCTTCCCTTTCATGTCCCTCGACTCTTATAACTGTCATCTGGTTTCTGTACAAATTGTAAATAGCCTTTCGCTCCCTGTATTTTACCCCTGCCACCTTTAGAATTTGAAAGAGAGTATTCCAGTCAACATTGTCAAAAGTTTTCTCTAAGTCTACAAATGCTAGAAACGTAGGTTTGCCTTTCCTTAATCTTTCTTCTAAGATAAGTCGTAAGGTCAGTATTGCCTCACGTGTTCCAGTATTTCTACGGAATCCAAACTGATCTTCCCCGAGGTCGGCTTCTACTAGTTTTTCCATTCGTCTGTAAAGAATTCGTGTTAGTATTTTGCAGCTGTGGCTTATTAAACTGATTAGTCGGTAATTTTTACATCTGTCAACACCTGCTTTCTTTGGGATTGGAATTATTATATTCTTCTTGAAATCTGAGGGTATTTCGCCTGTTTCATACATCTTGCTCACTAGATGGTAGAGTTTTGTCAGGACTGGCTCTCCCAAGGCCGTCAGTAAATTCAAATACTGAATATATTTTTAACGATCGTTCTTTTAACGCAATTTTCTGTATTTTTATATCTAAATACGGCCCCGTAATGAGCCGAAACCGGTAATGAATAAAGAAAATTCGCGATCCTGACGCAGGATTTTTATCCACACTTGTTTTACAATAATAATTGTCCACTGTTAGGCTGAATGCGGGTAGGTGGAGATGAGGGCCCCTAACCCTGTCTGGAAAGAGTATAAGAGGAGCAGAGACATATGAGCAGCCGTTCTTTCGGCTAACCACATCTGACAATAGTTTTGTATGTCGGAGCCCGACATTGGTGGCGACAAAGTTACTCAGAAACTGATGCTCAGATCAGAGGTGACAAGGGATTTAAGGTCATCGGTTTCTCGGTACACGAGCAGTTGTGTACAGGAGTGCAACGGCGACGAGGTCACGCTAACATTTTTCAGGACTCTTTGGTTGGGGACAGTACAGGAAGACTTGGATGTTAGGCTAAAGAGGCGGATATGGTTATGAAAGGAGAATGAGTCTGTGGGTTGGCTTACAGATCCGCTTTTTATTGATTGTTCGTGTGTTTACAGTGAACACGTGGAAGGACACAGACTACATTTAAGTGTAAAACACAGATGAGTTTCACTAGGCTCTCCAATAAATTAATTATTAGAACCAAAGGCCGCCCCGACCTCTTAATTTTACTAGAGTTCGGCTACACACAATAACATATGATACTGCAGACCACCAACCACGAAATTACCACATTATACTGCTGTAATCGAACCCTTAGGTTCAACTACACGTCGCAGTGAGAGGGACATACAGACATATGTGCGATGGAAGCAAATGACGTTAGTCCAGAGGTACGTACATATAAGCTTTTCAAGCCCTTCTTGGTGTACAAGCTTAAATGATAATTCTCGCTCACATGAGCTCCGTTGCAGGCTATTAGTCATCCAAGGCTGGAACTCCTCTGATGGCTGGACTCTGCCTTGCTTGATGTTTGAGGGCCTCTATACAAGGTATCCGGAAAAAAAGGGTCCAACATTTACAGAGCATGTAGAATGCCTCAGAGCATGTAGTATGCATGAAGGGAAGGCAAGAAGTTTTTATCAGCATTGGTCGTAGACGTCGTTGCATACGGGGAGCATATCTTGTACGCCAAGCACTTTGGCACTAAACAGATGAGGGAACAGCCTACGTACTAGGCGTTTATGGAGCACAATGTGTCTGTACTGGTATCAAGCATGAACCCAACATAACAACACGTACAATATTCCACAGTGTACCACAGTGAGTAGTGTATTGGCCATACTGCGCAATGTCCATTGTGACACAGCAGCACATTACTGTAATTCGTTTCCGTGTGTGTCACTGGATGTCCTGCTCCCAATGGAGGTCTGCTGTTCAATGCAGGAGATGGCAGATGCGGTCTTCTGCTACGGGCAAGCACTGACACTACACGCACTGCGCGTGTGTTTAACTAGCAGTCACTTCTCTCCGGGTGATGCTTCTATCTCCTGGACGGGCTTATGTCGATAGTAGTTCGATGGTCATAATCTTCTGACTGATCGGTATATATCTGTTTCGTTTTTATTTTGACATTTTTGTGAAGATTTCCTTTTTGTACATTTTTAGCCCTTCTATCTCTATTCCAAACCAGTTCAACCAATATACTAGAACTATAATTAGCGTGCAAACGGAACCTGACGTGTATGATGGTTCCCAAATTATACTTTTATTAACTGAATCGTAGTGATAACTGACCTTCTGTGTCACTAGAAACTATACGAAAGATAATTGTATTCGCAAGACACTTCATAATTCTGATGTGTAGCTTGGCTGACGCCATAAGAATGAAGTCACAGGTGACCACAACAAAAGAAAAGGCCTCGGCTGAAAGTGGGTGGTAGCGGAGAATTTTAAATTGTACTCACCAAAGGCACTTGGCTTCAAACATATAAGTGTGTCATGGAGAGCAGACCCTGCAACCGAACGGAGTTTGCAAGACGTCGCTTCTGTGTCACAAAAATTTACTGAATCTTGAGTCGAATCTTATATTCCGTCTGAGTTGTAGGCTGCTGGAGCCTCTGCTAGGCAGGCTATGTCTTGGGTCTTTTGGAGGAGACAGCAGTTTTCAAGTGAGTTAGTGCAGTTACTAGCTACAGTTTTGGATGACAATGTACGTCTTCACTTCTAATAAATAGCAAGCTGGCAACACTCACAATGCCTTATTGCTCTGACTAAAAAAGTTCTTATTTAGTGCTGAATAATACCAAACAAACATCAAAAAATGGTTCAAATGGCTCTGAGCACTATGGAACATCTATGGTCATAAGTCCCCTAGAACTTAGAACTACTTAAACCTAACTAACCTAAGGACAGCACACAACACCCAATCATCACGAGGCAGAGAAAATCCGTGACCCCGCCGGGAATCGAACCCGGGAACCCGTGCGTGGGAAAAAGAGAACGCTACCGCACGACCGCGAGCTGCGGACAACAAACATCATGCAAAGTTCGTATTGTCATTACAATTATTTCAAACAATATGTGAAGCCGTGCACCTGCAACCTGCTACCTCACAAGTTGGGGATATCAGGATTAGTGTGTCTCGCCTGTAAAGGAGACCGCATAGAGGGCGTTGGTGTGATCTACCATTGAGTACTGCTCGAGTGTTTGCGATCCGTACCAGGTCGAATTGAAGGAAGACATCGAAGCAATTCATAGGCGAGCTGCTAGTTTTGTTACCGGTAGGTCCGAACAACACGTGTTACGGAAATGCTTCGGGAACTGAAATGGGAATCCCTGGAGAGAGGTAAGATTCTTTTCGAGAAACACTATTGAAAAAATTCAGAGACTTGGCATTTGAAGCTTACTGCCGAACAATTCTGCTACCGCCAACATACACTACTGGCCATTAAAATTGCTACACCAAGAAGAAATGCAGATGATAAACGGGTATTCATTGGACAAATATATTATACTGGAAGTGACACGTGATTACATTTTCACGAAATTTTGGCTGCATAGATCCTGAGAAATCAGTACCCAGAACAACCACCTTTCGCCGTAATAACGGCCTTGATACGCCTAGGCATTGAGTCAAACAGAGCTTGGATGGCGTGTACAGGTACAGCTGCCCATGCAGCTTCAACACGATACCACAGTTCAACAGTTCATAAAGAGTAGCGACTGGCGTATTGTGACAAGCCAGTTGCTCGGCCACCATTGACCAGACGTTTTCAATTGGTGAGAGATCCGGAGAATGTGCTGGCCAGGGCAGCAGTCGAACATTTTCTGTGCCCAGAAGGGCCGTACGGGACCTGCAACATGCGGTCGTGCATTATCCTGATAAAATGTAGGGTTTCGCAGAGATCGAATGTGGGTAGAGCCACGGGTCGTAACACATGTGAAATGTAACGTACACTGTTCAAAGTGCCGTCAGTGCGAGCAAGAGGTGACCGAGACGTGTAACCAATGGCATCCCATACCATTACGCCGGGAGATACGCCAGTACGGCGATGACGAATACACGCTTCCATTGTGCGTTCACCGCGATATCGCCAAACACGGATGCGACCACCATGATGCTGTAAACAGAACCTGGATTCATCCGGAAAAAAAAATGATGACGTTTTGCCATTCGTGCACCCAGGTTCGTCGCTGAGTACACCATCACATTTACTCCTGTCTGTGATGCAGTGTCAAGGGTAACCGCATCCATGGTCTCCGAGATGATAGTCGATGCTGCTGCAAACGTCGTCGAACTGTTAGTGCAGATGGTGTTTGTCTTGCAAAAGTCTCCATCTGTTGACTCAGGGATCGAGACGTGGATGCACGATCCGTTACAGCCATGCGGATAAGATGCCTGTCATCTCGAGTGCTAGTGATACGGGGCCGTTGGGATCCAGCACGGCGTTCCGTATTACCCTCCTGAACCCACCAATTCCATATTCATTGGATCTCGACCAACGCGAGCAGCAATGTCGCGATACGATAAACCGCAATTGCGATTGGCTACAATCCGACCTTTATCAAAGTCGGAAACGTGATGGCACGCATTTCTCCCCCTTACACGAGGCATCACAATAACGTTTCACCAGGCAACGCCGGTCAACTGCTGTATTTGTATGAGAGATCGGTTGGAAACTTTCCTCGTGTCAGCACGCTGTAGGTGTCGCCACCGGCGCCAACCTTGTGTGAATGCTCTGAAAAGCTAATCATTAGCATATCACAGCATGTTCTCCCTGTCGGTTAAATTTCGCGTTTGTAGCACGTCATCTTCGTGGTGTAGTAATTTTAATGGCCAGTAGTGTATATTGCGGGTGAGGACTACCAAGATAAGATACGAGAAATTAGGGCTCATGCGAACGCATATTTGCGAGTGGAATAGGAAAGGAAATAACTAGTAGTGGTACGGGGAGCCCTTTGCCGCGTACATTAGGTTGCTTGCGGAGTATCTATGAAGATGTACGTGCAGAAGGCACTGGTGGAGGCTCGTCTCTTAAGCTCAAATTATGGTGTGCTTTTTGTGTTGCTTCGACTGAATATGAAAAGAACGAGGGTAATTTGCCTGAAAAATGGCAATCGTAATAGGCTAGCTTAATGCCCCCGGCTGACAAATAGTCCCTAGTTAACAATCTACGCCCCACCTTTTGCAATCACATTTACATTTGCCTATTCGTTTAGGGAGGTACTTGCTATGGGGCATCTTTTATATTACCTTATACAGTGTCGATCCAAAGCATTATGGGCACTTGGTTAACATTGTGCAGGTACACCTCTGGAAATCAATACAACAGCGATTCTGTGTGGCATGGATTTTGAAAGCCCTAGGTAAATTTCCGGTGGTACCCAGCATCAGATATTTACGGATAGGTCATACAATTCCCGTAAGTTATGGGTCGGTGGTTGGCTGGCTCCTGATAGTGTACTAGACGTGTTCCATCGCTTTCAGAACAGGCGAATTTGGTGGCTTAAGACATCTACAAGTGTACACTATAATCCTTCTCAAACAGCTGTAGCACGATTCTGGCCCAGTGAAAAGGAGAGCTATTAAGCTGTAAAATGTCATCGACGTCGGGACCAAGCATGAAGGGGTGGAAGCTATCAGCAGTAAAGTTCACGAAGTCCTTAGGTCAAATGGAGACGCAGGTGAATGTTCCCCATATCATAAATTTGTCACCACTAGCCCCCGTCTGTGGAGCGGTGTTTGTTTCGAGCAGCAGATCGCGTGGATGACGCTGTGTCCAGACACGACGATCGACGTTGTGTAAGAAGAGATGTGATTCATCCGACCAGGCGATACGTTTCCATTGGTCTACTGTCCAGCCTCGATGATTTTATGCCCGCTGAAGTTGTGGATGACGATGTCTTTGGGGACACGTAGTGGTCGTCTGCTGCTGCGTCACATGTTTAAGAATGTCCTTCGTATGGTGCTGTGTCTGCGGTAGCAAGACAATACGCGAACGATATTCCTCAGTCTGTTTTTACTGGGAAAAACCGATAAACAAGAATTTACTGACAAAGTACTCGAAACAAAACACAATTTTAAGCAAGAAACAAATTATGGCTCCCACTTTGCTTCTTGTAATAGAAGAATAATGAAATGAAATGTTTTCCTCTCAAATCTCTCGCTGGAGAAAGTCCACCAAAGAAAAGATTGAAACGAAAGTACTAGAGAGTGGTCGGCACAGCATTACCACAAAGCTGTCGTAGGAGGCCAGACTACCGTTACACCACAACTTTGAGTGACAGTCTGAAGATACCACTCCTGACGATCCCGGACTTCCAGCAGGCGAGACGCGTGGATGCTGCGGTCGGGATGCCTGATCCGTACAAATTCAGGCGGCGTGTCGAACTGCTTTCTGGCCGACGGTGCGCCGGCTTATAGGGCCGGTTGGTGGATGGATCTTCTGGGACTATTTTAAATTATGTGAGTGGTGTAGCAAAATATTCCGCTTGTTGATCGCGACCTTTGGCGCTGCTGTCGATCCGCGGTTAGAGAGCCTGTTTAGGGAGAGAGTGGCCAACCGGACGATACGGTGGCCATTTTTCTGCCAAACTGCGAGCGGGACTTTGGAATGGCCAGTAGTAGAGTCGTGGAGTACATACTCACCGAATCAAAAACACAAGACAATATGGCGAAATAATTCGTTAAATGCCTTTTTTTACAGCTATATTAAACTCATAGTAGCCTACTGCGTATAGCACAGGAAAATTTGATACAGTGGCTGTAAAAATTATTCGTTACTTGCATTTATCTCCTTTAAAGTTCGTTTACTAGACATATTGCAATTAAAGTAACGTAAATAAAAAATAGTGTATAGCATTTGTTTTGTATCGGAAGTGCATAACGCTAAAGCTGTAACGTACCTGTATTACGTCAGATGAATGAAAGTCGTAAGCAGTTGTGATGCTACCAGTATGCACTAACTGTTAAAGAAATAAGAGCTTAAAAATGCAGTAAATTGTAATGGGCCTACCTGTTTTGCGCGACTATTTAAGATCGCAAACGCTAATTACGTACTAAAAACGATACACAACTAAATCGAACATGCATGCACAACGCATAACAAGTCTCTCAATTATTCAAATACCTTTTAATCGTTTCCAAAAGTCCTCTGAACTTCAATTCAACTCAAACGCACTGTGAACGTAGGAAGCGCGAGAGACGTTTGGCAGAAAAATGGCGCCAAAGCTAGTCAACCAATCACGGGCAACTTCACCTATGGCCACTCTCTCCCTATACAGGCTCTCTATCCGCGGTGCTCGGCTAGCGGGCCCTGGCGGCCGCTGGTTGAGACACGAGGCTGTGTTTTCGTCTCCGGCAACGGTCTCGGTCGTACTGTAAACATCTGCTTTGGTTTCACTCGCTGAGATGAAGGCATCCCGCATCTCTGTTCTGTCATGCGGGGTGCCGAGGTCGCTGGCGGACGGGACGAACTCTGCATACGGTGTGCTCAGAAACACTTGCAACTGCACCACCACTGCATTTTATCATCAAAAACTCCACCTACTCCGCTTTACAGTATGGACAAGTCTTTGACCGCCACATTCTCTGAGGGTAACCTTTGAGAGCCGCGAGAACTGACATTTCGCTCATATTCTTTGCTTTCACAGACATAATTTCGGCGACCTCCCGCCGGCAGGAGGTGCTCGGGGCCCGGGCCGAGGATTCTTAAATCACATCAAATACTTTCCGTTTTCCCGGACGTGACAGGAGGCTGTGTGGGGAACAACTGACGAGAGAGAGAGAGACAGAGAGAGAGAGAGAGAGAGAGGCGTCAGCCGCGCGACGGCGCCCGCAGCACCTAATCGATCCTACCACCACCGTCGACAGATGTCCGTCAACGAACTGTACCGGCTCAACTTCTGTCAAGTCAGTGAAATTGTGATTGTACTGTAACAGTGAAACACTCGCCTTAGACTCATTATTCGTTTGTCCTAGTTGTGCGCACGCGTGCATGATTAACAGTCGTTGGTGTTCTCTTTTACGCACAGTTCACCAAGCCAATCTGATGGTATAATTTCGAGCGGCATTAGGCTCAGTCTGAAAATATGAAAGCTTTGAGAGGAACAAGTTCCTCTCTGCGATACTGTTCAGTCTACTGTTATCGTTGTTTACCAGCTTTTTCGTGTCAGCAGTGTAAGCCACTGGGCTGATCAGTCTGATATTGTTCTTAGCTGAAGACTGAGTACTCGTACATCTCTTCTCAGTTGTGACCATGGCTTTCTCGCATACTTAAGCAACCTTTGTACGTCATGACAATTTTCATCTTGGTTGCTGCTTGTTTTCATAATTAAGGGGAAGTTTACTATCTTTTGGTCCAAAAAACTCGATTTTGTAAAAAAAATTACGTTTTTGGATCCATAAATGTGTTTAGATTCCACCCCTGAAACGGTTTTTTCGAATACGGAACGGAATTGTTTCTTATTCGTGGCTGAACAAAAAAATGCACCTGCCTGAAATCGGCCTTTTTCACGCACCAGTATTTTTCTTTCGGAGGACGAGTTATTGTACCGGTGCTTGAGAGGAAACACACAAAATTCAAATGAAAGTTTGAACGCGTGTGTTTGGAAGTTAGCCCCCAAGCATTTGCATTCTGGTGCGAACAAGACTGTGGAGATTGCAACTTTCCTGGCAGTGAGCAGCTTCAGCGAAGGGTATTCAGCAATTCTGAAGACCATGACAACGATGGACGTCACGCTGGGACTCTATTCGACGCAGATCGCCAAGCATTCGGACGACCATCGGATTCGAGGAGCCCCAAAACAGTTTGACACCAGCCGTACGAGCGGCTCTGGAGCAGCGCAGGATGGCCCAGATCGAGCAGAACGCCTTCTATGAGGAAGAGGAAGGACTATTTTATGGACCCGAAATAGTAGATTGAAAGTAAGTTGCATAATATTGTATTTATATTTAGCCAAAACTTCTCGAAATGACCTTTTTTATCGCGCGTTATGGTAACTTGAAATCTACTGTACCGACTGGCATGATTCTTACTACATTCCATCCACTGCAATGTATGAGCTACAATTAACCATACGCACAGTTTACGCAATTGGTTTTTACCTCTGCAAAAATCTTTAAAATTTCGCGCAATGTTTTACTTAATTCGTGTAGAGCAGTAACTAGGGCATGTATCGAGCGAGAATATCAGACTATAAGACGCGCAAAAATCAATTTTTTTCACCTAATAGTTTTCTTAAAATCGAATGGTAAGTATTTCATAGCAGCTGGCAAGTTCGCCTAGGCCCGTCTGTTATGCACACCGCGGCCGGCGGATGTCTTCTGATAGCGTGAACCACATAAATCACGTATGTCTCGCGAATCGTAAACGTCATGCTCGATTTTGAAAACTCTCGCTGCTGGCATATATGAATGTGTGGAGTCTGTCTTTCGGACAGCTGTCATACGTTATATGTAAATTGAAGGTGGAGAGGGGAAAAAAGGAAAGGCAGGGGATCACTACTGTCAGCTGCGTTGGGACATGACGCGAAATGAGTGTCGATGAGTGAAAACGTGTACCGGACCGGGCGTCGAACCCGGAGCTCCTGCTTACCAAGCAGGTGTGTTAACCACTGCCCCGTCAGGAACATAGCGTTCTGTGTCCGAAAGAACAGGCACCACACATTCATATAAGTTGACAGGCCTAGGTGGGCAATGGATTCACCTTCTTCAGCGCAGACGCACAAATACATCCGACCTCATGTGGGAATCTCAGGGAGCGTACATGGAGGAAATTGACAGGGAGTGCTTTCAAGTGACGTTCGATGGTAATGGGAATCGGCCGTGAGGCATGCTACCATTGTCAGCGCGGCTGTATCCCGGATGGCGCAACGGTTAACGTAACTGCCAAGTAAGCAGGAGATCATCGTTTCGAATCCCAGTCCGGTACACGTTTTCACTCATCGCCGGGTGCAGCTGACAGCAGTGATTCCCTCCCATTACTTTTCATTTTTTCCCCCTCTCCCCTTTCGATTTACAAGTACTAGCATAAGCACGTTAGTTCTTACAGCCCGACTTTCGCCAGCACGGCGCTTACCACTGTCCTCTGTGACGGACAATGACTACGTGGACGCCACGTGTTGTCTACTCCGGGATACCGACAACAGTAAGTCTTAAGAACTCAGTAAAAACAAGAAAACAGCAGTCAGTCGAAGTAATCACTATTTCTATTGGCACTGTAAACGGACTGTCCTATGAAAAGCTATGCCGGTATTAGAAGTAAGTTCTAAGGAAACACCAGAGGATGCCATTAAGTGGCTGGTCTTAGCCGCCAGCCAGCTCCCAGGGAGCTGTCATTGCGCTCATGGCATTCTTCTTCAAACCAAGAAGCTTCTCTGTCACTGTCACACATGTTTGAAACACGCTGTGATAACGTTAACTTGTTCCAAAATTACTCATCTACACAGAGAATAGCGATATGTCTCGAAAACACATCGACAAGTAGCTTCTTTTTCTTTTAAATATAGAATGTAATTATAAAAACAAAATAAATGCAGTATTACGCTGAAGAGCCAAAGAAACTCGTACTGCCGCGCGGGATTAGCCGAGCGGTCCAGGGCGCTGCAGTCATGGACTGTGCAGCTGGTACCGGCGGAGGTTCGAGTCCTCCCTCGGGCATGGGTGTGTGTGTTTGTCCTTAGGATAATTTAGGTTAAGTAGTGTGTAAGGTTAGGGGCTGATGACCTTAACAGTTAAGTCCCATAAGATTAAAAAAGAAATTCTTACTCCTATTTAATATCGTGTAGCGCACCCGCCAGCTCGCAGAAGTGCCGCAACACAGCGTGCATGAACTCGGTTAATGTCTGCTGGAGGGAATTGACACCACGAATCCTGCAGAGCTGGCCATAAATCAGTAAGAGTACGAGGATGTGTAGATCTCCTCTGAACAGCACTTTGCAAGGCATGCCAGACATGCTCAACAATGTTCATGTCTGGCGAGTTTGGTGGCCAGCGGAAGTGTTTTAAACTCAGGAGAATGTCCTGGAGTCACTCTGTAGCAATTGTGGATGTGTGGTGTGTCGCATTGAACAGCTGCAATTGCCCAAGTCCGTCGGAACGCACAACTCACATGAATGGTTGCAGGTGATCAGACAGGATGCGTATGTATGTGTCACCTGTCGGAGTCGTATCTAGACGTTTCCGGGGTCCCATACCACTCGAACTGCACACGCCCTACAGCATTACAGACCCTCCACCAGCTTCAACAGTGCCCTGCTGACATGTAGGATCCATGGATTCATGAGGTTGTCTCCATACCAGTACACGACCGTCCGCTCGATACAATTTGAAACGAGACTCGTCCAACCAGGCAACATGTTTCCAGTCATCAACAATCCAGTGTCGGTGACGGGCCCAGGCGAGGCCTAAAGCTTTGTGTCGTGCAGTCTTCAAGGGTACACGAGTGTGCCTTCAGCTCCGAAATCCCATATCGATGATGTTTCGTTTGAGTTGTTCGCACGCTGACACTTGTTGATTGCCCAGCATTGAAATCTGCAGCAGTTTGCGGAAGGGTTGCACTTCTGTCACGTTGAACGATTATTTTCAGTCGCTGTTGGTCCCGTTCTTGCAGAATCTTTTTCCAGCCACAGCGATGTCGGAGATTTGATGTTTTACCGGATTCCTGATATTCACAGCACACTCGTGAGGTGGTCGTACGGGAAAATCCACACTTCATCGCTGCCTCGGAGATGCTGTGACCCATCGCTCGTGCACCGACTATAACACCACATTCAAACTCACTAAAATTTGATAACTTGCCATTGTAACAGCAGTAACCGATATAACAACTGCGCCAGACACTTATTGTATTATATAGGCATTGCCGACCGCAGTGGCTCATTCTGCCTGTTTACATAGCCGTGTTTGAATACGCATGCCTATACTAGTTTCTTTGGCGCTGTAGTGTATAAAGTCTAAGCCGTTGTGGCTTTGATTATGGCGGGCATAGCACTCCGCTGGTGCCACTAACTGCTTGTGCTGCCGATATAGGTCTTGATATAGGGTCTTTGGTCGATGAGTGTGTTGTTGGTTTTTGCCGGGCCCTGGTACTGACAGTTAGCTGGAGGGCAGGTGTGTGACAAGTTATTGGTTTTGAGAAACTCCTGCAGTCCTGTAAGGGAGTCGATAAGCGAGTGGTTAAATCGGTCGGAGGCAAGCTTTGCCAGCTGGCTTAATGACTGATAGCGGCGAGATGCGGGAAGAGCAGCGGACGCCGCGTGCAGCCTCGTCAGCGAGTTCCGGGTCTACTCTGCGATCTTAAATTTTACGCCACTTCGAAGACCGCTTGTACGAATTGGAGGCAATAACAACCCTACTTGGACTCCTGGGAGTCACTGCTCCTTCACACCTGAGTGGAGCTGTGTTTTTTTTGCTTTTTTATGGGTACTTCTTATCGTAAGGCCACGTCTATGTTAATGTGGAATTAGACCTGTCATATTAAGGCACCACCGAGTGATTGTGTGGGTGGTCATCGGCAAATGTAACTGGTAATAATTTCTTGTTCCAAGCCATATTCCAGGCAAGTATAAGAGCCTTCTCTGTTGTAAACTGAATTGATCAAAAAAATGGTTCAAATGGCTCTGGGCACTATGGGACTTAACTGCTACGGTCATCAGTCCCCTAGAACTTAGAACTACTTAAACCTAACTAACCTAAGGACAGCACACAACACCCAGCCATCACGAGGCAAAGAAAATCCATGACCCCGCCGGGAACCGAACCCGGGAACCCGGGCGTGGGAAGCGAGAACGCTACCGCACGACCACGAGATGCGGGCTGAATTGATCAAATTGAGGTTATAACGTAGTCTGTGTCGAAGGCAAGGCACTATTTATAGATGAGTGTACCCTAGTAACTGGATCTGCAGGCGCTGTATTTCACCTTGTTAATTTTCAAGCAGTTTTAAGGAGTGTTAAGTTCGTAACTTGTACGTGTATTCACTTCCGGAATAATTTAACATTGCCTACATCCTAGAGATTCTTGTTTGTAGACTTATTTGGTCAGATTACTGTTCACTCTGGTTGTGTGTTGGCAGGATAGTTCTGGCAGCGGACGTCGCGTTCCTGTTTCCTGGGCCCGGAGCAGAGACGTGTTTTCTTTCTCCCGCAGCGACACTTTCGTCGTCGCACGACGTCCAGATTGGCACGTAATCTGACGGCTATTATTAATATTTCCGCTGGTGCGTTCCAGCTGGGAGTCGCATTTAAATTGTATGCCGTCCCAGCTTTTCTTGAATTTTTGGAGATGGTGTATTTTATTGCTTAAGGGATTTTTTAGGGTTTATAAATTGTTAAGGGCTCCTTATAGCTACAACTAGTGGCTTGACTTGTTATACTTTCTGTATTAACGGTGGGCGTTGTCTATTTGTTAAGGTGTTATCCACGCTTGGGAATTGTTAGTACCTTTAGGGGCAGTCATTTGGAATGCATTTTACGGGTAAAACTCGGTTTGTTGAACCAGCTTGCAGTCACACTTGGTTGATGTGACTTCTTACTAGTATTTGGAGACTTACATATATTTCTGGTTTTAAGCCCCGTTCTTAATGGTAAAAAAATCTCAAAAGTTTTTTATTAATGAATTGATCCTGTTTGTTCGTTAAATTATTGTGAGCAAGGTTTATAATTTGTGATCATAAAAACTGTTGCCAAGCAATACAGCGTATTCCTTGAAATGAAAAATGACGAAATATATGGGTCCACCTGCGACGTATTTTTTCTTAAAATTATCCCAAGCCTTGCTGTGAGGTATCAAAGGCTGTAGCTTCTCTCACACACTGTCTTTACATGTTGTAGATGGCTCTCGTTCGTGCAACTGTTTTGTATGAAATATTTTTTTTATAAACTTCAGTTTTTAACTATCCTACGGATAAATCGAAACCTGCATTACTTACATGTGAGCTTACGTGAGCGTACCACTTCATCTGTCTGTCTACTGTTACTCTCAGGTACGACTGGTCAAATAGTCATTTTTGATTGTGTTGTCAAATGCTAATAAATCTGTGCGAAGATCACTGGACTGGATTTTTCCACGTAATCTGCTTGCTATTTTGTCGATGTGTGACCGGATATTAATAATTTATTTCAAATATATGATAAGCGTGCTGTTTCAAATACTTACTTCGGTTAAGAATTTCATTAATGACTATCCTGCTGGTCTTCTACGGGACCACCAGTGGTTATTTGTATGTCTGCAGTTTACTTTACTTTCAGCATTACGTGAGGTGTCTGGCCTGTTTAGAAGTTCAACATTCTCGTCATCCCGTATCAGTCAGCTATACGTGAGGGGAAAAAATTAAAAATTAAAAATGGAGTGCGGCTCTCCTATAGAAACACGAATTTGACAATGGATTACCTGAGCTTTAAAGATGACCTCACTGTTTTGTCTCACTCGCTAGATACAGCTGCAGAAAAAATAAAGGTATCGGCTAAGGAGGGAGAGCAAATTTGTGAGAATACTGAATTTACTACAAACATCAAGCCACTATCCTGGCAGTAAAGTCAGGAGAAGGGAAATCCGAACGGAGAAGTTTAAATGATTAAGAGAGTGGGTACAGCCAAATACTTCCGAAAAAGAAACTTTCGCTTCACGGATCAGAAAAATATTGAAGAACGTATCAACTAATCAAAAGGTGTCTACAAACTGAAATCATTATCATGTAATGTCAGGGTACGTCATTACTGCAAGGTTATCTGCACTATTTGCCTAGCAATGCCTTGCTATGAATTGGAAAAAAGAGAAAGATCTTGGAAAATAAAGTACCAAATCAAAGAAAATATTGAATCAGAAGACGAAACTGTTGAAAACGCAGACACTATTCGTAACAGAAGCGGGCTGTTTTCTATTGGTACATCGCCCTTTTAAGACATACAGGAAAACGAAAGTGGCGTGCTTCACCGAGGAAGAAGAAGCACAGGAAATGGCGATAACAGTAGAGGTTCATAAAGGCATTCCTCTTGAGAAGAAAGTCCAAGAGCACATTGGTTTCCAAGAAAACCTTAAACTAAAAACTACAAAAACGTTTACTAAAGCAGGAGACGAACGCGGGAATTCTGGGCTAAAGTTAAGACCGAGATGCAAGGAAAAGAGAAGTATCGGTCGGTACGCAGGAGACCAATACGAAATGAAGATAAAAAAACTGGATCCTTAATAATGTCACTTAGGACGCTCCATATTTCGTAAGCACACATTCGCCATCACTGGCTGAGCGCTGATCGTGCTGTGGGCTGCGAGCGGTGGTCCCCCAAGATCACGCGGGCAAGTGCGGGAGCTGTCCGCGCACTTCAGCAGCGAGTTGAAATCTAGCTCGCCAGGTGGCAGCACCAGGCAGGTGGCCCGGCTACGTCTGTTAATTCGTTGCTTTTCAGGCTGCGTTCACAGTCAGACGCCGTCACACAGGCGACGGATTGGTCACGTTGCGTCCGATCTCATTCGATATTTTTTGACAGGATCGAGCAGTTTAGGTTAGGTTAGAATCTAGTATGTGTATGAAGTAGGTTAGATTTCAACTTCCAGTGGTGGGATGGATACCACGACGCTTCTATTCTTAGAGACGAGTGCTGTGTTGTGGCGTTCGATATTAAAAGAGATGCCGAATGAGCTACATGTGCCTCAGAGAGAATGTCTCGGGTACTTTACACTCTGTCTTCAGTTCCTGGATGTACCAGACACATTTTACGAAATATCTGTGTGCCACGAAAATATCTAATTTCAGTGGATACACTCCTCGAAGGATCTCTCCAAAACACGTTGTTCAGAGTACGGTTTATTATACTGAAGTGAGACTTCGGTGTATGAAGGTTTTGCCAATGAGGTTATGAGCACATAATGATCAGTTCACGTGAAGAAAGTAGATATTCCTGTTATATGATGAATGGATAAAATTTGTGTGTGAGTAAGCAAATAATATTTCATTAATGAAAAGTAGATTTGTGGTTTCACAGCAGTTCACTTTATTCTAAAAACAGTGAATATTAATGCAATACAGGCAGTAGGTGTATTCAGATGATCAGATTACTCGAAACTTCACTGCTCTTTGAACACTGCCCAGTGGATTTGAGAAAGGACGTAACAAGATTTCTGTGTTGGGAGTATTAGTTCATACTCAGTGTAGCTTTTAATAAAGAAAGTCAACTGTATTACAGTGTTTTTAAGGCAATTGCACGAAGGATAGCTTCAAAATTCAGCATAGTAGTATTAGGGCTGCAAGGGGGAAGATATCAGCTTATAAATTACTATTTAGGGCGTCGTAAAAAAGCATCCAATATGTCACACAAAACTTGAAATAGTACGTTTCAGAACGTGGAATACGCCTAATCACTGTAAAGATGCAATCGCCAGATGTCAAATATCAAAGTGTCCCTTCTAGTTTTACTTGAACCAGAACTGCTTCTTTAATGTGAGTATCGGATTTTTTATAGAGCTCGAGTCACACCCCTAGGAAAGCACTCGAAATCTGTTTTGCTGAATTTATTGGAAGTTGTGCAGACATATGTCAGTTAACCTTCAATGACTGTCATTCAGCATAGACGTGAAATACAAACACAAAGTCTGGAATAAGATACTCTGAACACCAAAAGCACTATAAGGTGGGAACACCTATGTACACATTAGAAACTATTTTATGCAACAGAATAACTAGCCTACTGGCACAAAAACATCAGTAAACAGTAACGGTAATTTGTAGAGAGCTAAAGTCCTCTTACCACAACCCAAAAAGATGCGCTACAGCCAATTTAATTATAAGATGCACCATCCTTGTCATTTCAACAAATTACTATTTGAGGTTATAATCTACATCTAAAATTTTTGATAGAGATTTTGCGTACTAGTGGTTTCCAATAAACCAGCGATTTCTTTCCACAAATTCCAAATTGTATCCCAGTTATATTTTTCATCCTCAGGATGCTACAAACGACTCTTTGAGTAAAATTACCAGTTCCTCACAGTCGTTGTTTCGTGTCGTGTCGGCCATTATGATCGAAAAGAAACGATCTGAATTTCATCGTATCTGTACTTTCGGGCGATGAAATTGGGTACCGCGCACGTAGTGGCGTACTGATTTGAAAAGATCGGCCGTTTTCGAACGATGTCGGTCGTCGGCGGAATCCACCGATTTCGGTGCCACTCGCCACTATAACCGCAGCCTTAGGCAACAACGAAGACTGGTTAAGGTATGCAGCAGGATAAGAAAACAACGTACGTAATGCTTTGAAGTTTACACGAAATCCTTAATGTGACGAGGGATGGGCGTCTTTCTGTGGGCTACAGTAGATATTTTCGGACGTCGCGTATGCTTGACGTAAACGCGCCACTTTAAACGTAAAGATTGGCGCGACTTTAATAATTGCACTAGAGAAAGGAAATATTGTTACATTTCTTCCAGGTGGCGCCCCACATTCTCTAAATATTTAAATAACAACACGTTCATCAAAATGATGAGACAGAAACGTTTTAACTCGTGATTAAAAAATACTGACGATCTTGTAACAGGTTGTGCAGTATTCACAAGTTTCCATGTTCAAGTCATTTAAAAGAAAATAATGGCTTTCCAGTGATTAGGCCTATTCCGTGTTCTGAAACGTACTGTTTCAAGTATTGTGTGACATATTGGATGCTTTTTTACGACGTCCTAAATACTAATTTACAAGAAGATATTTTCACTCTTGCAGCCCAAATACTACTATATTGAATTTTGAAGCTATCCTTCGTGCAAATGCCTTAAAACACACTGTAATATAGTTGATTTTCTTTATTAAAACCTGCACTTAATATGAACTAATACTGACAACACAGAAATCTTGGTACGTCCTTTCTCAAATCCACTGGGCAGTGTTCGAAAAGCAGTGAAGTTTCCAGTAATCTGATCATAATGGATGGCGCAAACTTATATAGGGTGTGGACATATATTTCTGGTCGGAAAGGTGTAACATGTGTTGCTTCGCTATGGACGAGGAGGTAGACGGCCTACTGAGATAATATGAGCAACTTGTGACTGTATTGTTTTTCTGATAAGTAAGACAAAGCCGACACTAATCTCCATTCTACAAGTCTACAAACTCACGTCAGAGGGTGATGATGGGGAATACGTGAGGAAACAAAGGGATTGATGAAATATTTGAAAAGGAATGAAAAATTGATGTTCCTAGGTGGCTGAAACCGTGTTACATTGGAAGTGGGGTCACTGGAAAATACGGGTTGGAGGAAAGAAAGGAATATGAGGTTCAAAAATGGCTCTAAACACTATCGGTCTTAACATCTGAGGTCTTCAGTCTTCTATACTTAGAAACTACTGAAATGTAACTAACCTAAGGACATCACACACATCCATGTCCGAGGCAGTATTCGAACCTGCGACCGTAGCAAGCGTGCGGTTCCGGACTGAAGCGCCTAGAACCGCTCGGCCACAACGGCCGGCGGGATATGAGGAATTAGGCCTTTAGTTCTCCCATAGGTTTCAACAGGCTGTAATGAGTACCCTCTTCCACAGTCATAAGGTTGCATTCTATATTTGGAAAAGATCAAGAGACGAAGCAAATTACCAGATGGTCCACAACACTGCAGCCAGGTGTTTTAGAAGTCATATTATAAACTGCGAGGCATAGCCAGTTCCGAACATAGACAACAACTTAACAGTACTGGAAGATTCAAATTAAAGACAGAATTTACGACAAAGTGAGAGTAAACACTACAAATGCACTACGTAAAAGAGTCAAGAGTGGTTTAGTAGAGGAGGAATGGAATAAAATAAAAAAGGAAGTAAGCGCAGCAGGGTACAATACATGTAGTGAAAGTAGAGGCGAAAAAGCCATGGACGATGCACGAAATACTTGTAGATGGAAGAATAAAATACAAGAACCTTATTTATTTTATTTATTTATTTTTTTATTGTTCCGTGGGACCAAATTAAGGAGTAGTCTCCATGGTCATGGAACGAGTCAATACATGAAATTATAACACGATATTAGAAACAGATAAAATGAAATATAAAAAAACATATTCAGGTGACAAGTCGTAAGTTTAAATAAAGAAAATCAACAATGTAACACTGAAATTTGCTTAATTTTTTAGCTCTTCCAGGAACTGCTCGACAGAATAGGAGTGCGCCATGAGGAAACTCTTCAGTTTAGACTTAAAAGAGTTTGGGCTACGGCTAAGATTTTTGAGTTCTTGTGGTAGCTTATTGAAAATGGATGCAGCAGAATACTGCACTCCTTTCTGCACAAGAGTCAAGGAAGTGCATTCCACATGCAGATTGGATTTCTGCCTAGTATTAACTGAGTGAAAGCTGCTAACTCTTGGGAATAGGCTAATATTGCTAACAACAAACGACATTAAAGAAAATATATACTGTGAGGGCAATGTCAGAATTCCCAGACTATTAAATAGGGGTCGACAAGAGTTCTCGAACTTACACCACATATAGCTCGAACAGCCCGTTTTTGAGCCAAAAATACCCTTTTTGAATCAGAAGAATTACCCCAAAAAATAATACCATACGACATAAGCGTATGAAAATATGCGAAGTAGACTACTTTTCGTGTTGAAGTGTCACTTATTTCAGATACTGTTCTAACGGTAAATAAAGCAGCATTTAGTTTCTGAACAAGATCCTGGACATGGGCTTTCCACAACAGCTTACTATCTATCCGAACGCCTAGGAACTTGAACTGTTCCGTCTCGCTTATAATATGCCCATTCTGTCTGATCAAAATATCGGTTCTTGTTGAATTGTGAGTTAGAAACTGTAAAAACTGAGTCTTACTGTGATTTAGCATCAAATTATTTTCCACAAGCGACGAACTTATTTCATGAACTACACTATTTGATACTGTTTCAATATTACACACAAGATCCTTCACTATCAAGCTGGTGTCATCAGCAAACAGAAATATTTTTGAATCATCTGTAATACCAGAAGGCATATCATTTATATAAATAAGAAACAGCAGTGGCCCCAGCACCAACCCTTGAGGAACGCCCCACTTAACAGTGCCCCATTGGGACTGAACATCACTACCACTCTCAATATTGCGGAGAATTACTTTCTGCTTTCTGTTCTTAAAGTAAGAGGTGAACCAATTGTAAGCTACTCCCCTTACTCCATAATGGTCCAACTTCTGCAGTAATATTTTGTGGTCAACACAGTCAAAAGCCTTCGTTAAATCAAAGAAAACACCTAGCGTTCGCAACCTTTTATTTAATCCGTCCAAAACCTCACAGAGAAAAGAGAATATAGCATTTTCAGTTGTTAAACCATTTCTAAAACCAAACTGAACATTTGATAGCAAATTATGCGAATTTAAATGCTCCAGTAACCTTGTATATACAACCTTCTCGATAACTTTAGCAAACACCGATGGCATAGAAATAGGTCTAAAATTGTCAACATTATCAATGTCTCCCTTTTTATAAAGTGGCTTTACTACCGAGTACTTTAATTGGCCAGGGAACCGACCACTCCTAAAGGAAAAGTTACAGATATGGCTAAGTACTGGGCTAACATACATAGAACAATACTTCAGTATTCTGCTAGATACCCCATCATATCCATGAGAGTTCTTGGTCTTTAGTGATTTAATTATTAACTCAATCTCCTTGTCAGTATCATGGTTTTATCGTTTCAACTTTATCCTGAGACATAGCTATTCTATCTGCATACCACATACTTTTTGCCTTCCTAATAACATTTTTAAGCACCTTACAATATTGTTTGTAATGGGCTGCTGCATTTAGATTTTGACTGCTTCTAACGTTTTGATATAATTGCCACTTTGTGCTACAAGATATTCTTATCCTTCTAGTCAGCCACCCAGGCTGCCTGTTTGTGCTAGTACCCTGTTTTGAACGTTCTAACGGAAAGCAGCTTTCAAAGAGCACGAGAAAAGTCTTGAGAAAAGCATTATATTTAACGTCTACTGCATCAGCGCTATAAGCATCTTGCCACTCTTGTTCCTTGATAAGGTTTACAAAGGTCTCTACAGCAACTGGATCAGCTTTCCAAAACAGCTGATGACTATATTTAACACGTGTTGCAGCTCAAAAATCTTTTAGAGTTCAAATTTGTGCATCATGATCTGAAAGGCCATTCACCTTTCTGCTAACAGAATGCCCTTCTGGTAATGAGGAATGAACAAAAATGTTGTCTATGGTTGTTCTACTGTTCCCTTGCACTCTCGCTGGAAAGAATACGATTTGCATAAGATTATATGAATTAAGGAGGTCTACCAGCATCCTCTTCCTTGCACAATTACTTATACAATTAATATTGAAGTGACCACATATAACTAACTTTTTGTATTTCCTATAAAGTGAACCAAGAACCTCCTCTAGCTTTAGCAAAAATGTTGTGAAATCGGAGTCTGGGGATCTATAAATAACAGCAGTTAGAAGTTTAGCTCCGTTAAATTTAACCACGCCTGCACAACATTCAAACACCTTTTCAGTGCAGTACTTTGAAACATCAATTGACTCAAACGGAATGCCGTTTTTCACATACATGGCTACTCCGCCACACCGCAAAGAGCTCCTCGAAAAGCTGCCAGCCAACCTGTATCCTGGTAAAGGAAGCCTCTGAATTATCTCCTTATTTAAGAAGTGTTCAGATATACCAATAATTTCAGAGTCAACATCTATAAGCAGTTCACTAACTTTATCTCTAATGCCTTGTATATTTTGATGAAATATACTAATTCCCTCATTACTCGGATACCTAAGCTTTGTCAAAAGTGGTTCCTTTGCTAGAGAGACTTCCCTTAAGCAGAAATACCTATCAGCTGACTTCAATCTAAAAAAGGTGCAGCTCTAATAGTCCAATCAAATAGTAGATATACCTCGCAAAAGGTGGGGTAGAAGTGTTTATTTTTTCAACTCGTTCATATGGTTGGAAAGATTAGAAAACCTAGTTTTGCCAACAAAATTGCGCTTGGGAAATCTTTCTGCAGTCAAAAAACTTCGAAAATTTCGGACTTTTTTCATTTTTTTCAAAATACCTCAGTTTCATTTGCTCCTATCGCCTTAGCGTCTATTTTCTTTTTTAAAGATCACAAAATTGTCTACAAATTTGATTCTTGCCATTTTTTTCTACTCCCAATACCTAAGGCGCCACAGCGCCTCAAAAAATACCAATTTTTCAAATTTTGAGCATAGTGGCAAGATACCTTTTTTTGAACACTATTTTTTCAGTTTCTGTTTGCGTAGTATAAATACATTATAAATCATGTTATAAGTTGGAATTTACCACCTCACTTTCAGGTATTCAATTTCTCTGTATGCAACATGAGGATTGCTGGGCACCCAACTATTCTGATTCTTACATCACTACCTGAAGTTCACTATGGGCCACCTCAGCCCTGGTATTTGTAAAACTATAAATCTAAAAATACATCATTAAGAGACATAAACACACACACACACACACACACACACACACACACACACAAACACACACACACAAACAAAATAAATTGTCTCAGGAAACTGAACTATTATTAGCTGCAATAGGCAACCTAATTAGGTAGGTAATTATTCTTGTGTATAAAAGCCACACAGTTGACATTAAAAATTAGTAGCTTTATTACAATTAAAATCCATTGTCAGTTACTAAAAAATGTTGACAGTTCTGGGTGTGTAATACTTGTAATATTGCACTTAAGCGCACTTGAGACAGATATGAGCATCACTTCCAACGTTTTGATGGGCCAGGTTCCTCAGTGTCACCAGAAATACCTTGAGTTACGGATTCAGGGTCTGTACATAGAGTTGATCCCAGATTGACCTCTTCTTTAAACAGCGAGTCAGCCTCACCAAGTTCGTTGGTTTCGTCAGCGGTTTCCTCAACATTCTCCGTAACATCTTCTTCACTGTCTTCATATAAAAATTTTGGCACGTTTTCACTGTTGACCCCAATACATTTCTTGCAAATTGAAGAACATTTCAAACCCACTTTTCTGCAGGAGCACGCTCCGCCACAGTTCAGCTTGCATGAGCATGAAACAATGTGAAGAGGTGCTTCAGGTGCTGGATCTTGGCTCATTATAACGGGTATTGGACCGTGGTCACTGTGATTCCAGCCCCATTTCTCAGGAGGTTACCAGTTTCCCATCCAACTTTGGACTTGTTGGTAAGTCTGCAACGAATGATGTTGTGCAGCGTCTTGTGTAGGTGGCAACCGTGCAAGATGCAGTTTGCTTTTTGTGGCAGACTTGGCGAATAGCTGGTACCGCAAATGGTCTAGTGTGTGGGAACTGCTGACACCTCCACTATACAAAGCGATAGTAACCTGTTCTGTTGCTGTTATTATTTCTTCACGGGTAGCATGTGGTTTGTTGAAAGTGCAAAGCACTGAGGTTAGGTGTTCATTTTTCGCAACAATATTGCAGCACTTAATTTTTCCTTGACCAAAAAAAGCAGATGTTGTATCACATCCGCTAAAGGCGTGAGTGAACGGAATACATTCACTGTCAAACTTGTATGATGCAGTGGAAAACCATTTGTCTTCTGCATTTCCTCTTCCTGGCATTAAGAAAAATAAGTTTTCAATGCCTTACCCCAAACCGGTCATGAGCACAAGCAGGTCAACATCTTCTCCTACAATGACAACACTTCCAAAATCTTTGGTTCTTGAAATGCCAGATGTTACAATTATAACGTCAGCATCTTCTTGTGCCTGGTGCACTTCAATGCTACACTCCAGAAATTCCATTTTAAGAAGTGTGATCAAACGCATCTTGTTTCGTTCGTTGTACAAGAACTTGTCCTGAGGGACTTGGTTCACCATCTCTGATTCAACCACAACGTCAACCGAAGAATGTTGTTTGGACCTACGAATCCTCTCAGCACTGTTTGTGCTACATTTGTCTCCCTCACATTGATACCCATCAAAAACAATAGCAAATTGAGATAAAAAATGACGTTTCAGGTAAGAAACATAGCTTTGGGCTATTGACTTGAAGTAAACATTTCGAGTCCAAGTCACTTTGTGGATAAGGTACCCTCCATCAATGACAAAAAATTTACTCGGTCCACCTGACTTCACATCTTCCACTGGAAACAAGGCATTGTAGAATGAAGATTTTGTTCCTTTTCGCATGCCTTATTCTGAGAATAGGGACATTGGGTAAGGAGCAAGTTCATATTTCAGAAAGGCTTTTAACTCTTCTTCACTTTGTTTCATTAAACAAATCCTTTGGAAAAGAGTTAAAGGATCAACAGGAGTGATTTTAGTGCTCCCAGCTTTTAGAGAATTGAGTGCAGAATGGAGAGTCACAACTTTATCTTTTCTACGGAACTTTACATCGTGGAAATTGTCACCAACTATTCTTTGCTCGAAATTTGAAAAATTGGTATTTTTTGACGCGCTGTAGCGCCTTAGATACTGGGAGTAGAAAAAATGGTAAGAATCAAATTTGTAGAGAATTTTGTGCTCTTTAAAAAAGAAAATAGACGTCAAAGCGATAGGAGCAAATGAAACTGAGATATTTGGAAAAAACTGAAAAAATTCCGAAATTTTCGAAGTTTTTTGACTGCAGAAAGTTTTCCCAAGAGAAATTTTGTTGGCAAAACTCGGTTTTCTAACCTCTCCAACAATATGAACGAGTTAAAAAAATAAAATCTTCTACCCCACCTTTTGCAAGGTACAGGCTTTTTTTCTGACAGTTTCACTGGACTATAACACCCACTACTGCAGGAATTTTCCCATGAGTGATCCCACCAACCCCACCTATGCTGTCACCTATAAGCTTTGCCAACCTCCCCTTCCCATACCTGTTGAGGTGCAGGCCATGTCTAGTGAAACCCGTCCTGCTGATGGACTCCACCGACACCACTGAAATGTGACCCATGATTTCTGTCATCAGCGCACCCCCAAGTCTCATGTTATTACGCCTGACGGCTGTATTAAGATGAGGCCGATCGTGACGCTGAAACAGTTCCACGAAATGCACATTCGTGTTGCCAGTCTGAGTGGCTATCTTTTCCAGGTCACCATCTATGTCATACTCCCCATCCCTATCAATACTATTACCAGCCCCACCCACAACCACTACCTGATCCTCTTTAGTAAAATCCCTTCATAACCCCCCCCATGTTAACAGTCACCTGAGCCAATCCTGCGTTAGGCTTCACAATGCTGGTGACCTGGTACTCACTCCCCAGCACTTCCTGCAGCTGGTGGCCTACACCTCTGCCATGAGAACTACCTAACAGCAGAACCTTCCTCTTCCTCTTCGACTTTGCAACGGTTCTAGCCGCCGTAACTACTGAGGTCTGCTGCATATTTCCTACATCTACAGCTACTAGAGATTCCTCTCCACTAGACTCTGAGAGTTGATCATATCTATTGTAAACACCAATAGTAAAACTATCTGTAAATCTTCTTCTCCTACCAGATCTCTTGCCAACAGCCAGCTCCCATTCCCCAGCCCCCTTCTCCCTCCTCATCCTATCTAGCTCCTCCTGTGCGTTTTTCAACTGCACCTGAAGGGCACGGATCTTACGCTCCTGCTCCTCTATCAACTTACTCTTGCTACATAACCTGCAGTTCCAGGAGAGGATCTCACCAGAATGCCCACTGGCTTCCCCACTGCATTCCCCCCAGTGAAAATACTTCGAACAAGCCTCACACCGCAATCCACTACTCACGAACCTACGGCAAAGCCCACAGTTCTCACTCATGGTAAAATTTTACTTTTTCTAAGTTCCGCTACTACATTAAGAAGATGTTGAAAACCTGACTACAATAATCACAGAGTTACTCTACAAGGGAAGTAACTACTATTATTAACAGTAGTAATAAACAACAAATGTGAATATAACAAAAGACTAATACAGAAAGGGAATCAAACGTCTAATGACACAGTAACGAAGCTGAAAACAGTTCCCAAAAGGTTCTTCTGAAATTATTTCACCAGAAAGCACAAAAAACTCCGGTTGAAGACTACTAAAGTTCCTAAATAAACCACTATACACAAACAATTAATTAGTACTTAGCTTTCGATGCGCCGCTACATCTGCAACTGGTCAGCGCGGAACGTAAACACGGGTAAGAGGTTACGTTGCTCGATACGAAAGACTCACAAATTAGATTGGGTGGCAGTAGTGTAATTTGCTCAGAAAAAAAAACTCTCAGGAGATGCAGTCACCCTAGACCAAACGGATGACGGAAATAGGTAAATGTATCCACAAATATTTGACTGTAGGAAAAGATGACACATTGTACAGGGAGTAAAGTGTTAACAAACTAGGAACAGAGTAACGATATATGGCAGGAGTACACAGAATCCCTCTGCGATAGAGGTGAACTGTCAAGGGTGATAGAAGAGGACCAGGAGGAAGTTGATGTGGGAGAAATACGTGATGCAATATTGCATCCAGAATTTTGACAGCGTGCATGAGCGCTAGCAAAGCAGCGGAGTACCTATAATCTTCGGGAGTTGCGGGACTGAGAAAGCAGGCTTTCGAAGACGCTGTTATTTATGTAAAACGTTCCAAGAGCTTTTAATAAAAGATCGTTCCATACCCATGTACACCTTTCCATGCTAGAGTTAACTATTTGAAGCAGTTGGTTTTGGCCCTAGTGCCATGTTCATGCTACTCACTATGTTTTGATTAAAGAGGTGCATTAGTGACGATAAAGGACATATATGAATAAGCATACAGTGTGATTCAGCTAAGCTGTTCACATTACACAGCTTCTCAATCGTTTAAGGTGCCATAATTGTGTTTCCACGCAGATGAACTGTAATAAAGTTCACACTAAATGAATAGTCTCTGTCCGTAGCTACATTAGTTACATTAGATACAGTTCGCTTTTACACATGGAGCTATAGTAATTTCTGGTGCTAGTATTGTGTTCTAAACAAATTTTACGGTGCTTTACTCTTGGAAATCCGATTAGTAATTTCGGACAGTTTACAGTATTTAGAAATTACTATGTTTTGAACATGAAACCAATTGCTGTCTAACGTATAATTGTCACTGTTATATGGAACTGTTACGTCAGGCTGATGACGCGCTCCAGCAGGCCCGATTGCGGACCTCTGGTACAGAGCCCGAGGCGAGGGTCTGAATCAGAGGCTAAGACGGTTCTGCGACCGTGTACGCTGCAGATCCCTCGACTTGCGCCAAAGGGTGGTTGGGTTTCGGGTTCCGCTGAATAGGTCAGGAGTCGACTACACGCAGGAGGCGGCTACACGGGTAGCAGGGGCTGGGTGGCGTTTTAGGTCAGAGGGTCTCGCGAAAACACAAAAAGGGCTTCAGTCTCAAATGGTGCAGGCCGAACGCAGGAAGAAAGTAAATACAGGAACTGTCGGTATAACAGCTGTAAATTGTCTTTGCTGTGGTGGGAAAGTACCAGAGCTCCAAGCGCTAATAGGAAACACTGGTGCTCAAATCTTATAGGCACTATAGAACCTAACGGTGTTCCGAAACGATAAGCTAAACACAATTGGCAGTAGTGTGTCTATTGCTGTTAGAAGTAGTTTATCTTGTCGCAAAACTGAAGTAGATAATTCCTGTGAGTTAGTATGGGCAGAAGTCATTATTGGTAACCGGAAAAAATAGTATATGAATCCTTTTACCGACCTCCCAATTCAGATGATACAACTGCTGAAAGGTTCAAAGAAAACTTGGGTTTAATTTCAAACTTGTACCTGACTCATACACTTATAGTTGGTGGTGACTTTAATTTACCCTCAGTGTGTTGGCGAAAATACATGTTTAAATCCGGTAGTATGCATAAAAGATCATCCGAAATTGTGCAAAATGCATTCTCTGAAAATTATTTCGAACAGTTAGTTCATGAGCCCATGCGAATAGTAAACGATTGTGCAAACATACTTCATCTCTTAGAAACAAATAATCCTGAGTTAATAACAAGCATGGAAACAGATACGGGGATTAGTGAACACGAGGTAGAGAGACTGAATATTGTAATCCTCAAATCCTTTAAAAATAAAAGTATACCTATTAAAAAAAACGATAAAAATTCACTTCAAGCCTTACTGAGAGACAATCTCCACTCCTTCTAGATTAATAATATAAGTGTAGATCGGATATGGCTTGTATTCAGAGAAATAGAATCGTCAGGAATTGAGACATTTATACCAAATAAGTTAGCAAAAAACGGAGCTGATCCTCCTTGCTACACAAAACGGGTCAGAGCACTGTGACAAAAACAACGAAAAAAGCATGCCAAATATCCTCGGAGTAGTGAAGCAATTTAAATCATTTAACAAAAGCAAGTCTTCTGGTCCAGAATCTGTACCAATTAGGTTCCTTTCAGAGAATGCTGATATAGCTCCATACTTAACGATCATATACAACCGTTCGTTCGACCAAAGATCTTTATCCAAAGACCTGAAAGTTTAACAGACCACACCAATATTCAAGAAAAGTAGTAGGAGTACGGCACTAAATTCATTAACATCGATTTGCAGCAGGATTTTGGAACATATATTGTATTCGAACATTATGCGTTACCTCAAAGAGAACGGTCGATTGACACACAGTCAACACGGATTTAGAAAATATCGTTCTTGTGAAACACAACTAGCTCTTTACTCACACGAAGTAATGAGTCCTATTGACACGGGATTTCAATATCGATTCCGTATTTCTAGATTTCCTGACGGCCTTTGACACTGTATAACGCTTCTGGCGTTGCGCGCTACCTGTTTCCTAATAACACAACTTCTACTCCTGTCACAGGAAAGCCAAGTATAACACTGCCGCGCAATGTAAAATGCCAAATTTAACCTTAACATGCAGCAAGCGTTATCCTCTGGGAGGAATTTTGAAAAGTTTGACCGTGCATTAACCTGACGGACAGAGGGTATCGAACCTGAGTTTCGTACTATAGCAGTTAGCAGAAAGTAGAAAGGCTTTAATTGTGTAAGAAATGAAAGCAATAAAGTTCCCTTAAACGAAATATTAAACGGTCGCTGGCCTAATTAGGCATAATAAGGTGAAAACCTTATTCTCAATGGATTTATATATACTCTGGCAAAAGGGACTTTCATAAATTCTTTCTTAGTAAAGTGCAATGAACACCTACAACACAGTGGGTAGCAGTAATTATCAACAGCGTTGGTTAGCAATCACAGAAATGTAAAAAGAGACTTTATCCCTGTTAACTGCAATCATCACCTAAACCTTTAACTAATTCAGACAAAAAATGTCCCCAAAGACAACAAGAGTCTAAGTGGCATCTCACAAGAGTTCGAGTTTGACTAACACACATACACACATCACAAATGCAATAGTATGACACTGAAATAACACACTGCATTTTCATTCCACAGTCGTAACGTTTCAGATTTATGAGAAAAGACCAGATTCAAATTAACTTTCTCCCACATGAGTGCTAACAGTAATGTCTTAAATTTCGATTACACGATAAACCAGTCAAATCCGAAGGCCGTAAATTCAACTAAATACCTATTAATTACAATTTTGAGCAACTTAAATTGGAAGGAACACATACAAAATGTTATGGGCAAGGCAAACAAAAGGTTGCGTTTTACTGGCACAACACATGAAATCTAACAGATGTACTAAAGAGACTGCTTACACTACGCTTGCCGTCCTCTTCAAGGATACTGCTGCGCGGTATGGGATCCTTACCACATACGACTGACGGAGTACATCGAGAAAGTTCAAAGAAGGGCAGCACGCTTTTTACTATCGCGAAGTAGGGGAGAGAGTGTCACTGAGATGATACAGGATTTGGGGTGGACATCATTAAAACATAGGCGTTTTACGTTGTGGCGCAATCTTCTCGCGAAATATTCTCGCTCCGAATGCGAAAATATTTTGTTGACGCCGACCTCCATAGCAAGAAACGCTCATCATAATAAAACAAGGGAAATCAGAGCGCGCACGGGCAGATGTAGGTGTTCGTTTTTCCCGCCCTCTTTACGGGATTGGAATAACAGAGAATTAGTGTGAATGTGGTTCGACGAACCCTCTGCCAGGCACTTAAATGTGATTTGCAGAGTATCCATGTAGAGGTGCAGAGGTAGATGCACTATTAAGAGAGTCTACAAACATGAGCGAAATAGTAGAGAACAGATTAATTTAAAATTGGTACTAATCGCACCTGGCTACATGTTGTTGGACTGACACACCAACAGGAAGACAAAAAGTGAGGAGTCTTAGAATTATTCACTAGTTAACAACGGTAGCAGTTCTGCTCTAACTGCTGCAGATTTGTGTACCTCAATACACGGTTTGGCAATTGCCAAGTAACAACTGGCACTTGCTTAGGAACAACAGCCAATAACTGTGGACCCATCGACAACTGCTACTGATCATACGACCATTGATAGAAAAGGAAATGTAGAGGGCGGACCTTGATAAGTGCAGCGAAGCCTGTGCACGGACACACCGTATGCGTTCGACAGTCCATGCAGTACGGTGCTTGACGAAGGCTGTTGTGAAACCGAGTAGTGCGACATTCCGTGTGGTACAGCAATATGCCTGCATTACATTATTTAAGAGCTTACAATCGTGGACCAGCATTTGATCGGCTTGATGCCGATCAAAGTGTCACTACTCTGGCCACAGTAATGGGTGCATCCAAAACTGCATTCCGCAATTAAAGAAGGCCACTGAGCTGGAAATGCTATGCGAAAGCATGCTGGTGGTCGTAGATGGACCACCACATCGCAAGAGGGTCGATAGTAGCCCTAGTGGCGAAAAGGGCCATCTCACTCCTAGGCAGATTGTTGGAGATCTTGCAACCGCTATCGGTACACCTGTATCTGCCGGAGCCATTTCGCTGGGATTAAATCGAGCTGGTTTGCACGCTCGGAAGGCTATTAAATGCATCCCACTTCAACGACGTCATCGTTGAGGAAGAGTTCGTTGCTGTAGGGAGCACGTTGGTTGGTGTCAGCAACAGTGGTCCAGAGTGATGCTCTCCGACAAATCCCGCTTCACTATAGCAGGTGATTCTGGCCACCAGTTATCGTGGAGAGAGAGGGGAACACGTTACACGCCACAGAATGTTCATGAACGTCATCGGTATGGCCTAGACGCTATGGTGTGGGCTGGCATTGCACACAATGGCCGAACACCGCTGCGTACCTTTGCGTGAGGTACCACTGTTACAGCACAGCGGTACTACGGGGAGATCATATAGGATCATGTGTGTCTGTATAGTGGTGAGGTAGGTCCCGGCTTTCTGTTTATGGACGATAATGACCGCCCACGTAGGACTGGTAAGCCGTCGTACACACTGGAAAGTAAAGATATTGAACGTATGGAATGACCTACGTACTTCCCGGACCTAAGTAAGCCCTACAGAGAATGCATGGGATACTCTTTGCAGAATGTTCCTAAACGAGCACACCTTCCACGAACCGTGGAAGATATGAAAACCGTCTTGAAAACCGTCTTGAGAGAGTAATGGGACAATATCTCCCAAGGACTGCTCAATACTTCTGTGGTCAGCATGAATAACGGGTGCAAAAAGTGCACTAGTGCCCGAGGAGGGCATTTTCCTTACTGAGAGTCCGATATTGGCCTTTATGTAGGGAGTCTGACCTGTGTCAGACATGAAAGTTATTTATGTCTGTTATCCTGCTTTCCCATGTGGTGAAATCTGCACCGATTTTAGTTGTGAATATGCCACTCCATTTCTATTATGTATGTATTCTGATTCAACATTGCCTGTTACGATTCCTGCTCAACAATGTCTCTGTTCCTTAGCAACTGTCAAGCTGTGTACTTTAATTTGTAAAACGGGAAATTCAGGAATAAAAGCTGTTAAATAATACCTTTGCGTCACGAGTTTAATGTCAGCAAAAAAGGAAAGGAAATCACGAACACTTCTTTAATACTCCATTTAGGTCATAAAGTGTTCGAAATACGCGCCGTCAATTGGAATACAAGTTTGCAGTCGTTGGTGCAAAGACTTCTGGACAGACTCAAGAGATTCCTTCGATATCTTTGTTCTTGCTGGAACAATGGTATGTGTCAAATTGTCTTAGGTCGTCGAGCTTGAGTATACAGGGTGTTACAAAAAGGTACGGCCAAACTTTCAGGAAACATTCCTCACACACAAAGAAAGAAAATATGTTATGTGGACATGTGTCCGGAAACGCTCACTTTCCATGTTAGAGCTCATTTTATTACTTCTCTTCAAATCACATTAATCATGGAATGGAAACACACAGCAACAGAACGTACCAGCGTGACTTCAAACACTTTGTTACAAGAAATGTTCAAAATGTCATCCGTTAGCGAGGATACATGCATCCACCCTCCGTCGCATGGAATCCCTGATACGCTGATGCAGCCCTGGAGAATGGCGTATTGTATCACAGCCGTACACAATACGAGCACGAAGAGCCTCTAAATTTGGTACCGGGGTTGCGTAGACAAGAGCTTTCAAATGCCCCCATAAATGAAAGTCAAGAGGGTTGAGGTCAGGAGAGCGTGGAGGCCATGGAACTGGTCCGCCTCTACCAATCCATGGGTCACCGAATCTGTTGTTGAGAAGCGTACGAACACTTCGACTGAAATGTGCAGGAGCTCCCTCGTGCATGAACCACATGTTGTGTCGTACTTGTAAAGGCACATGTTCTAGCAGCACAGGTAGAGTATCCCGTATGAATTCATGATAACGTGCTCCATTGAGCATAGGTCGACGACGAAACTAAAATGAGCGCTAACATGGAAGTTAAGCGTTTCCGGACACATGTCCACATAACATCTTTTCTTTATTTGTGTGTGAGGAATGTTTCCTAAAAGTTTGGCAGTACCTTTTTGTAACACCCTGTATAGTTCATCTTTGAAAAACATCCAACGGCACCAAACCGGGCGAACGTCCAGGCCAACTGACAACACCTTCACGTTCTTTTCAGCGACCAGGAAAGAGCATCGTGAGGGCTTTTCTGGGAGCACGTACATCGTGAGCTTGGCACGATTCGAGCTGGTACCACATGCATCTTTACGTATTACTAGTGGTGTTTCGTCTATGAAAGTTGGCAGTACTTCGTAAGGAAATCGTGCGTATCTTTCACCTGTTAAGATTTCTTCAATGAACTAAGGACCAATAATTTTGCACCAGAAAGGACCAATAATTCCGCAACAGATGTTCACACTCCACTGCCTCTGATGTCCAACTTGACTCCGTCACCGCAGGTTCTCAGTGGTCCAATAATGTAGCTTCATTCGTAAAGAGAATTCTTTGAAGAGAGAGTTTGTTGTCCAGATGTCATGTAAGAACGGAGCGACAGAATCCACGATTCAGAAATCCCGCTGGTTTATCTACTGGTAAATGGGCTAGGGGTAGGGTCTTTGATTAGTATTCAAAACCTCTTCGGTTTCGGGTTAAAATCCAGCAACTGTTAAATTCTGAATAAAAATCATCAGGAATGACAGCCGAAGACTTGCGCCATAAGAAATCATCCTCGTTCAGCCAACGGCCTTGACAAAACGGGCGGAGGAGCAGACAGACATTCGGGGCACGCTCTTGCTCTTAGGGTTGGGAAACTGCCCCTCAAGGCGGAAGAATCTGCAATGATCAACGGCATGAGGATGCTGAAGGCAATGGAAACCATCATTAAAGACACATAATATCCACAGGAAATGTGGCCTGTCATTGAAAAAGTGTCATGATAATCGCTCCATTGGCAAAAGACCCAGATTAGTCCCCCATGTGGATCTCCGGGAGGGGACTGCCAAGGGGCAGGTGACGACGAGAAAAAGATTGAATAACAAACGAAGCGATAACGGGCTACGAATCGGAACGTGGAATGCTAGAAATCTGAATGTGGTAGGGAAGTATAAAATTTGAAAAGGAAAATGGAAAGGCACAATAAGTGCGGGCCAGTATAGTGAAATGGAAATAAGCCAAAGATTTCTGGTCAGACGGGTATAGGGTAGTATCAACAACAGCAGAAAATCGCATAACGAGAGTGGGATTCGTTATGAATAGTGAGGTATGGAGGAAAGAGTGTTACTGTGAACAGTGCAGTGATAGGTTGTTCGCATCAGAATCGACAGAAAACCAGCAACACCGACAACGATAGTTCAGGTATATATGCCGACGTCGTAAGCTGAAGATGAAGAGATGGAGAGAGTATATGAGGATAATGAGCGGGTAATTCAGTACGTGAAGGGAGATAAAAATCTAGTAGTAATGGGGGACTAGAATGCGGTTGTAGGGGAATGGGTAGAAGAAAAGGTTACAGGAGAATGTGGGCTTGGTGCCAGGAATGTGACAGCAGAAAGACTAATTGAATTCTGTAATAAACTTCAACTAGGCTGTTCACTAATCACAAGAGGAAGAGATATAGTTGTAAAAGGCGGGGAGGCAAGGAAGATTTCAGTTAAATTACATCGTCAGACAGAGATTCCGAAATCAGATCCTGGATTCTAAGGCGTACTTAGGAGCAGATATAGACTCAGATCACAATGTAACAATGATGAAGGATAGGCTGAAGTCTGAGAGGTTAGTCAGGAAGAATCAGTATGCAAATAATGGGATACGGAAGTACCAAGAAATGAAGAGGTACGCTTGAAGTTCTCTAAGGATATAGATACTTCAATAAGGAATAGCTAGTAGGCAGTACAGTTGAAGATGAATGGACATCTCAAGAAAGGGCAGTCACACAAGCTGGAAAGAAAAACATAGGAACAAAGAAAATAACTGCGGAGAAACCATGCGTAACACAAGAAATACTTCAGCTGATCCATGAAAGAAGGACGTACAAAAATGTTCAGCGAAATTCAGGAATGTAGAAATACAAGTCGCTGAAGAACGAAATAGAGAGGAAGTGTAGGGAAGCTAAGACCAAATGGCTGCATGAAGAATGTGAATAAATCTTAATAAGAAATGATTGTCGGAAGGACTGGCTCAGCGTATAGGAAAGTCAAAAGAAACTTAGGTGGAATTAAAAGCCAGGGTAGTAAAATTAAGAGTGCAACGGGAATTAAGTTGTTAAATGAAGAGGAGAGAACAGATAGGTGGAAAGAGTGCATTGAAGGGCTCTATTACAGGGAAGATTTGTCTTATGTGGCAGAAGAAGAAACAGGATTCGATTTAGAAGAAATAGGGGATCCTGTATTAGAATCAGAATTTAAGAGCGCTTTAGAAAACTTAAGGCCCTATAAAGCAGATGGGATAGATAACACTCTATCAGTATTTCTAAAATCATAGGGTTAAGTGGCAACTAAACGACTATTCACATTGGTGTGTAGAATGTATGAGTCTGGCGACATACCATCTGACTTTCGGAAAAATGTCATCTTCACAATTCCGAAGACTGCAAGAGCTCAAAAGTGCGAGCATTGTAGCACAGTCAGCATAACAGCTCATGCATCTAAGTTGCTGACAAAAATAATACGCAGAAGAATGGAAAAGAAAATTGAGGATGTGCTAGATGGCCATCAGTTTGGCTTTAGGAAAGGTAAAAGCACGAGAGAGGCAATTCTGACGTTGCAGTTGATAATGGAACAAAGACTAAAGAAAAATTAAGACATGCTCATAGGATTTGTCGACCTGGAAAAAGCGTTCGACAATGCAAATTGTGCAAGATGTTCGAAACTCTGAGAAAACTAGGAGCTAGCTACAGGGAGTGACAGATAACATACATTACGTACAAGAGCGAAGAGGGGTTAATAATAGTGGACGACCACGAACGAAGTTTCCGGGTTGAAAAGGGTGTAGGACAGGGATGTATTCTTTCGTCCCTGCTGTTCAAGCTATGCGTCGAAGAAGCAATGATGGAAATAAAAGAAAGATTCAGAAGTTTAATTAAAATTCAAGGTGAAAGGATATCGATGATACGTTTCGCTGATGACATTGCTATCCTGAGTGAAAGTGAAGAATAACTACATAATCTGATGAATGGAATGAACAATCTAATAAGTACAGAATATGGATTGAGAGTAAATCGAAGAAAGACGAAGGTAATGAGAAGCAGTAGAAATGAGAAGAGCCAGAAACTTCAGAAAAGTATTGATGGTCACGAAGTATATGAAGTCAAGGAATTCTACTACCTAGAAAGACAAATAACCAATGACGGACGGAGCAAGGGAAATATCAAAAGCAAACTAGCATTGGCAAAAAGGGCATTCCTGGCCAAGAGAAGTCTACTAGTATCACACATAATCCTTAATTTGAGGAAGAAATTTCTGAGGATGTACGTCTGGAGAACGGCACTGTATGGTAGTGAAACATGGACTGTGCGAAAACCGAAACAGAAGAGAATCAAAGCACTTGAGATGTGGTGCTACAGACGAAGCTGAAAATAAGGTGGAGTCATAAGGTAATGAATGATTAGGTTCTGTGCAGAATCGGAGGGAAAAGGAATATTTGGGAAACACTGATAAGTAGAAGGGACAGAATGATAGGCTATCTGTTAAGACGTGAGGGAATGACTTCCATGGTACTAGAGAGAGCTGTAAAGGGCAAGAAACTGTAGAGGATGACAGATATTGGAATGCATCCAGCTAATAACTGAGGACGTATGTTGCAAGTGCTACTCCGAGATGAAAAGGTTGGCGCAGGAGAGGAATTCGTGGCGGACTGCCTCAAACCAGTCAGAAGACAGACGATCCGGAAAGAAAGACACATTATGCAGATCGACGAGGCTGTTTGCCCCAAAAATGCGAACAGAATGGGCTTACTTATTCCAGAGGCACCGTAATTTCTTTGGAGCCAACATATCGATTATGAGCCATAGAGTAGAGATATATCTGCAGTGAGTAGTGCCTTCTGCCCATGTTGCCAACATTACTCTGGAATCCTCTAGCGGCCGGTCGGTATGGCCGAGCGGTTCTAGGCGCTTCAGTCTGGCACCGCGCGACCGCTATAGTCGCAGGTTCGAATCCTGCCTCGGGCATGGATGTGTGTGATGTGCTTAGGTTTGTTAGGTTTAAGTAGTTCTAAGTTCTAGAGGACTAATGACCTCAGATGTCAAGTCCCATAGTGCTCAGAGCCATTTGAACCAATCCTCTAGCGATCTCGGGACGATGCTGCTTTTTCTAAAGGGTAGTTCACATTGGTAGTCATGTCACATTACGTCACGTCAAAACATTCCTCAGTGCATTTCAAATGACAGAAGTCACGCAGGTCATCAAGGGACCGTCACGTAAGGTTTCTCGGGAAGAAAGTTTTTACGGTATTGGCGGTTGGTAAAATCGTTAAGTTAACCTATTTTCGCGGCGCTCACTCGTGTTATAGTAGTGGGTATTGTATTTTTTGGTCTACGTAATCAATAATATTATGATTATTCTTTTTATCATTATTATTATTATTATTATTATGCTTTGTTTTCATGTCAAATGGCAAATTCTCCATGAGGACTTGCATACTTATTCACTGAGTGCTGTTACACAAACGATATCAGACATCTGAAAGCGTTGAATTATTTGGGGTTACAATAACAGAAGAGAGCTGATGCCCACAACATATATAAATAGGAAGATAAGTTGACGATGATATTCCCGTTACATAATATTTTAAGTGGCAAAGTCAGCTTTAATGAAGGCAAAAGCTGCAGTTGCCTATTACGTTATTAGTTACGTAAGAAGAAAACAATGGATAAGATTAACAAGCTCCTTTTATTCCATGACAGCTATTGTTCACGAATGTCGATGCTTTGAAACGTTGTTCACTTCTCAACATTTTACTAAACAAAGCTGATCAAACAGATAAGTTATGAAGTTTGCTTTGGCTGGTAATAATCTGTGTCGTTGATAGTTCCTCAATTCCGATGGTATAGTCCGGCGTGGGCCAAGCGAATTGACGTGACAGGAGGTGTTGTTACACGCTGTCATGATGATGCCGTTACGTGGGGTTACGGTGTTTACAAAATGGCTATACCAAATCAACAGCACCTACGAAGGGACTTTGTTCGTACTAGACAAATGACGACATTCAAAATTTATAGGACGCATTACGGACAAACGTATGCCATCACGTGTCCACGTTGGCATTCTGTGTTGACAACAGACAATCAACTCTCCGCGTCTGAATGGTCACTCCAGAGATATTTCTATTCTATATTATAAGCAACAAGTCTCAGAATACAATTTCGTTCGCTCCCCTCTTTCCCGGCTTGTTCGTTACCCTCTGCGTAGTATTCCAGTGTTCTTCTAATAATAATTTGTCGCATATTCGCCGAGCTGACATCTTTTTGGACACCTACTGTGGGGATATCTAAGTGCGTTCATCTCAACTGTTGTCTTTGCTTTTTTTAAATTCTTCGTAAAAAAAATGAGACCATATATTTTCTCTTCGCTAGACGAAGACTTTTTTTTTTTTAGCTCAACACATGTGAACGACACAGACGAAATTGAAGCTACAATTCCTCTATGCCCCGTTTTTATCTGTATCGCGGTGCTGCAACATTCTGTTTTCTTCTAACTCGACGTGCTGCATTACGTAATTTGGGTATGGAACCACGAACTTCCACATGAGATAGCAATAAATACTAATACAGGGTGACAATTATTGAACTGTATGAAATAAAATCGTCTGAACGGTTTGCGTTAGGACGTTCAAACTGCACGGTTGGCCGCGGGGCGTGATGAAAGTAGTAGGCGCATGTATGGTTTGGTTTAGCTACGAAGCCCACTTTCATTCGAATGGATTCGTCAATAATCAAAATTGGCACTTTTGAGAGATTCAGAATCCGCATTTCGCGATCGAGAATTCTCTTCATCCCCAACGAGTGACTGCGCGGTGTGCAATCACGGAATAATCGATGTGGTATTCTTTGGTGGCGCTGTGACTACTGTACAGTTCATGAAGGTTTTGGAACATGATTTCACCTCCATTAGCCAAAATGACTTGACGTCGACAAGATGTGCTTTATGCATGATGGAGCTCGAGTCCATCGAAGTAGGAGAGTGTTTGATGTCCTGGAGGAGCACTTTTGGGACCGCATTCTGGTTCTGGGGTACCCAGAGGCCTCTGGCATGGGCTTCGATTGGCCGCCATGTTCTCTGGATTTGAACACTTGCAACTGCTTTTTGTGGGGCTATATTAAAGACAAGGTGTACAATAATAACCCCAAAACCATTGGCGAGCTGAAAACAGCCATTTCAGGAGGTCATCGACAGCCTCGATGTTCCGACACTTTAGCGGGCTATGCAGAATTTCGCTATTCGTCTCTGTGCCACATCATCGCCAATGATGGCAGGCATATCGAACATGTCGTAACCTAAACCCAAATATCTTTAGTGACGTCGTAGTTTTTAACTAATTTACGTTTTTCTCTTTTTTTTCATATAGTTTTATAACTGTCAACCTGTATCTAAATATTGTAATTAATCCTGAACTAGGAATCTAATCCTGAAGAATGAAACACCGTTGATTTTTTCTCTTGAAGACCAGCTATATTAGCAGCGGAAATTACTGTTGTCCCATTTGAAACAAATGAAGTTGATACCGATATCTCTGTAATTAATGCAGCTGTGAAACGATACTATATGTCATTTAGTGAGGACCTTTACACAATTCGTCCGGGTGAAAACACACTTCTTAAACGGTTCCCGAAATGTTTGCGGTGAGCAGCTTATGTTAGTCAACCTGTAATTGTGAAGCGGTCGTCAAAACATTTTTTTTAAAAATCCTTTCAGACCTCAATGGTAACCTGAGGTACACGATTGTGAATGGTCAACCTTTTCATCACGCTCGAGCGCTGCCAATTGATGGACATCACTTTGAAAATATCAGCAAGTCACTGTAGCAGTGCGCAGCAGCTCAAAACCATCAGAATACATGGATATGGTTGTTTCACTATATTATTGGTGCACTATATTTCACTGTAGAATTGAATACTGTTATGTTATTTCGTATGTTTGTCGTTGAATGATCATTTTACCATTTATTACAATAGAGAATATTTTGTAACTCGTTACTTTAGTCCATAAAATGAAGCCAAGTATACAAAGTACGTTTTCAAAACGGGTACATATTCTTGAATAAATCTTGCACCTAAAATTATTAAAAAATCACCTAAGAGCACTGTGGTGTCACCGCCAGACACCACATTTGCTAGGTGGTAGCCTTTAAATCGGCCGCGGTCCATTAGTATACGCCGGACCCGCGTGTCGCCACTGTCAGTGGTAGCAGACCGAGCGCCACCACACGGCAGGTCTAGAGAGACGTACTGGCACTCGCCCCAGTTGTACAGCCGACTTTGCAAGGAAAGGTTCACTGACAAATACGCTCTCATTTGCCGAGACGATAGTTAGCATAGCATTCAGCTACATTTGCTACGACCTAGCAAGGCGCCGTATTAAATTGATATTGAGCTGCTATTAATGTATCATCAAGAGCGATGTTCTACAAATGTGGATTAAAGTTAAGTATTCCAGAAGCTACGTACTTTTCTTTATAGCATTCATTACGTATCCTGTTTCAGACCTCACGCCAGCTTGCGTGACTTTAAGCGCGTGCTTTTCGGCTTCCTCTCATTGTGTCTAGGCTGTCTTGTCTAGACACAACAAGCGCTACCACATAAAGAAAAACTTTCCGTCCGCCAGAAAAGTTCGGGTCGGAAAGGGTACTGCCTAAGGAAAAAAAAATGGTTCAAATGGCTCTGAGCACTATGGGACTTAACATCTCTGGTCAGCAGTCCCCTAGAACTTAGAACTACTTAAACCTAACCAACCTAAGGACAACACACACATCCATGCCCGAGGCAGGATTCGAACCTGCGACCGTAGCAGTCGCGCGGCTCCGGACTGAGCGCCTAGAACCGCTAGACCACGCCTAAGGAAAACAGTGAGGCGCATTAGGCACCGTATAACGTGTTACTGTGCGCTATTGTATGTGAAAATTGCTACACCCAGGGGGAACAGTCTCATTCACTCCAAGCTCTGGGGATGCGCAGACACACAGCGTGCATGTAGACTCATCAGCGCCCTCTATGGTGTGACCGTGCAGATCACTGTTACGCAACGCCCAGTCGGTGCAGTGCCGCGTAACGAAGTGGAAACGAGCGAGTAAGTGCCGGGATGCCGAGTCGACGTCAACGAGCGCAATATCAGCGTGTGAGTGAGCGCGATCGTCACAGAATGACTGGTCTCCGGGAAACGGGTTTGTCGTACCGTGACATTTCGGCTCGTACACGGGCACGCTGCTGCATAGTAATGCGTTTGAGAAACCAGTTGATATAAGTGGGTAGTGCATGTATATCTACATGGACATTCCGCAAGCCACCGTACAGTGCGTGGAGGAGGGCACTCTGTACTAGGACCGCAGATATTTTCAAAAATATCGGGAATCTGATACATCGATATTTAAAGAACATCAGCCATTCTCGATATGTCTGGATATACCGATAAATCGGCGGCAAAATTATCGGCTTACCAGCCTATAAAAATATCGGCTGCACAATGTAAACAAACTGCCGGTTTAAAAGCTGTATTAAGTATTGATTTATTATCAGATTATGTGTACATCAACAAGCTAGCAGGTTAACTACCCCCGTTAGAACAAGATCTGAAAGGAAAACGATGCACGTTCATGCCTGGCGAAAACGACTTTGCTAACACAACTGCATGTAAGAGGCACAATATAAGGTAAGCGATAGGTCTGTCGTTCAGTTTAGCCACACATCGCATTTGTCCGGAACACTGTATGTCGACTGCCCTGTTTTTTTTTCATTTTTGCCAACGCCAGAAACCTAGCAGTTGTAGTATCAAAATTGCGTGGTAAAACCAAACGTTGCAGTTTCTGTTGGTAGGGCCGAGCGCCGATTATGACAGCAATTCCCCTCACACGTCTGCGTCCACCGCAGAGACCAGTCTTGTCATTTAGATTTTTGTTCATTATTTTCGCAACGATTTTCGAAGAATGCCGATGTGAAGAAATAGCACACTAATTGCGTTAAAAATTGGTTTTTAACGCACCTGTTATGCCGTTTCTTCACAACGGAAATTTTGTTTTTCCATTAACCCCCCCCCCCCCGCAGTGCAATAGGAGTTCTTGTTTTGTGCCTCAAAGAGAAAGACTGGGTCTGATAAATGCTCAATAAGTAGTAACACTCCTTCACACAGTGAAATTAGGATTATGTTCTATTAGTTTCAAAGGAACAACTTCAAACATTACCGAAAATTGTGAAAAAAATATCAGCACTAGTTATTTCCCTTATGATATCGATATATCGGGGGAAGAAATAGGGACGATACATATCGATTTCTTTGGAAAAAATTGACATATCGTTGTTTCATCGAGAGCCCTACCTAGTACGACTGCTTCCTTTCCTGTTCCAAACAGAGCAAGGGAAAAACGACTGTCTATATATTCCTGTATGAGGCCTAATTTCTCGTACCTTATCTCTGTCGTCCTTGCCCGCAATATACAAGGGCGGTTCAGAAAGTAACCTCCGATTGGTCACAGTGCGGGTTGTGGGGGGAGTAGCGACGCCATCTGTGCGTTCACGCACTCAACAGGTCAGTCGGCATCAAGCCGTGGTCGAGTGAACGTCGTACCTGCGCTAGTTTAGTTTTTGTGGCAGTTTGAAATGTGTGCTGCAATAGAAAACCCCGTCAAATGTGAAGTGCGTGCTGTCACAAGGTTTTTTACAGCCAAAGGATATTCTGCAGCAGCTATTCATCGTGAGCTTTGTGCCGTGTACGGACCAAGAGTTATGAGTGAAGGAGTTGTCCATGAATGGGTACGTTTATTTAAAAGTGGACGAGAAAACGTTCATGATGAAGAGAGGAGTGGTAGACCATCATTGGTGACTGATGAACTCGTTCAGACAGTTGTTGCAAAAGTTCGTGAAAATCGACGTTTCTCAATGTCGGAGTTGTCTACTGGTTTTCCACAGATTTCTAAGACTCTCTTGTACGAGATAGTGACAGCAAGATTGGGTTACCGTAAGTTCTGTGCACGATGGGTGCCCAAAATTCTTACCGACCACCACAAAACTCAAAGAATGGCCTCTGCATTAGACTTTCTGTCACATTATGAGGACGAAGGAGAACCATTGTTGAACAGAATCGTGACCGGTGACGAAACCTGGATTAAGTACGTGAACCCTGAGACAAAAGAACAATCAAAGATGCGGGCACATTCAAATTCGCCTACCAAACCAAGAAAAGCCTCGCAAGATTTTTCTGCCAGAAAACTGATGGCAACGGTGTTTTGGGATGTCAAAGGGGTGTTGTTGGTTGAATTCATGGAACGTGGTACGACCATTAATCAAGACGTGTACTGTGAAACAATAAAAAAGTTACGACGGGCTATACAGAAAAAACGCCGTGGTATGCTGACTTCCGGTATCGTTTTTTTGCACGATAACGCCCGTCCTCACTCTGCTCGCAGAACAACGGCCCTTCTTGAGTCTTTCAAGTGGGACGTTATCAACCATCCACCTTACAGCCCAGACCTGGCGCCAAGTGATTATCACCTGTTCATGCATTTGAAGAAATGGCTCGGGTCACAGCGGTTTGATGACGACGAAGAGCTCAAAGATGTGGTCACAGGCTGGCTCCAGGCACAAGCGGGTGATTTTTATGCAGAAGGAATTTCAAAGCTTGTGAAGAGATACGATAAGTGCCTCAATCGCTATGGAGACTATGTAGAAAAATAGTGCAAAGGTGTAGTTGTAAGATGTATATATTAAAATATTTTTATTTAACTTGGTGTATTTTTTTGAATCAACCGGAGGTTACTTTCTGAACGGCCCTCGTATGTTGGCGACAATAGAACTGTTTAGCAGTCAGTTTCAGATGCCGGTTCTCTAAATTTTTTCAACAGGGTTTCCCATTTGAGCTCCCGAAGCATCTCCATAGCACTTACGTGTTGTTCAAACCTACCGGCGACGGGCGGTTACAGAACCATGCAATGAAACCACAGCGCGAGATGACCGCCATGTTTTTCCGTACGGCCGTAGACGATAGAACAGCTTCGTCCACAGTGTTTTCTCGATGTTGGAACATGCGTCGGATGCGGCCTCCACAATTTGTCCTGCAGTGATGGCCACTCAAGTGTAAGACGCTACCCCGATGAAGGCAATTGGGCAGAAATTATTTTTGAACAGCACAGCAGACATATGCCAAGTCTAATGATTCCGGGCGCCATTGGCTATTAACATTCTACCTCACCTTCTACATACTGATGGCAATGTGAACTGCAACCGCTACACCAAGGAAGTTTTAGAGTCCAAGAAACTGCTCCTCTAGTAGCCAGTTCCACATGCCATGTTTCTGCAGGATAATTCTCGGGCACATGTAACGAGGTACGTGTAACCCTTCATCCAAGATCACTAGCTATCCCCGCTTCCCTCGCCTACACGTTCGCCGAACATGTCTGGAAAAATCGGCAACTCTGTTGATTCATTGTGGTGATGGGACAGCGCCTGGTCAAATATTTAACAATGAAATTCGCCAAACAGCTGTGAAATTGAGATGTTATTTCATTTTATTTTCGCTGCCAGTTTCGGCAGTTTGTTATACCATCTTCAGGCTCCATATGCACCACTCAAAAATAAACGACAATGGCATACTGTGGCCATATGTTTCTGGATGTCGTTAATTCGTAGCTCAATGTACTTTCTCAACTGGAGTTGCAGTCAAGTCTTGGAAGGCTGAACTTGAGCTACGAATTTACGACATCCAGAAACATATGGCCACAGTTTAAGTCAATTCTTCGAAGGAAGCACTTTAGCCACAAATTCACGACATCCGGACATATGGTCCCAGTAGCTGACATTGATTATTTTTCAGTGGTGCTTATGAGCCCTGATGATGGCATAGTGAACTGCCAAAACTGGCAACGGCTGTTTGTCGAATTTCATTGTTAAACATCGGAAACTTGTTATTCTGGTCCTCCTGCAGTCACTACAGATGCTTTGTGGACACACTTACAAGGCACGTGGCTACCCCTGCAGCACATCCAGGCCCTTGGATTTCATGTGACGACGTCTAGAGGCTCTGATTGCCCCAGGTGGCGGTTTTACACAGTAATGGATTCTCAAGGTCAAAGTTAGTGAGTAGTTCTCAAATTGTAATCAATCGTGTATTGTTGTGATCCTATTAAATTCCATTGTAACCACACGTCTCCTTGTACGTGTTGCAATCTTCACGGACAGTAGTCACACATATAGCATCATTACCGGTTTCGACTTCGTTGCAAGTCACCGTCGGATGATGTGACGACATCACTGACACATTAGTGACAGTGCAGAATATGCTCAAGTTTCAGAGAACAATTAACAAGAATTATGACACGCTAAGAATTCGGAAGTGGAACTGATACCGCCTGTGTGACTGAAAAAAATGTAATTTATCTAAGAGGTCTGTTCTATAACCATAATCAGACATTTATATTACTAAACGGCTAAAATGATCACGCAGTCAACCGATCACCCAGTGCCAGTTGCAGGTTGCCTATCTGATCGCTTCTGTTGCTGTTGTGGTCTTCAATCCTGAGACTGGTTTGATGCAGCTCTCCATGCTACTCTATCCTGTGCAAGCTTCTTCATCTCCCACTACCTACTGCAACCTACATCCTTCTGAATCTGTTTAGTGTATTCATATTTTGGTCTCCCTCTACGATTTTTACCCTCTACGCTTCCCTCCAATACCAAATTGGTGATCCCTTGATGCATCAGAACATGTCCTACCAACCGATCCCTTCTTCTAGTCAAGTTGTGCCACAAACTTCTCTTCTCCCCAAGCCTAGCACATACCTCCTCATTAGTTATATGATCTATCCATCTAATCCTCAGCATTCTTCTGTAGCACCACATTTCGAAAGCTTCTATTCTCTTCTTGTCCAAACTATTTATCGTCCATGTTTCACTTCTATACATGGCTACACTCCATACAAATACTTTCAGAAACGACTTAGTGACACTTAAATCTATACTCGATGTTAACAAATTTCTCTTCTTGAGAAACGCTTTCCTTGCCATTGCCAGTCTACATTTTATACCCTCTCTACTTCGACCATCATAAGTTATTTTACTCCCCAAATAGCAAAACTCCTTTACTACTTTAAGTGTCTCATTTCCTAATCTAATTCCCTCCGCATCACCCGACTTAACTCGACTACATTCCATTATCCTCGTTTTGCTTTTGTTGATGTTCATCTTATATCCTCCTTTCAAGACACTATCCAATCCATTCAACTGCTCTTGCAAGTCCTTTGCTGACTCTGACAGAATTACAATGTCATCGGTGAACCTCAAAGTTTTTATTTCTTCTCCATGGATTTTAATACCTACTCCGAAGTTTTCTTTCGTTTCCTTCACTGCTTGCTCAATATACAGATTGAATAACATCGGGGAGAGGCTACAACCCTGTGTCACTCCCTTCCTAACGACTGCTTCCCTTTCATGCCCCTCGACTCTTATAACTTCCATTTGGTTTCTGTAAAAATTGTAAATAGCCTTTCGCACCCTGTATTTTACCCCTGCCACCTTTAGAATTTGAAAGAGAGAATTCTAGTCAACATTATCATAAGCTTTCTCTAAGTCTACAAATGCTAGAAACGTAGGTTTGCCTTTCCTTAAGCTAGCTTATAAGTCGTGGGGTCAGTATTGCCTCACGTGTTCCAATATTTCTACGGAATCCAAACTGATCTTCCCCGAGGTCGGCTTCTAACAGTTTTTCCATTCGCCTGTAAAGAATTCGCGTTAGTATTTTGCATCCGTGACTTATATTGATTAGTCGGTAATTTTCACATGAGTCAGCACCTGCTTTCTTTGGGATTGGAATTATTATATTCTTCTTGAAGTCTGAGGGTATTTCACCTGTCTCATACATCTTGCTCACCAGATGGTAGAGTTTTGTCAGGACTGGCTCTCCCAAGGCTGTCAGTAGTTCTAATGGAATGTTGTCTACTCCGGGGGCCTTGTTTCGACTCAGGTCTTTCAATGCTCTGTCAAACTCTTCACGCAGTATCATATCTCCCATTTCATCTTCATCTACATCCTCTTCCATTTCTATAACATTGCCCTCAAGTACATCTCCCTTGTATAGACCCTCTATATTCTTCTTCCACCTTTCTGCTTTCCCTTCTTTGCTTAGAACTGGGTTTCCATCTGAGCTCATGATATTCATGCAAGTGGTTCTCTTTTCTCCAAAGGTCTCTCTAATTTTCCTGTAGGCAGTATCTATTTTACCCCTAGTGAGATAAGCCTCTACATCCTTACATTTGTCCTCTAGCCATCCCTGCTTAGCCATTTTGCACTTCCTGTCGATCTCATTTTTGAGACGTTTGTATTCCTTCTTGCCTGCTTCATTTACTGCATTTTTATATTTTCTCCTTTCGTCAATTAAGTTCAATATTTCTTCTGTCACCCAAGAATTTCTACTAGCCCTTTTCTTTTTACCTACTTGATCCTCTGCTGCCTTCACTACTTCATCCCTCAAAACTACCCATTCCTCTTCTACTGTATTTCTTTCCCCCATTCTTGTCAATTGTTCTCTTATGCTCTCCCTGAAACTCTGTACAACCTCTGGTTTAGTCAGTTTATACAGGTCCCATCTCCTTAAATTGTCACCTTTTTGCAGTTTCTTCAGTTTTAATCTACAGTTCATAACCAATAGATTGTGGTCAGAGTCCACATCTGCCCCTGGAAATGTCTTACAATTTAAAACCTGGTTCCTAAATCTCTGTCTTACCATTATATACCTTCTAGTATCTCCAGGCTTCTTCCATGTATACAACCTTCTTTTATGATTCTTGAACCAAGTGTTAGCTATAATTAAGTTGTGCTCGTTGCAAAATTCTACCAGGCGGCTTCTTATTTCATTTCTTAGCCCCAATCCATATTCACCTACTACGATTCCTTCTCTCCCTTTTCCTACTACTGAATTCCAGTCACCCATGACTTAAATTTTCGTCTCCCTTCACTATCTGAATAATTTCTTTTATTTCATCATACATTTCTTCTATTTCTTCATCATCTTCAGAGCTAGTTGGCATATAAACTTGTACTACTGTAGTAGGCATGGGCTTCGTATCTATCTTGGCCACAATAATGCGTTCACTATGCTGTTCGTAGTAGCTTACCGGTAGTCCTATTTTGTTATTCATTATTAAACCTACTCCTGCATTACCCCTATTTGATTTTGAATTTATAACCCTGTATTCGCCTGATCAAAAATCTTGTTCCTCCCGCCAACGAACTTCACTAATTCCTACTATGTCTAACTTTAACCTATCCAATTCCCTTTTTAAATTTTCTAACCTACCTGCTCGATTAAGGGATCTGACATTCCACGCTCCGATCCGTAGAACGCGTTTTCTTTCTCCTGATAATGACGTCCTCTTGAGTAGTCCCCGCCCGGAGATCCGAATGGGGGACTATTTTTCCTCCGGAATATTTTACCCAAGAGGACGCCATCATCACTTAATCATACAGTAAAGCTACAAGCCCTCGGGAAAAATTACGGCTGTAGTTTCCCCTTGCTTTCAGCCGTTCTAAGTACCAGCACGGCAAGGCCGTTTTGGTTAGTGTTGAAAGGCCAGATCAGTCAATCATCCAGACTGTTGTCCCTGCAACTACTGAAAAGGCTTCTGCCCCGCTTCAGGAACCACACGTCTGTCTGGCCTCTCAACAGATACCCCTCGGTTGTGGTTGTACCTACGGTACGGCCATCTGTATCGCTGAGGCACGCAAGCCTCCCCACCAACGACAAGGTCCATGGTTCTAGGGGCAACAAAAAATTTGATTTTCACTGTTTCATACAGTGTGTTTCTGTGAGAGCTTGCAAAGGTTTGACAGGACATAGACTCCACTGAAAATTTGAGGTAGGGAGCAAGGGGTCGGAGAAGCCAGTTTAAGGAGATAACACGAATAAAATCATATTACTTTGTCCTTTTTTATTTACATTAGTTAACTGCAAATACCTTCATTGGCACAATGAACTTACCATTTGTAGTGTATCTTATAAAACGTGCTGGAACTGACGGCCACCAACCTCATTGCAAGCAGACATCGGCGTACAAGATTCTGAGGCACCCTGAAAAATATACCTGGTGTATTTCGAATCACATCACAGGCAGCTGCAATTCTGGCAACTAATTCCACCTCCGTATCCAATGGGGTCTCACACACAAGTGACTAGATATTCCCATCGGAAATAATCAATCGGATTCAGTTCAGGTGACCTCGCAGGCCATGGAATAGGACCTGTCCTTCCAATCCACAGACCAGGAAATACTGAGAGATAGTGAACGACTCCACAGTTGCCATTTTGTTTCACAGCTCTATGAAGCTACTGTCGCCAGATGGTGTGAACAGAGACAACGTTTTGCTGCTAGTAACAGATGTTACATCGCACGTGGCTAAAGCAGTCAAGGAGCTTCAGTTCTCTATCCCAGAGTACGTCTCTTGCCATGCACGTACCTTCCAAATAGTTGCAGAAGAGGTGCGAACAAATTACCCTGATAAGAACAAATTAATTTCCAGTAGCTAGAAAACCTGTTTGAAAGATCCACTACGCGTCCGGAAATCGTGGAACAAGCACCTTCACTGCCCCTCTCCCCTCAGTATATTCTCACACGATGGAGTTCTTTGCGTAATGCATCAATTACGCTAAAATAAAGACTATCTTTTTCGAGTTTAATAGCGATGAATTGAGTGCTGTCAAAATTGTGAAAGAGGTCTTCACAGACACTGGGACCGTCCGGCTAGCTGCGCGGTCTAACACTCTGTTTCCTGTGCGGGAAGGCGTCCCAGTCCCCGGCACGAATCCGCCCTGTGGATTACTTGGTTCAAATGGCTCTGAGCACTATGGGACTTAACTTCTGAGGTCATCACTTAACTAGAAGTTAGAACTACTTAAACCTAACCAACCTAAAGACATCACACACATCCATGCCCGAGGCAGGATTCGAACCTGCGACCGTAGCGGTCTTGCGGTTCCAGACTGAAGCCCCTAGAACTGCTCGGCCACACAGGCCGGCTGCGGAGGTCCGGTGTGCTGTCCAGCCTGTCGATGGTTTTTAAGGCGGTTTTCCGTCTGCCTCGGCGAATGCGGACTAGTTCCCCTTATTCCTCCTCAGTTGTACTATGTCGGCGATTGCTGCGCAAACACTGTCTCCACGTACCCGTACACCACCATTACTCTACCACGCAAACATCTGGGGATATTACTCTCGTCTGGTATGAGACGATCCCCGGGGGAGGGGGGGGGGGGGGGCAGCTTTGGAGACCGAACCGCACAAGTAACCCTGATTGGGTTTGGTGTGGGGCGGCGGTGGGGTGGGTTGACTGCTGCGGCCTGTTGTGGGGCTGTGAACCACTGAGGGCCATGGCGGGACGAAGGCTCTTCTTCGTTTTTAGGTCGCCGGTTCCAACATACCCAATACACACAGAGATACGTTGTCTGGAAACTTAGCATACATCAACACCAACTTTTCAGTCGAATCGAAAGTCATCATACCACTGGAAGCTCCTGGTACTCTACTGTGTGACTCCTTGGATATTGTGCAACATGTGCAGAGTCAATTGGTTCTAACTCGGAGTCATGTGATTGACAAATTAAACCATAAATGGAAAAGTGTGATGTAGCAAAATCCTGGATATTCTACACTGCGCAAAATTAGAGACCATCGTTCTGGTCATGCCACAACATTTGAAGACAATGAACCGAAGTTGGCCCTCAGCGACCTTTGTGCCTTTCAAAACGCTCCTGTGACGTGCTGTGATATGGCGAGGAGCTTTTATAGGTGTAAAACTATCCTCCGCGACAACCATATATCTTTCAAAAAGGGAAACCTGAAATGCTGCTTGTGCACCAGGGCAGCTCTGCAGAAACTGAAGATGACAAGACTCATTAATTAATTTGCAATACCAGTGTGTGCATAGTAAAAACATGGTTTATTGTTTGGATAGCTGTTACTGTTTTTACTGTACCTTGTGTCTCTTCTTCAGACACATGCAGACATTTCAAAAATAGGTGGTACTTGAACGACAAGTCAAAGAAGTGAACCGACCAGGCTCCCCTTTACGGTAAACAGAGTCGGAGAAACTTGAATCAAGTTTACTGGTGCCGACGTTCTTGTGAACACCAGAGCACGTCGCACCGCGCGATAAATCTTGCATGTGGCCGATTTTACAGGAACAGAGTTCCGATCGCTGAATAACGGGACTGATTCCGCAGTTCCTGCGCGTAGGATGCTTTTCCTAAAGATAACGAAGCTCCGTCGCAGTAATGCGGCAAACGCACAGAAACAAGTTTGGAGACTCCGGCAGAAAGACAAACAACGCTGACCTACCTCTCACCGAGACGCAGTACGGCGTAACTCTCAAATGAACCAGCACAACCCGGAGAAAGATGTCAGCACTGTCACAAGAAGGTGCCTTCTAATGGGAAGCATTCTCAGACCACGTCCACGACTAGGACTTAAAGAACACGTTTAAATATTTTATTTAGTTATTTATTTTTAAAGCAATTTTTCTCTGTCTGTCACTTTTTACTATTATTTATTTGTACGCTGCTGGCAACAATCAGAGCAAAACGCCTCGGACCTTTGGAGGTGACGGAGTCCCACCTCTAACTGACAAACCAGGGACTCCTAAGATACGACTTGGCAAACAAATGGTAATGAGATGGCGAGCTATTAATATCAATGGGGGCTACTCTGGGAAGAAGGTAGAGCTGGCAGAGGCTGCAAGTAATATAGGTCTGGACGTTTTAGCTGTTAGTGACATTCGGGTAAGGGGTGAGAAAGAAGAGGAAGTGGGAGAATACAAGGTCTACCTGTCAGGAGTCAATGCAGGAATAGCACAATGGGGTGTAGGGCTTTACATCAGGAAAGAAATGGAACCCAGCGTAGTTGCAATAAGGTATGTAAACAAACGACTGATGTGGATAGATTTGACAGTGTCTAGCAAGAAAATTAGGATTGTGTTAGTATAATCGCATTGTGACGGGACAGATCAAGATAAGATGGATAGTTTTTATGATGCACTCAGTGATGTAGTTGTTAGAGTGAAGGACGAACACAGTGTTCTGCTCATGGGTGACTTTAATGCCAGGATTGGAAATCGAACGCCAGTATGGGCTTAGTAATCACAAACCTCTTTTTTTAAACATAAGAACATTCACCGGAATACTTGGGAAGACAGGGGAACCAGATCTGTCATTGCCTATATAATAACAGATCAGGAATTCAGGAAGGCTGTGAGGGAGACACGTGCATTCAGGGGATTCTTTGATGACACTGATCATTATTTAATCTGCAGTGAAATTGGTATTGTGAGGCCGAAAGTGCAGGAGGTCAGGTCCATATGTAGGAGGATAAGAGTGGAGAAACTTCAGGATAAGGGAATCAGGCACAGGTACATAACAGTGATCTCAGAAAGGTACCAGTTAGTTGAATGTAGTCAATTACAGTCACTGGAAAAGGAATGGACAAGGTACAGGGACACAGTACTAGAAGTGGCTAAAGAATGTCTTGGAACAGTAGTGTGTAAAGGTAGGATGAAGCAAACAGCTTGGTAGAATGACACAGTCAAGGCAGCCTGTAAAAGGAAAAAGAAGGCGTATCAAAAATGGCTACATACTAGAACTCAGGTAGTTATGTTGAAGAAAGAAACAAAGCCAAACAGATAATAGCAGCATCCAAGAAGAAATCTTGGGAAGACTTTGGAAACAGGTTGGAGACTTTGGGTCAAGCTGCTGGAAAACCATTCTGGAGTTTAATTAGCAGTCTTCGAAAGGGAGGTAAGAAGGAAATGACAAGTATTTTGGACAGGTCAGGAAAGCTGCTGGTGAATCCTGTGGATTTCTTGGGCATATAGAGGGAATGTTTTGAAGAGTTGCTCAATGTAGGTGAAAATACGATCAGTAATGTTTCAGATTTCGAGGTAGAATGGGATAGGAATGATGATGGAAATAGGATCACATTTGAGGAAGTGGAGAAAATGGTCAATAGACTGCAGTGCAATAAAGCAGCTGGGGTGGATGAAATTAAGTCGGAACTCATCAAATACAGTGGAATGTCAGGTCTTAAACGGCTACACAGGATAACTGAAATGGCCTGGGACTCCATCAGACTGGACAAAAGCAGTTATCACACCAATCTTTAAACATGGAAACATAAAAGATTGTAACAACTACAGAGGTATCTCTTTAATCAGCGTAGTGGGTAAAATCTTCTCAGGTATTGTTGAAAAGAAAGTGCGAGTATTAGTTGAGGACCAATTGGACGAAAAACAGTGTGGGTTTAGGCCTCTTAGAGGTTGTCAGGACCAGATCTTTAGCTTACAGCAAATAATGGAGAAGCGTTATGAGTGGAACAGGGAATTGTATCTATGCTTTATAGATCTAGAAAAGGCATATGACCGGGTTCCTAGGAGGAAGTTATTATCTGTTCTACGAGATTATGGAATAGGAGGCAAACTTTTGCAAGCAATTAAAGGTCTTTACATGGATAGTCAGGCAGCAGTTAGAGTTGACGGTAAATTGAGTTCATGGTTCAGAGTAGTTTCAGGGGTGAGACAAGGCTGCAACCTGTCTCCACTGTTGTTCATATTATTTATGGATTATATGTTGAAAACAATAGACTGGCTGAGTGAGATTAAGATATGTGAACACAAAATAAGCAGTCTTGCATATGCGGATGACTTAGTTGTGATGGCAGATTCGAGTGAAAGTTTGCAAAGTAATATTTCAGAGCTAGATCAGAAATGTAAGGACTATGGTATGAAGATTAGCATCTCCAAAACGAAATTAATGTCAGTGGGAAAGAGATATAAACGGATTGAGTGCCAAATAGGAGGAACAAAGTTAGAACAGGTGGACGGTTTCAAGTACTTAGGATGCATATTCTCACAGGATGGCAACATAGTGAAAGAACTGGAAGCGAGGTGTAGCAAAGCTAATGCAGTGAGTGCTCAGCTACGATCTACTCTCTTCTGCAAGAAGGAAGTCAGTACCAAGACTAAGTTATCTGAGCACCGTTCAATCTTTCGACCAACTTTGTTGTATGGGAGCGAAAGCTGGGTGGATTCAGGTTACCTTATCAATAAGGTTGATGTTACGGATATGAAAGTAGCTAGGATGGTTCAAATGGCTCTGAGCACTATGGGACTTAACATCTATGGTCGATTGCAGGTACTAGTAGATGGGAACAATGGCAGGAGGGTGTCCACAAAGAGGAATTCAAAGAAAAACTGGGAATGAACTCTATAGATGTAGCAGTCAGGGCGAACAGGCTTAGATGGTGGGGTCATGTTACACGCATGGGAGAAGCAAGGTTACCCAAGAGACTCATGGGTTCAGCAGTAGAGGGTAGGAGGAGTCGGGGCAGACCAAGGAGAAGGTACCTGGATTCGGTTAAGAATGATTTTGAAGTAATAGGTTTAACATCAGAAGAGGCACCAATGTTAGCACTGAATAGGGGATCATGGAGGAGTTTTATAAGGGGGACTATGCTCCAGACTGAACGCTGAATGGCATAATCAGTCTTAAATGATAATGATGATGATGATGCGTTTTGGCAGCATGCTGCCATCATCAGGTGCTTTTACAGTCACTTGTGCAAACATTCAGGTTTGTTTCTATCAGGAAAAACGTGCTTGACGACGATATGGATGAGTTTCACAATAGGAGGAGGCGCAGCATCGATCGTAAATTTTTAATGTTTACTGCGAATGGATTTCAGCTACTGCGTAGCTGTCCTCAGTATATTATATCCAAATCATGAAGACTCATTGTAAATATAACAGGACATGGTACCACTTGACATAACAGATAACAAACATCGGTTAAACACGTTGGCTTTTTTCTTATCTATTCAGTAAAAAATTTGTTTGAAGATACCGTCGAGGTGATCTGTATGATACAGCTCACTTACGGAACACACTGAAATAAATTGCTCTGTAAAGGAATAAATTCCTGTACACAACCTCACAGGCACACCCAGCAAATAAACCTCATCACACTCCAAAAGAATCATAGAGAGAGTTTAGACCCAAATATTTGGGTCAACGTTTGTAAAACTCTAATTCCTCTTTCTCAAACCCGAACCTATGGGGAGGGAGGGAGAGTTTTAGTTTTGGTGAATCAAAATTTACGAAGTAAATAAGTATTTTTTATTTATCAGTAACCATTTTCCACGCAAAAATGAGAACATGGATTTTCTTGAATTAAAGCACCAACTAACAAGAATCAAAACAAATGTTTAAGATAAAATTTACATAGTTTTTTCATGTAGAATCTGATTCTGCAATAAAAAATGGGAGCTCCAATTTGAAATTTTAAAGTTGCCTCTCGCCCCACCCCCAGGGGGCTGGGGTGGCGGGCTAATTTTAACACCAGCAGATGTCCCCCTCGAAAAAATCAACTTTGGATTCTACACATTTTTTCATGTGAAGCTTATTTTTCGAGTTATTCTGGTTTGTCAACTTAAAATTTACATCCTGTATATAGAGGGTGAGTCACCAACTTTTGCCACCAAGAATAACTCCGAAAATATGATAGGAGCTCAAAAGTTTGGTTCGTGGGACAAAAACTGCATGGGAGAATGGGGGACATAATATGACGTTGGATTTTTGTTGCCAGGTGGCGTCGCTTCAGAAAAATGAAGGTCAACTTTTTTTTTTTTTTGTAATGGGATGCTATAGTTCGGTACTTATTTTCTGATAGCGGCTGTCGAGACGAATCCAATGATGTGTATCAGTAAGGTCTTTGAAGGTCAACGAAGGTCACAAATGTGGCATGAACGTCAATTTACAGAAGGTGTTCGAAGTGATGACCATTGGTATCAATGCAGTGCTGCAATCTTCTTATCGTCGATTGAGTGGTATTTATTATCACATAGGCACTTATCGTAGCACATGCTCTGACAATTCTCTCTCGTATATACCGCATGATCAAAAAGTCAGTATAAATTTGAAAACTTAATAAAAAACGGAATAATGTAGATAGAGAGCTAAAAATTGACATACATGCTTTGAATGACATGGGGTTTTATTAGAACAAAAAAAAAAAAAAAAAAACAAAGTTCACAAAATGTCCGACAGATGGCGCTGAACAGCAAAACGTCAGTGACTGCACATGACAATCGTGTATAAAAGGAGCTGTAATGAGAGAGAGAATCCAGGCATCCAGGCGATCATAGTAGGCAAAACCACCCCTTCCTTCCGCCTCCTCGATTTCTATGTCACCGTCTGTGGCCGTCCTATCGCCCTCACCCCCACCCTTAAGTACCTTGGCGTCACCCTTGACCGTCGCCTCTCCTGGACCCCTCCCCCACCCCCCACCTCCGGACAATCGAAACCAAGACACGCTCCCGACTCCATCTCCACAAGCTCCTTTCTGGCCGTACATGGGGTCTGAACCCCTCCACCATCCTCCATACCTATAAATCCCTCATCCACCCTATCCTTTGCTATGCCCACCCTGCCTGGATCTCTGCGCCCCCTACCTTTTACAAATCCCTTCAGATCCTACAATGCCAAGCTCTTTGCCTCGCCTATCGCATCCGTCTCCCCTCCTCCACGTGGATCCTGTACAACCTTATTCCGTTCCCCCACCTCCTCCTTTTCCTCAAAAGGGTGCGGATCCTCTACACCTCCCATAAACTCGATCCTCCTCACCCGCATCTCTCTCCCATCCTCTCCCGCCCCCGTCCGCTGCCGTGCCTGTATTTCCAAGTCCCATCTGCTCTCCATCTCTCCACTCTCCACACCCTCTCCCAAGGTACCTTCCACCAGCTCCCCCTCCCTGATGATACCCTCCTCCCCTCCATCTACCCCTCCTACCAACTTTGCTACTCCCTCCCTCTTCCTGTGTTTGTTCCTCTAGGCACCCTCTCTCCCTTCTTTCCCCCTTACCTCCCCCCTCCCTCCATCCTCCCTCTCTCCCCCTTCCTCCCCCGGGTTTCCCCTACCCCCATACCTTCATTCCTCCCCCCATCTCCTCTGCCCTCGGCATCTTTGCTCTCCCCTCTCCCTACCCCACCACATTCTTCCCCTCTTGGCAGGTCCCCGGACTCGCACACGTGAAGTGGACATTCGCGCGCCGGAGATCATCGCTATCGTTTTAGTGTGTGTGCCAACGTGTTTGTGCCTCAGTGTTTTTCGCCGCGCACGCTCCATCGTTCACGTGTCGTCTCCGTCATCAGCGTCCAAGTGCAATGCTAACAGTTTCTTTCGATGTCTTCGCGTGTGAACGGCTACGCGTTGTTTGTTTCTGTGTCTACTGTTTACTGCCCTCCACTTTGTTATGTATATTCTGTGTCTCCGTTGTATGTGTGTGCTGCCAGCCCACCTTATTGTAATGCGTCAAATAACAATAAAGAAAAAAAAAGAGAGAGAGAGAATTAGATGCTCCAGCAGTCGCAGCATGTTGACATTACCTGAAAAGGCGCTTTTGGTGAAGCTTTATTATCAGAATGAGGAATGTGCTAGTTCAGCGTTATGATCCTATCGCCATAGGAAGGTCCGTTGACAAATGCAGCTGTGGCGAGAATGATTTCGAAGTTCGAAGCCACGGGTTGTTTAGACGATAGACCCCCTAGTGGCCGACCGAACACAAGGCGTAATGCTGCTGAGACATTTCAGCAAGAAATGGAGGCCGTAGCGGGTTCGTCTATGCACGGGGAAGTCAGCGCTCGTGCAGTCGCACGTCGCACCGGCATTCCATACACTACTGTTTGGTTGGCACTTGGGCATACCCTCCGATGCTATCCGAACAAAATCCATCGGCATCATGAACTGTTACCTGGCGATTTAGTGAAGCGGAGGGCATTTGCGGTGTGGGCGTTTCAAAATGGTTGGTTCCAATGGCTCTGAGCACTATGCGACTTAACTTCTGAGGTCATCAGTCGCCTAGAACTTAGAACTAATTAAACCTAACTAACCTAAGGACATCACACACATCACGGTTGCTCGGCTCCAGACTGCAACGCCTAGAACCGCACGGCCACTCCGGCCGGCCGGCGTTTCAAAAGATGGCGGAAGATGACGATTGGTTGAGTAACGTGTTGTGGATCGACGAAGCTCATTTCACGCTCCCAGGGTCTGTCAACGCCCACAACTGCAGAATTTGGGCTACCGAAAATCCTAGAACTATCGTGGAAACTCCATTGCACGACGAGAAAGTCACGGTATGGGTCGGATTTACCACAATTACGGTTATCGAGCCTTTTTTCTTCGAGGAAATGCGTGATTTTGGTTTTGTAACTGCTACCGTGACGGATGAGAGGTACGCCGATATGTTACAGAATCACATCATCCCCAGCCTGGCTGATAAACCCCTGCTGGAACGTACGATGTTTATGCAGGATGGCGCTCCATCTCATATTGCTAGACGTGTGAAAGATATCTTGCGCGCGTCGTTTGGTGATGATCGTTTGCTCAGCAGCCACTTTCGTTATGCTTGGCCTCCCAGTTCCCCAGACCTCAGTCCGTGTGATTATTGGCTTTGGGGTTACCTGAAGTGCAAGTGTATAGTGATCGACCGACATCTCTAGGGATTCTGAAAGACAACATCCGACGCCAATGCCTCAACATAATTCTGGACATGCTTTACAGTGCTGTTCACAACATTATTCCTCGACTACAGCTATTGTTGAGGAATGATGGTGGACATATTGAGCATTTCCTGTAAAGAACACCATCTGTGCTTTGTCTTACTTCGTTATGCTAATTATAGCTATTCTGATCAGATGAAGCGCCATCTGCCGGACATTTTTTGAACTCTTGTGTTTTTTGGTTCTAATAAAACCCCATGTCATTCCAACCATGTGTGTCAATTTGTACCTCTCTATCTACATTATTCCGTGATTTATTCAGTTTTCAAATTTACACTGACTTTTTGATCACCCGGTATTCAGGTATAGTAGGAACGTCTTTAGAAAGAACGTCTTTTACGAATCCCTACAAGAAAAAATCCAGAGGCGTTAAGTCTGGCGAACGAGCCGGCCACGACACATCAAAAAAGTGCTTCAAATGGCTCTGAGTACTATCGGACGTAACATCTGACGTCATCAGTCCCCTAGAACTTGTTTTGTTGTTCTGGTCTTCAGTCCTGAGACTGGTTTGATGCAGCTCTCCATGCTACTCTATCCTGTGCAAGCTTCTTCATCTTCCAGTACCTACTGCAGCCTACATCCCTCTGAATCTGCTTAGTGTATTCATCTCTTGGTCTCCCTCTACGATTTTTACTCTCCACACTGCCCTCCAGTACTAAATTGGTGATCCCTCGTTGTCTCAGAACATGTCCTATCAACAGATCCCTTCTTCTAGTCAAGTTGTGCCACAAGCTCCTCTTTTCCCCAATTCTATTCAGTACCTCCACATTAGTTATGTGATCTACCCATCTAATCTTCAGCCTTCTTTTGTAGCATCACATTTCGAAAGCTGCCATTCTCTTCTTGTCCAAACTAGTTATCGTCCATGTTTCACTTCTATACATGGTTACACTCCATACAAACACTTTCAGAAACGACTTCCTGACATTTAAATCTATACTAGATGTTAACAAATTTCTCTTCTTCAGAAACACTTTCCTTGCCATTGCCAGTCTAAATTTTATATCCTCTCTACTTCGACCATATTAGAACTAATTAAACCTAACTAACCTAAGGACAGAACACACATCCATGCCCGAGGCAGGATTAGAGCCTGCGACGGTAGCAGTCATGCGGTTCCAGACTGAAGCGCATACAACCGCCCGGTCACAGCGGCCGGAACGACACATCTCCTCCGCGTCCAGTCCAACGATTTGGGAATTGTCTCTCTAACTCATTTCTAGCCATCATCGAAAAATGTGCCGGACACCTATTGTGTTGATACCACAAGCTGTTCCTTGTTCCTAAAGGTATTTCTTCCAATAACAGACCTAATGTTTCCTGCAGGGAGGTGGTGTACTTCCTACCATTAAGATTTCCTTCGATGAAATAGGGGCCTATAATTTTGTCTTCCGGAATCTCACACCATACATTTACCGGCCATAGTTTTTGTTGTGCAACTTTCCGCAGCCAACACGGGTTTTCGGTTGCCAATAATGCATGTTCTTCAAACTAACATTTACATGGTTAGTGGTTGTAGCCTCGTCGGTAAATAAAGTCAAATAATAAATGTGTCATCCCTCTGAATCTGAAGTTGAGCCCATCCGCAGAATTCAATGCGACGCATACAATCCGCACCAGTTAATTCTTGGTGGAGTCTGATATGGTAAGGATGACATTTATGGCGATGCAGAACACGAACAACACTACTCTGGCTCATGCCAGATTCCCTTGAGATTTGAGGTGAACTTGCTCAAGGATCTCGAACCACAGTGGCAAGAGTACCAATTTCCGTTTCCTAGTTAGTAACTTTCCTTTACCGGATATGTTTCCGATGCGTTAAAGATCCAGTTGTTCTCAATTTACCATAGACATATTTAAATGTACGACGTGTAGGGTGAGTACGTTGAGGATATCTTTCAGCGTATAACTCCCTAGCTCTCACTGAATTTCGTTGGTATTCTCCGTAAACGAGAAGTATGCCGACTTGTTCTTCGAAGGAATACACCATTCACATTCGCTTGATTTGTCGATACTAGTCTTACCGTTCCTATTAGTACTGTACTGTGAAACCGTCGAATGGTGTTTACATGTCAATGGCACGTTAGATGGATCGCCGTATTCGGCGAATATATACTATTTCCACGACATACGAGAGAGAATTGTCAGAGCATGTGCTTCGATAAGTTCCGAAGTGATAAAGAATACTACTCAATCCATGATAAGAAGATTGCAGCACTGCGTTGACACCAACGGCCAGCACTTCTTACACCTTCTGTAAATGGGCGTTCATGCCACCTTTTTGACCTTCGTTGACCTTCAAAGATCTCACTGTTACACATCATTGGATTCGTCTCGATAGCCGCTATCAGAAAATAAGTACCGAACTATAGCACCCCACTTAAAAAAAAAAAAAACAAAGTTGACCTTCATTTTTCTGAAGCGACCCCACTTAGCAACAAAAAACCAACGTCATATTATGGACCCCGTTGTCCCATGCAGCATTTGTCCCACAAACGTTGCAGCTACTATCATACCTTCGGAGTTATTCTAGGTGGAAATAGTGGCCCACCCTGTATAAAACCAGAGTGGCGTTAGAAAGAGGCACTTCGCGCCGAGATATCAATCTGTCCGCTACAGTCAAAAGTCTGCATGCGCTGTGCCTTGGATGACGTCAGAGCTAATCATCTACCTGAAGCGTTTTCGGTACAAGTAGGAAGTGAACCACTGAGTATTGCACAACGTCCGGGATCGCTTAGATTTCACGAAGGTAACAGTCTGTATGCCGCCCGTAATGTTGACAGAACCGTGTGGCAAGTGGCGAGATTATTTTCCACTTTTAAGGCGAACAATTAACCTTTGGTGATTAGAAGTGAAGGCGACAGATCGTTTTACGCGGAATTTTCCGCAGAGGTCGCCTCTGAAGTGCTAATGTTGTTTCCGATAGGGACGGTATTATTATTATCAGGAATACTATTAAATTTTTTGTGAGAACATTTAATTAATATATCAATCAATTAAAACTCAAAACTTGTATTTATAGTCATTGTTCCTGTTCCCACTGAGTAAACAGTAAATAGGAATATATTGTTCCAGTGAGCACAATGAGCGATGTGGACTTCTTGACTCGAAATTATTGTCAGTATGGTCTCCATGGCTTTCTGGATGACTAGCTTTCAGGCTCTTGTAAACGGCAAAGGTAGGTGTCAAGCATGCACAGACAATTTCAGTGTCTTTGCATAACGATGAATCGAAGTAACGACCGGTCTAGATTATTTACCCGCCTCCCCACAGTGACAGAAGCAGAATTTTTTAAACTAACTTTGTAATTCACTTGTCAACCTAAAAAAACTCTGTACAACATAGATTAACTGAAATTTATTTATTCATTTATCAGCTTCTGTTGGTGAAGCTACTGCGTCTTGGAACGAGTCAATACATTGTTTGTGGAATGCTGACTATAAAATTTGTAAATAAAGAGTTAAAGAAGTATTGAAACACTGAACTAATAGAATTACACAGAAAAGTTTTTAACAACTGCAAAGAATTTGTTTACAGAGTAGGAGGAGCATGCCATGGTATTCCTTAAACTTAAATTTGAGTACTTGGAGTCCATCACTCAGTTTTCTCAGTTCTACTGGAAGCCTGTCGAAGCTGAAACGTGTTGAATAGATCACGTCTACTCGTGCAATGCTGAAGGAAGTATTATCCAAGTGTAATATTGTTTTTCCGTGTAATACTCGCTGAATGAATAGCGAGGTTTCTTGTGAATGATGGAGTATATGTACTGAGATCGCAGAGCTAGAATTCGATCACACCTTATCACCAGCCTACACAAAGTTTGCGAACTGACACTTCAGATCAGTCTGACGTCTATTTCTGCACAGAGCTGACACAAAATATGATGTCATATCAGGTAATAGGGTTAAAGCAAGCGAAATAAACAAGCCTTCGTGTTCCAATGTCAGAGACAATAGAGATCATTCTTACAGTTAATAGCAGCATTCAATTCCTACACAAGGTTTTCGATGTGATACTTCAAAGAAAGCTTTCCATGTATCCTTAGCCCTTGGAATTTCAACTGGACGACTTTATTGATTGTTTGACCACCTATGGACTATAAAATTTCGCTGTTACAAGAACTCCAAGTCAGAACCTGTATACATAGTAGATACAAATTATACTGTATGTATTATTATTCATCGTAGTTAAACGTTAATGTGTTCTCTGAAATCCACTTGAAGATGTTACTGACTACCCTATTAGCTACATCATTTCTATTACGTCTTTCACGAGAATACGTGTCTTTCAAAAGAATTTTTGTGTCACCTGCAAAGAGAACAATTTTTGTGTCGTTTGTTATTTTTACTGGTGGATCATTCATGTATATCAAGAAAAGCAATGAAACCAAAACAGAACCCTATGGCATCCCTTCCTGGCATATCGTCCTCACTTTACCACTGTACATGTTAGTCAGCGTCAAACCTTTCCTATGTTTGTTTGACACTGGAGGGCAAAGTTCTGCTCACTGCTTTGGAGATGTGAACCATTATTATTGACATGCATCCGGTTGTGAAACATTATTGATACCTTTCCTTAATACCATAATGTTCCAACTTAAGCAAAGGTGTTGCGTGGTCCACATAATCAAATATTTTTTTACATCAAAGAAAATACCTACTGTCCTCAGTCTATAGTTTAGTCCTTGAAGTGGTTCCTTTCACTTCATCCGTTTAACTTCAAAGACAATGCTATTTTTAAAAGTACACAATGAAAACATCCTCTCCAGCAGCAGTGGAACAAAAATGCTTTACTTTACATATGTAATTGGAAGTTAGAATTATGATTATCTTTTAAAATTTCTTTGTAAATTTGTATATATTTTTTCATTTAAAAGATTGAAGTTAAAGAACAAAAGTCATTGTTAGTTGTCAGTGTGTCTGGTAATGTATGACTGTGTAAGTAGATAAATATTCTTAGATAGGAAATAGTTTTGAAAAAAGACCATGGGACATTGTATTAAAAATTACAGGCTCAACTTTCGGTAATAGAACAGTTAACGATAGTGGGTTGATGATGCTCGATCTTCGCATTGCCAAATGAACAGTCTCCAATTTAGATAAAATGGCCAAAAATTATTTTCAGGAGTCATTTAAAGGAAAGGGAGTATTATGTTAATGAGTTTGCTAAAATAAATCAGGTTTGAAATAAACATGACATTACTATTCATAAAACAATGTAACATGGTAAATTTACATCTGTATCATTCAATGTCCAGATATGGAAAAAGGATTAATTAAAAACAATCGAAGGAAGTTTGTTGTTACTCAGACAATTTGTACCTGAAAAGCAAGTTGACATAACAACACTGTACTTTGAGTACTTCACTTTCTTACTACTGATTAAAAAAACAGCTTTACATTACTTTCAATAGAATGACATCTTATTATGAGTATTTTCAATCATAATCATTATAAAGTAGCTCATAAATGGAAATTAATGTAGTTGCACTCTCTTGTAAGGTATGATTTTATGATTTTATGACAAACTTGAACATGCTCACATTAGATAACTGAAAATTATTGCACATCATTAAAGTCTAGATTATTACTTCAATACTCAGGATTATATCTGATATATTGTCCTTCAATTCAGATGAAGTCCACGAAAAACATTAGCTAGAACTGGGATGGGGCCTTCAGGCTTCAAAGTTATTCATTTTATTTATTTATGCATTATGTTGTACAATAATTGTGAAGTTTAGTCTATAGTTGCATACAATTTACATTTAAATTCTTCAAAAACCGTCGTAAATGTGTAGTTTTTTGATAAAGTTCTTAACTTTTAGTCAGACTGACGATGGTACAGATATTTACTCAAATGTAGAATGTAATAGATTGTGAATATTGTTCAGTGACAGTAAATTTCAATTGTGCTTAACTCACAATATCATTGGATATTTAACTGGATTTCATCAAGTTCGTTCAGTAATAAATGCCCTTGTAAATAGAGAATACACTTGTAAAATACTAGAGTCTTTGTTTGTTATTTGTGAGACACAGTTAAAGTTAAAGGGTCAAAATAGGAGTTGTTACATCTTTCCTTCTAATCATTAACATCTGGACTCCTGGCAGGAACACAGTGTTAGTAATCGATGCCAGGATCTTTAGTAGACAGATAAGGACCCATTGAATAGGCCAGTCCATTAACAGAGGGTTACTGATCTCAGGACAGGTTAGCTATATTTCCTGGAGGCATCAGGCATTGCATCAGGTGTGGTGTACGTAGACCAGCTCTACAGATATGTCAGAAATACATAACATGAAACATATGTTACATCAACCTGAAATAAAATCTTGTTAGAACACACATAAATTCATAATGTGCATTAGAAAACGAGTAATTAATTATTCATTATTAGAAATATGCATAATCTTTGCGGGGATTTTTTTTCTTTTTTTCACCTTTGGTAGAACTGTTTATCGCCCATTCACCTGTTTATTTCATTTAGCAACTTAAACTATTTTCAACGAAGTGTAGCATGTCACACAGATCAGTATCATTAATTTTAATGTCTACTGCATGCTCTGTATGAGTGTCTTTGTAGGGAATGTTTTAACAGTGATATCACATATTTTGAATCATTAATGTTCATGCACACAACATTCTGTGACGAAAATCAGGTATGTGGCAGACAGTTGTCATGCACTTGCAATCAGTCACAGTGGTTGTTTGCTGTGCCTCCACAGTGACCTTGCATATTCACATTTGTGTCAAGCAATTCATCACATTAATCTAAACTCTGAGTATTTCACTTGAGCATTTATGTGGATACATTGTAATATAAGCCAAAGCTAAGTGTTGTTTCCTTATACACTAGAACTACCGTCCATGTCGATTTGTTAATGAGACTTGAAGGAGTGTCTTAATCATTCACTTTACTGAACTCAAGCAATATCACCTTTATACAAGGTTCATGATAACACATACTTCAAATTTTGCTTTCATATAGAAACAAATCCTGTCTTATTCTGACCCCACAGATCTTAAATACATGACATGAAGTACAACTAGAATATTTACATGGGTCATAGCGATCTGTGTGACTATTTGTGTGTGATGTATTGTCTGGAACTTAAAAAGGCTACACACTTTAGTGAACATTACTCATATATGTCAAAGATTCAGATTGTAATTGATTTACCTCCATGAACATTAATTGTTATTTATACCAAGAGCATTACAATGCAAAGGTAAACAATAAACACCAACAGTAAGAAAACCTGTGGACATAAATACTGCCTCAACTATCTATAACTTCATTACATACTAACATCAGTTACGTAGCAGATAGTTCATGGCCCTTATGAGATTCATATAATTACATGTAGAACTATCCAAAGTTAGCATACAATGAAGTTATGTAAATACTATAACAGTAAAGAACCTTGAGGTATATTTTATCTTGACACCACTTTTTTAAAAGTTTATTCTCAGTGTCTACTATTTCCACTTTACAACAGAAATACTTGTTTAATATAATGCCTTTAATCAAGGAAGGCAACTTATCATGTTTTGTACACCAGAGACTCTAATGCCTCTTTTTCATAACATAACATAGTGACATTTGTGTCTATAATGTGACAAACCATACATGCAAAAACACAAACTGCTCTCCATAGTACAGTTCACATCTGTTCAATGTAAACTAAAAGTTAAAATATCATTTACCACTTGCATTTATTTACCATTGTGTACATATGAAGCAAGAAATTTATTAACCATTTCTGCTTCTACTTTGCTTTCACCTTAAATTAAATATGAAAGTTGTCTGACTGGCAGAAGACACTTATTGTCTGACTACTTCATTTGGTCTGCAGACTAATTCTGACTGCATAAATTAGAGTCTATAAAATATACATAAGCGTAAGTCAAGTTGATTATTCTACATTATATGCACACAGACAATCCATTTGGAAAATGATGGCGTCAGGTTCCTGTCCATGTGTTTTAAATCACTAACTTAAGTGTAGCATAAAAGTTACATATCTGAGTAACAAATGAAAAATATAGAGAAGAAAACATGTCATAACTGTATATACTTTTTTGAACCTTGATGGAGACACAATCCTTTAGTCTTATTTCACTTGTGATAGGCTAATAAGTAACCCTCTTCACGTGGTGTTGTAACTATCTTAAATGGACCAGAATACAATAACTACCACTTCTGAGTCTTTCTAACAGGGATGATTTTGAATGTGTGCTTAAAAGTATTTTGTTATCTACATAGAACTGCTGCATTTTGATTAGCTTTCTATCAAATATAAATCTTTCGTAGATGAACATTTTCTGCTAGTGAAACCATGGTTTGTCATGTCTTTTCCTCCCCTTTATCTCTTGAGATGCAGGGAAGTGGATTTAGCCATTCATTCGTTTCCTGCTCCTTAAGCATGATTTGAGCAGGTATGTGTGAGGTAGATGGATGTGGAAGATTATGTACTATCTTTTCAAAAGGTCCTATATGTTCAACTCACTTAGTCTGCCGATTGACAGTGTAAGTGCGAATGAACGAGTTATATTCTCTGAAAATAATTCACTACTGGATTCGCTTTTGGATGAAAGCTTTAGATTAAAATTTGTTTAATTTGTGGTTCATTGAAGCATGATTTCAACTTTGCAGTGATGAAGTTACAAGCGTTATACTAAAGTAGAGTGTGAGGCTTACAAATATTTGGCATATAGGCATTGGCTATTGCCTTGATGACAGGGAATGCAGTAGCAATTTTTGTTGTGTATAATCTGATACACTTACGAGGATGTTATATAATGTTAGCAAATACTTCACTCCATCTCAGGACTGAGGTAGGAGGCCAGAGACTACAATTGGCACAATTTTCAGTGTTTTGGTTGGCAGGATTGAGGTCAATTTTGTCCAATAGCATCTACTCAACAGTTTGGCATTTTGACAGATTACAGAAGTTCTCAAATGTTTGTGTACATACCGACACACCTTCAGAAAATAGCAGTGGAGGCCAATCTTTCTTGCACATTTTGTAATGCATAATAAGTGAACCAAATGAAACTAGCTTCACAAGTGGAGGGTACACATAAATTGCATGGGGGCTAAATTAAATATTTATTATGCAAATAATTTTAATTTTAGTAGCTGTATGTCCGGCTACGAAGTCTCGTAACCGGTTGGCCCTGACTAGTATTAGTACGCAATCTGGCTGCATAAAATAACAACCAAGAATGAAAGGAAATTTCCGTTAACACAATTAATTAATTAAGTCCCCAGCAACTATAAAGCTACGAAACAAAAACTACGAACAACAAAGCACAAGTGTAATTGTTCTGTGTGTGGAAGTGTGATTCAACTCACACATCTGGCACGGTTCTTCCTCAAAAAGACAAGATATTTTAAATACCATTTACATTGAATTAATTAAATAAAACTGAAATACTATAATTGCACATAGAAACCAGAATTACACTCTAATACATGAACACAAGCCAGATGCTTTGTTGACTGAACCTGTGACCAAGAGGCATTATTGTTTAAGACATTTGAAATAAAAATAAAAAAAATTATTACCTTCATATATATTGATGAAACATACACTCTGATCATTAAAACATCCGCAATCGAACAGCATCGGCTGTCTAGCCCATCAGAACAACTGCATACAACATGCTCACAACTAGTCACGGCTACATCGGAACTCCTACTGCCCACTTCTCAATAAACACTCTCCAGTGGAGGCGGCTGAATAATACTCTTTGGCGCAATCTCTGGCGCTGTGACTCAGTGTAGCCACCTTTCATATGCCCCTCCTCCACGGGCTAGAGTTTGATGGTATTTTTGCAAGCATTGGTGGTGAAAATACCACCAAATTCGTCCAAAAAATACAGACAAAAATTAAAAAGTAATATTAATAAGTGAATATCACATAACTAAATAAATTTTGGCTTTTCACTGACCCTTCAATAACCTAATATATAAAATACAGTAAGGAATACAAATGCTTGCATACATGTGATTTTACATAATGGTTTACACGAGTATCATTCAATCAGTGGCACCAGCAATGACGAATAGGTATAGGTAAGAGTCTCATAACATCTCATAAACAGTAAACACACAACAAAATCAGTTTATACAAATATTCACATAAAATCCTTTCCATAGTTGAATAAACAAGTAGAACTCCTCAGAGTAGTTGACAGTTCCAACAGCAGCACCCAGCAATGATCAACAGGTGCAAATAGCAGTCTCATAACATTTCATCAGCAGTATTTAAACAGCTTCAATAGTGGCACTCAAAAATGGCGAGCAGGCGCAAACACCAACAAGTGACATTATTTCAGTAGAAGCAGTCCATCACTGGCACCCAGTATTGTTGAACAGGTGCAGACACCAACAAGTGACATCATTTCAGTAGAAGCAGTCCATCAGTGGCACCCAGTAATGTTGAATAGGTGCAGACACCAACAAATGACATTATTTCAGTAGAAGCAATTCCATCAGTGGCACCCAGCAATGTTGAACAGGTGCAGACACCAACAAGTGACATCATTTCAGTAGAAGCAGTTCCATCAGTGGCACCCAGTAATGTTGAACAGGTGCAGACACCAACAAGTGACATCATTTCAGTAGAAGCAGTTCCATCAGTGGCACCCAGTAATGTTGAATAGGTGCAGACACCAACAAGTGACATCATTTCAGTAGAAGCAGTTCCATCAGCGGCACCCAGCAATGTTGAACAGGTGCAGACACCAACAAGTGACATCATTTCAGTAGAAGCACTCCATCAGTAGCACCCAGTAATGTTGAGCAGGTGCAGACACCAACAAGTGGCATTATTTCAGTAGAAGCAATTCCATCAGTGGCACCCAGCAATGTTGAACAGGTGCAGACACCAACAAGTGACATCATTTCAGTAGAAGCAGTCCATCAGTGGCACCCAGTAATGTTGAGCAGGTGCAGACACCAACAAGTGACATCATTTCAGTAGAAGCAGTTCCATCAGTGGCACCCAGCAATGTTGAACAGGTGCAGACACCAACAAGTGACATCATTTCAGTAGAAGCAGTCCATCAGTGACACCCAGTAATGTTGAGCAGGTGCAGACACCAACAAGTGACATTATTTCAGTAGAAGCGGTCCATCAGTGGCACCCAGTAATGTTGAGCAGGTGCAGACACCAAAAAGTGACATCATTTCATTAGAAGCAGTTCCATCAGTGGCACCCAGTAATGTTGAGCAGGTGCAGACACCAACAAGTGACAACATTTCAGTAGAAGCAGTTCCATCAGTGGCACCCAGTAATGTTGAGCAGGTGCAGACACCAACAAGTGACATTATTTCAGTAGAAGCAATTCCATCAGTGGCACCCAGCAATGTTGAACAGGTGTAGACACCAACAAGTGACATCATTTCAGTAGAAGCAGTCCATCAGTGGCATCCAGTAATGTTGAACAGGTGCAGACACCAACAAGTGACATCATTTCAGTAGAAGCAGTTCCATCAGTGGCACCCAGCAATGTTGAACAGGTGCAGACACCAACAAGTGACATTAGTTCAGTAGAAGCAATTCCATCAGTGGCACCCAGCAATGTTGAACAGGTGTAGACACCAACAAGTGACATCATTTCAGTAGAAGCAGTTCCATCAGTGGCACCCAGTAATGTTGAGCAGGTGCAGACACCAACAAGTGACATCATTTCAGTATAAGCAGTCCATCAGTGGCACCCAGTAATGTTGAATAGGTGCAAGCACGAACAACAGTTTGAATGCACACACAATTGCTTTTACAAAATTATTATCAATGCTCTTACACTAAACATACAAATTACAATAAACACACAAATGATATCTGATAATTGTCGTATTTACTATTACAAGTATACAAATATCAGTAAACCTATAATATTTATGGGCGTCAGTGCAAGCCAGAACAAACAAGTAAAGTCATATTTAGGAGATAGTTCGGTACCAATTATTTGGGATTAGGAAACGAAAACACACAAAACACACTCACACATCTTTCATCCACATTAAGTACTACTGTGTAATTGAATAGTGTTAACTGTGTAAGTGCAATTCTGTCAAAATTAGATGTTCAACATGTGTATCAAGTAGTAGTGGCAGCAATGTATAACAGTCAATAATAGTTAGTCAACGTCGTAGTCATCATGTCAAGACCAATGTTTTCTAAGCCAGATCAAAATGTACGGTCGCTGAACAACTGTCAGTGTGCCAAGATATGCAAATGCTTCCTCTCTCCAAAAAAAAAAAAAAAAAAAAAAAGAAAAATGTATATACTGCTCAGTGATTTAACAAAGTGTGTGTGTAGACTATCTTCCTTCTGCTTGAGTGTTCTAGTCTGCCAACTTCATCCTCCTTGTTCCATATAAACCAACAAAAAAATATGCTCCTCACTTACTTTACCTCTTATCCACCAAAACTCCAATAATCATTATCATCACATAATCTTAATACTTCAATAACACCTCTTACGTTGATACATATAAACCTTATCATCAATATCATTTACCTTACCTCTTGTCCACTAAAACTCCAACAATCATCAACTTCACGTAATCTCAATACCTCAATAATACCTCTTCAATACGTCGATACATATAAACCTTATTACCAATATCATTTCCCTTCCATAACGACTCTTTCCTCTAGTCAGTCTCCTCGAACAAGTACAGATAAAATCCTACTGCAAACTTCAATTCATCATCCCATGCATTCCGAAGGCACAATGTCCACACACAACCTCTGTGTAGTCCACCTGAGCCAAATCTTCTACTCATTATGAATTATAAAATACATTTTGGTTACCTTGCCCATCACAAAATAAAAGAAATGCATACATGACCTCTAACAGCCTTCAGTTTGAAGTAAGTAGGTGCGAGTATGTAGTATGAAAGATCACATAAGACTTTGAGTGAATAAATCGTAATATTTCACAGCATGTACACCACTTCAAAAATCATGGCAAAACAGAAGCAAACATGTGGAGTATTTCTTGTGTCAAGTGTCACGTACTATTTCAGTTGCTCACGAAGAATGCAGTGTAATAACTGTCAATGGTCTAAACCTTGTGTTGGTATGTTATATCGTTAGCTTCCATCCTATTAGCATAAATTTATACAGCTTTTATAAAACCTCCAGCTCATGTGACTTCTATGACGTTTCTTATACTAATGTCGTTCGTCGAATTATAGCAGTTCATTTTCTTATCTTAAAAATATAAGGCACTGAGCGTAAGCAAAACATGCAATAGCGAGTAAATATACCAGTAGAGAACAGAATGTCAACAAGTGGATGCAGCACAATCCCTACAACGAGGCTCTGCCAAGCGAACAATAATTAATACCATAGTGTAACCTAAACTCTATGTTCGTACACAGTATATCAGCATTTCTATATACCAAATTAAAGAGAAGTTATGACAACAAACAGAAATGTATAAATATGCAATCCATACGCAAAGCAGCAAATATATATCTTACATAATAAACAGGTCGTTAGCATCATATCAACATAAGCAAATAAATGTTCATATGTAATCTTAATAAGTAAACATGAAGGCGCAAGCAGATAAATCACAAAGTATAACTTACATACATAACCATATCAGCACAACTAATCAGGTGACAATTATAATTTAAACAAATAAGCACAGCAGACACATAATTTTTAAAAAAAATGTGACATCAGTGAAAAAGCAGTGCAGCCAAGCGATGCATAATATACATAATTAACAACCCTGTTCATTAATCAATCATTGTCAAAATCAGTTAACACAAAGTATAAATCACGTAATCGCGAGCAGCAAATTACGTCTAAAGTACGTACGTAAGGGGAAATATGTTACCTGAAAAATAAACTCAATTAATAGTTACCTTTTCAGTTGATTAGTTTCTTCTTCGAAATTACATTCTTCCTTAAAATTTCTCGATAGCAAGTCCTCTTAACGTCGGACACACACAGAATTTACCTGAAGTTCTTAAATATTTTATACAACCGTATCCTGAAAAATACTGAACGTTAATAACATAATTTATCAAGTTACTATAGCTTTATACTGAATTTATGCAGAGGAATTACATTGTGCATTTGTTTACGGCTGTCAGTGCATTCGCACTGAGCGCTCGATCAGCTGTAGGTACGCGTGACGTAGGAAGTAATTGTTTGCGGTCAACGACTGCCTTGTGCGGCGCGCAGACTTGACTGTTGCTTTGAGTATGTGCCACCGCCGGAACACGGCGCGGTATCCTTGTACTCTCCGTGTGTTTACGTATAACTGTTGGTTTCTCGAAAGTATGTCATTCCACAAAAATTTTAACGTTCGATATGTGATGTATTCCCTTAGGGCGTCGAGATGTAAGAGTTTCTACTTCGACAGTGTTATCATGAATAATTTTTCGAACCCTATATGGACCGTTATAAAGCAGAAAAAATTTGCTACACAAGCCTTTTCCTTTGTGAGACAAACGGTGAGACTTAATGAACACCTTTTGACCAACTGACAAGATTTTTAAACGACCAGGACGTTTAGCTGATTTCTTTCTTCTAGCAGCCGCAGATGCAATATTTTGCAGAGCCAGATTGACAGCTTCAGAATGCCGCAGTTTCCATGTAGGTGGAAAAGGAACGATTTCAGAAATGCGATTTGTCGGTGCTTTATTTTTTAATATCAATATAGGCGGTAAAGAAGTTAAATCATTAGGGAGTTCATTCAGAATGTTTTGAAAAATATGAAGATACTGATCCCACGTTCTGTGATTCTGATGTCAATAAAGTCGACACAATTTATTGATTTCCTTCATCCATCTCTCTGAAGCGTTAGATTGAGGGTGAAAAAGTGAGATGAAAATTTGTTTAATCTTACGACGCCGTTGAGTACGAAGCCAAATTTTAGAGTGAAACTGTGATCCATTATCTGATATAACCTTATCAACATGACCCACTTCTTTAAGAAAATGTTTGATGAAAGCGTTAGATACTGAACGAGCTGTTGCTTTGCGTAAAGGTGTTAAACATACATATTTTGATGTCAATTCCACTGCTACCAAAATGTACGCAAAGCCATTAGTAGAACGAACCACTGGACTGAACAAATCGACTGCAGCCATGTCCTTTAATTTCGCTGGAATGATAGGAAACAACGGTGCTCTGTGAGAAGTAGTTGGCGGCTTAGCCTTTTGACATAATTTGCATTTGGCAAGAACAGATCGAATACGTTTTTCCATATTACTGAAGTAGCAATTTTCTCGTAATTTATGGAAGCATTTTCTGGGACCAAAGTGTGCATAACTGAAATGTGTGTACCAAATCGATTTGTTGACCCACTCATCAGGAATACAAACTAACCAAAAAGAGTTGTCAACCGATTTTCGTTTAAAAAGAACTTTCCAGATAGTTCGCAAAAACGAGGTGTGGCCAAATTGTCCAATCTAACACGGCGTCTAAGAAAGTTACAGACACCAAGGAAACTTCGAACATCACGTTTTGTAGTAGGATCAGCATAATTACGAAAACGTCTAGTTTCTCTGGTTCAGGGAGAATACCTTCTGTAGAAATAATATGACCAAGAAATTTCACCTGAGAACGACCAAATTCAGATTTTTCCAAGTTCACTGTAATGCCAACTCTTGCAAAAATACGTAATAATGAATCCAAAATTTTGTTATGCTCATTCCCAGAACGTTTAGCAATAAGAATGTCGTCAAATATGAAGTAATATTGTCACGAAGATAAACAGGTAAAATTTTGTTTAAACTATGAATGAATGCTGCTAAAGATACAGTAAGTCCAAACAGTAATTTCCGAAATCACTTTTGGGTAAAATAGTCATATCCGGTTATTCTTTACCGACTGTCTAGATAGAATGATAGTTAAAGAGTTGTTTTAATAGATACAAAGAATAGTAAAAGAGTAGGCAGCAGTGCAGAAAACTAAAAGGGAAATAGCACCACTACAGCTCGGGGCCCTGTGCACGCTACGGCACATATTCATTTAGTGTAGCGAATCCCCTGAGGACATTAATAGCCGCACATAAATTCCAGTTTGTGACTTAGTGGCCAGTTTGGTGGAAGTGCGTACATAAATTGATCTATCCATGAACATGGATGTATGTCGCTCTTAGAATTGCGAAAGATCTTAAATTTCCGAACAGTTAAGAAGTGTTTATAGTCAAAGTTTCCTCCTCGTGGCGACAAAGACCTACCGTGTCTGTTCCTGTCCCAATGTCGATTATTGTCAAGTTCGCGCGCCTGGCGCTCTCTTGTTGCTTCTCGTAAATGAAATAAATTACTTTCTTCAAACCCCTCTGCTATCTGTGATTCCAAATTTCATCTACCGCCTTTCCCTACGATTTCGCCTTCAATTTGTTTGCCTTGCTTTCGTAATGCTTCAAATTCCCTTTTAACGCGTTCATTAAATTTTCCCTGATTTTCAACAAGTTTATTTATGTTCTGGTACTCTTCTGTTTCTGCAAATGGCAATGGAGCTGTATCATCTGAATCTCTGTCCCCATTTAAACTAAGTCTTGTCAATTTATCTGAAATGTCCTCAACTCTTTCCGAAAAGTCACCTATTTTTTCTTTCTGTTTATTTACCTCTTCCGTAAGTGTTGTGACTCGGGATTCAGTATTGACACATTTAGTAGTTAACTGTTCATACTGTTGCGTTAGGTTATTTATTCTGTCAATTGGTACTGATTCCTCGATTCTTTCAAATATTTCTTCCTTATCGTGTGCACGTTGTAAATTTAACTCTGAAAATTTCTGTACTATAACGCGATCTCTTTCTTCCTGTTCTCTGTCCTGTTCCTCTTGTCTAATTTCTATTGAAATTAAACTATTATTGTGAGCATTCAAAATCGGTTGTACTTCTCTAATTTCTTTCTTTGAATCATCTTTCATGTTTTTGAAACATGTCCCTATTCGTGAGCCTAACTGTGTTTCCATTGTTTTCATCTCGGTTTTAATTGTTCCTATTTGTGAGCCTAACCGTGTTCCCATCGCTTTCATATCAGTTTCTAACCGTGTTGCCAAAGTTCCCATCTCTCTTTTTAATTCAGATCCTAACTGTGATCCCAAATTTATTATTGCACTCATCAACTGCTCCATATTAACTGGTTCGAAATTCCATTCACCCTTACGTTTCCCGCAAAACCAACTTCTTTCGTCATAGCTGTAAAGCTATCTGTGTTCGATACTATTCCAGAATCTTCTGTCGTTAATCTCGTGTTCTGAAAATTTTTTGATTGTGAAAAATTTTGAACTGGTTCCAAACTATTTTCCCGACTTATTAAAATGTTTTCAACTTCATTATTCATCATACTGTTGTCCTGTGTTGGCGAGTTCGCCATGTCAACAATTTCGTCTTTCTGACTATCCATCATTTTTGCCTTTTTCATCGATCACGTAATGATTTACAAAATATACGAAACTCGTCCCTATACGAAAATTACACACAATGGCACTTTATCTCCAGCAATACCATTCACACGAAAAGCTTTCCGACAAACACGATTAACGAACAATTGAAATCTTCATAATTGCACTAAATTGTCAAACCCGTGTACAAGACATCAAAAATTAAATTCTGCAAAAATACCATTAGAAGAAAGACAACTACAAATGTTCAATTACCAAATCTACACATGCAATATAGACTACAATTACTAAACTAAAAATTGCAACAACAATACTACTGTCTGCTATTTTTACTATCAAAAGAATTCCCAGGGACGATCCGAAGCAGCGGTCGCCACGTGCATGGGGGCTTCATTAAATATTTATTATGCAAATAATTTTAATTTTAGTAGCTGTATGTCCGGCTACGAAGTCTCGTAACCGGTTGGCCCTGAGTGGTATTACTCCGCCATCTGACTGCATAGAATAACAACAAAGAATGAAAGAAAACTTCCGTTAACACAATTAATTAATTAAGTCCCCAGCAACTATAAAACCTACGAAACAACAAAACGCAAGTGTAGCTGTTCTGTGTGTGGAAGTGTGATTCAACGTGCACACCTTGCACGGTTCTTCCTCAATAAGACCAGATATTTTAAACACCATTTATACTGAAGTAATTAAAAAAACCAGAAATACTATAATTGCACATAGAAACCAGAAATACAGTCTAATAGAAGAACACGAGCCAGATGCTTTGTTGACTGAACCTGTGACCAAGAGGCATTATTGTCTAAGACACCGAAATAATAAAAAAAGGAATTTTTTACCTTCATATATATTGACGAAATGCACACTCTGATCATTACAGCATCCCCAATCCAACAATATCTGGTGTCTAGCCCATCAAAACAATATGACAACATCTGAACAAGCACTCTCCATGGGAACTTCTCAACAACGACTCACCACTGCTACATCTCAACAAGCACTGCCTACTGCTACTTCTCAATAAGCACTCTCCACTACCACATCCACATCTCAACAAACACTGCCAGTGGAGGCGGCTGAATAATACTCTTTGGCGCAATCTCTGGCGCTGTGACTCAGTGTAGCCACCTTTCAACATGCCAGAAATCGGACTGCATGTTACGTCTTTAGAAAAGACATTATGTATTTTATAATGTTGTGATAATTTACGATTAGGATTCTGTAACAACAATTCTTTAACTTTGTGCCACGTGAGGTTAGCGTCGTGCAGAGTTTCCGTGCTTCCACACATGTCTAAGTAATAGTGCCTATACTTGTACGTGGGGACCTTTATAAATTACAGTAGCCCCTGAGTAAGGCGAGGTAAGGCATATGTAAAAATGTTATCCTTTCTAATACTGTGAATTATTCTGCAGTCCTATTCTTGTTACAACAAAGACCAATATGCAAGGCATGCGTGCAGTGAGTTACAGCTGAAGAAAACTCAGAGAGCTTGATGATCTCAAAAGACTTTAATATGGTTACTGTCGAAATAATAATGAAATTCGTTGAAGGCATATGTAACTGCCAAAGCCTCCAGCTCAGTGGCAGAATATGTTCTTCGCTTATTTTGATAGAATGCGGCTAGAAAACCCTAGGATATGTATGCTAGACTTGTTGTTGGTTTCACCAATGTGGAACAGACAACAGCCTAAACCAGTACAGAAGGCATTTGTGGCAGTACAGAAATGTATAGACATAGGAGGATGGTGTAGAATTTTGGAACTTACTGAAGCATATTTAATGGGTTGGGGTTGGGTTGTTTGTGGGAAGAGATCAAATTGTGAGTTCATCAGTCTCATCAGATTAGGGAAGGGCGGGGAAAGAAGTCGGGTGTGCCCTTTCTAAGGAACCATCCCGACATTTGACCGGAGCGATTTAGGGAAAGCACGGAAAACCTAAATCAGGGTGGCCGGACTCGGGATTGAACCGTTGTCCTCCGGAATGCGAGTCCAGTGTGCTAAGCACTGCGCCATTTCTCTCGGTCATATTTAATGGCATCAAAGGCTATCTGATAATCCTTTGACCAAAACTCAGATGTGTTCTTCCTCAAAACTTGACAGTGCTTCGCAGTTTAATAACTGATTAGGCACAAATCGCCTAGAAAATGAAGCTGAACCTAGAAATTCTTTGAACTGGTTTTTATGCTGGGAGATGGCAACCTTTCTCGGCATTAATTTTTTTAAGATACAGCAGTATTCAAGTCAGTGAGATTTACATGACCCTGAAACGTGATCTTTTGCTTTCTGGAGGTGTTCAGCTACTCCTATCTCCATAAATTTTTGAAAAACTCTGTTAAATGAAGGTGTTCTTCCTCAATAGATGTCGCTGTAAGCCAATCGTCATACTTTATCTTGTCTAATAGCTCAGGTACCAAGAAAGTGTCTAGGGCAGTAATGAAAGCACCTACACTCACATTTAACCCTAAGGGCAATACACGGAAATGATAACTTTTCCCTGCAAATATAAATGCATTATGTTTGCGAGAATCTTCTGTGAGAGGGACTGGCAATATGAGACTCTCAAATTAATGCTGGTTTAAAATTTTGCTATGTAGAAATTCTATATATCTATTCACCTAGGTTCTCTAGTACTAACAGCAACGATAATTTTGTTCATCGCTCTAGCATCAAGGACAAGACAAACATTGCCGGCAGAGTTGGCTACTGCCAATAACAGAACATTATATGGTGACAATAATGATTCTGTTATTCCACTAACAACATCTTACGTATTTCTTTTGTGACTGTCTCTCTTTTGGATCATGACATACGGTAGATGGTTTAACAATAATTTTCATGTGCAACTATCTCCATATGATATTCATATCCTCTGATTACTCCTGGTTTTTCAGTGAATACATCTATGTATTTTGATAATAAACCAATTAGTTCGGCTTTCTTTTGAAAGTTAATGGATTCAGATAATTTCTCTTTAATACGAACCTCTTTAGCTTTCACATCATTGGAGTGCAGTAGCTGATTTATATTCACAGAATGAGATGAGTAAATGCTAATATCCAGCGCTCTTGTTGCAGTAAACAGTACCCCTACATTTTGAAAGAACTTAGTACATCGTAGTATGAGGTTGACTCATCTCAGTACTAGGTTTTGAATAGATACCGTTCCAAATACTTATGCAGATTGCTTTTTTTGCTATTGTATGGTTTAGGATTAAACAGTTCTTTTTTTTCCTGTACACAGGTATATAAGTATTTTGACAGTAAAGCCTTTTTCAAACTGTTTATACGATTTGCTACACTTATCAGTTTCACTTGCCCATAGTGCCACATCCCCTTCTATATAAGCTTTAGTGAACTGTTTTTGTAAAAATTATTTTAATGTTTTGATGTTCAATAGCCGTTAAGTAATTGAAGAGGTTAAAACAAAAACAACATTTCTTCAGTTTTAGAAATCAGCCTGTAACCTTCCCCTTCCTAATCGGCGTACTGAATTGCGATATAACTGACCGTGATCACGTACGTAAGCCTATGAATTTCTGAAAAAAAGAAACTGTTGTAAACTTAAGCTAAATAGTGATGGTAATTTTGAAATGGGTGGAATATAGTGTACTCGCTCAGGAACCGCACAGGAGGGACAAGGATACAACATAACAATTACTACAAAAATCACTGATAACACAAAGAAAACACTGATTAGCTAAAAAGAAGGGATAATTGAACTGTCGACAGCCCACTAGGGAAATGAATCTCCAGAATCTTGAGAAAGGTAATGGCAAAGAAATTTAAGCAAATAAACACTGGCGTGGCAACAGAGGTCGTCACTCTTTTCCACAGCACAACAGTTCACTAGAAAATAAACGAATTAGAAAGCACTGAGCTTCAGTTACTTAATCTGAAATACTGAATTTTGAAAGTAAAATTAAATGAAGTTGCAGGTTAAATGAATGACTGCTTTAACTTAGACTCTGTTATGTAAATAAATTACTTTCAGTAACCTCAGTGTAACGTAATTCAAATTTAGAAAGAGGCAAGCAGTTTACTTTTGATTATTCAAAGATTAAACTGAATTTACTTTAAGCAAATGACCAACTGGTTTTACTTTTAAAATAAGAACAATGAAATACATACCAAGAAAGCAGAAGCTAAATACAGCATAAATGAAATTGTGCACTCTTAATTTGTGATGTATCTTTAGTTATTAGTTTTGCCAGTGAAATTTTACTTTACTTTAAGTAGCACCTGTTATGCAATACAAGAATGAGCAGTTATTGAGGCAGAAAATTTAGACTGAAACTGGTCATTAGCAAACACATAAATTTGGCATTACATAATTAACTTTTCATAACTGGGATTCACAGTCACATGAAATTTTTTGAAAGTCATCCTGTTTACGCCAGTGACTGTTAAATTTTTTATTTCCAGTATTTCAATTTCGGCCTTAGGCCATTATCAGGTGCACATGTTTTGGCTTTAAGCCAAGTCTACATTATACAAGCTGACACAACGACATATAAATGTGTCCGCTTGTATAAAGTAGACGTGGCTTAAAGCCAAAACATCTGCACTTGATAATGGCCTAAGGCCGAAATTGCGTTAGTGGAAATAAAAAGTTTAACAGTCACTGGCGTGAACATGATGACTTCCAAGAAATCTTGGCAGTAAATAGTTTATAAGTTTTCATATTCTTAAGAGACTCGGTGATTGCATGGAAAGGAAAGGGACCCTGCCTGGTAATATTGTCTGAGGACAATGACAACACAGGTTCCCTACAAGTTTTAACTGTAGCAAGTTATTATTCAAGTTATTCATACTTTGTGAAAGAAATGTTGCTTTGGAAGGCCAATGTAAGTATATAATTTTGATTTATCAGCCTTACTATGGGGTAGCTCTGCGGACGACGAAGAACGTAGCCGACGACAGTATTGAGCTGCCGTTGTTGCTGCTGCTGTTCGATAACCCCAAGTCGTCTGCAGAGCCAACGATAATTATGGGACAGGCAAGAGTTAGAACTGCAGCTTCCTACGTCTGTCTACTCCTACCGTGCGCTCAATACTTGAGGGTTAACAAATCAGGCGCGTCTACACTGCCGCGAGCATACCTGCACACAGCGGCGGCGGGAGCGCCCAACAAACACTTCCGCACTTCATCAACCAAGCTGCTTCCTCCCCGCTCGCAACGCGGCAGAGACTCTCCATACGCAAAGAATAAAAAACGGCACAGCCATTACCATTTTGTCGTTGCTATCGATACATTTCAATGAAGTTCCCTTGGCTATTACCCAGCAATGTATAACATTTTTATTACAATTACAGTCAATTATATACAGTCAAAATAAATACTCTAGTATATCGATTATGTATTAAATATAATTTCTGTAATACAGCTTACAGCTTCAGAATCAAAAGTACAGTGCAAGTTGTGAATGGAAATTAAACGACGAAAATTCTGGAAGGTGCAGAAGGTGTTTTATCTGCATTTTTGATGTTACAAGGCTATGTTTTAGATACTACTCCCTTAAAGGACTTTATGATAATGACAGGATGTATTGTCTTTTTGCCAGGTGAGAAGACTTGGAATTGCCTACATTTTAATAAGCGCTCTCCTAAAAGAAGGCGGGACAAAGTGGCACGATCCCATACCACAGTATAAGCAGTTGGGTGATGGGCTGTTATCACCTACATCGCGTCTATGTATTGTTTCGAACTGATTTGATGTGTCACATGTGTTATGTGCTCTAGCATCAACAAGTGGTGCACTGTACACAATTTCTTCAAAAGTGGACAACTACTTTTTTATCTGATTCATCAGCACAACAACACTTTCTCGCCACTGAGGGATGTCGTTAATCAGAGAGGTCGTAATTTGACCTATTTCAGTTTTCATTAACTCACCTGAAGCATGACGTTCAGACGATACTCCTAATTCGGAATCTGGTCTTTCATTGATCTGTGTGGTCTCTTAATTTATCCACCTTGTAAAATCATTTGAGGATTTCTATCCTTGAGCATCAGGTTGTTCTTTTAGTTTTGCATTTTGTTCAGAAACTAAGTTTTCTACTTTTTCTTTTGGTTGCTGAACAGTTGTTTCTAGTTTCGTCTCTGCTGATTGATCAGGCTGCATTGGTTAATTTGGTGATCATCTTAAGTATGTCTTTGTGGGCGTTATTTAATTCCATAAATTCCGTTTCTTATATTTCTTGGCGGCCGAAGACTTCCGGCATAAGAAGTCAGCCTCATTCTCCCAACGGCCTTGTCAAAGAAGGCGGAGGAGCGGATAGAGGTTCAGGGCACTCTCTTGTCCTAGGGGTGGGAAATTGCCCCTAAAGGCGGAAGAATCAGCAATGATCAACGACATCAGGATGCAGAAGGCAATGGAAACCACTGCATTAAAGACACGTAACGTGTATCCACAGGACATGTGGCCTGTAATTGAAGAAGTGTCATGATGATCACTCCATTGGCAAAAGATTCCGGAATAGTCCCCCATTCGGATCTCCGGGAGGGGACTGCCAAGGGGGAGGTTACCATGAGAAAAAGATTGAATAATCAACGAAAGGATAACGTTTTACGAGTCGGGGCGTGGAATGCCAGAAGCTTGAACGTGGTAGGGAAACTAGAAAATCTGAAAAGGGAAATGCAATGGCTCAATCTAGATGTAGTAGGGGTCAGTGAAGTGAAGTGGAAGGAAGACGAGGATTTCTGGTCAGATGAGTATCGGGTAATATCAACAGCAGCAGAAAATGGTATAACAGGTGTAGGATTCGTTATGAATAGGAAGGTAGGGCAGAGGGTGTGTTACTGTGAACAGTTCAGTGACCGGGTTGTTATAATCAGAATCGACAGCAGACCAACACCGACTACGATCGTTCAGGTATACATGCCGACGTCGCAAGCTGAAGATGAGCAGATAGAGAAAGTGTATAAGGATATTGAAAGGGTAATGCAGTATGTAAAGCGGGACGAAAATCTAATAGTCATGGGCGACTGGAATGCAGTTGTAGGGGAAGGAGTAGAAGAAACGGTTACTGGAGAATATGGGCTTGGGACAAGGAATGAAAGAGGAGAAAGACTAATTGAGTTTTGTAACAAGTTTCAGCTAGTAATAGCGAATACCCTGTTCAAGAATCACAAGAGGAGGAGGTATACTTGGAAAAGGCCGGGAGATACGGGAAGATTTCAATTAGATTACATCATGGTCAGACAGAGATTCCGAAATCAGATACTGAATTGAAAGGCGTACCCAGGAGCAGATATAGACTCAGTTCACAATACAGTAGTGATGAAGAGTAGGCTGAAGTTCAAGACATTAGTCAGGAAGAATCAATACGCAAAGAAGTGGGATACGGAAGTACTAAGGAATGACGAGATACGTTTGAAGTTCTCTAACGCTATAGATACAGCAATAAGGAATAGCGAAGTAGGCAGTACAGTTGAAGAGGAATGGACATCTCTAAAAAGGGCCATCACAGAAGTTGGAAAGGAAAACATAGGTACAAAGAAGGTAGCTGCGATGAAACCATGGCTAACAGAAGAAATACTTCAGTTGATTGATGAAAGGAGGAATATCAGGAATACAGAAATACAAGTCGCTGAGGAATGAAATAAATAGGAAGCGCAGGGAAGCTATGACGAAATGGCTGCAGGAAAAATGTGAAGACATCGAAAAAGATATGATTTTCGGAAGGACAGACTCAGCATACAGGAAAGTCAAAACAACCTTTGGTGACATTAAAAGCAACGATGGTAACATTGAGAGTGCAACAGGAATTCCACTGTTAAATGCAGAGGAGAGAGCAGATAGGTGGAAAGAATACATTGAAAGCCTCTATGAGGGTGAAGATTTGTCTGATGTGATAGAAGAAGAAACAGGAGTCGATTTAGAAGAGATAGGGGATCCAGTATTAGAATCGGAATTTAAAAGAGCTTTGGAGGACTTACGGTCAAATAAGGCAGAAGGGATAGATAACATTCCATTAGAATTTCTAAAATCATAGGGGGAAGTGGCAACAAAACGATTATTCACGTTGGTGTGTAGAATATATGAGTCTGGCGACATACCATCTGACTTTCGGAAAAGCATCATCCACACAATTCCGAAGATGGGAAGAGCTGACAAGTGCGAGAATTGTCGCACAATCAGCTTAACAGCTCATGCATCGAAGCTGCTTACAAGAATAATATACAGAAGAATGGAAAAGAAAATTGAGAATGCGCTAGGTGACGATCAGTTTGGCTTTAGGAAAAGTAAATGGACGAGAGAGGCAATTCTGACGTTACGGCTAATAATGGAAGCAAGGCTAAAGAAAAATCAAGACACTTTCATAGTATTTGTCGACCTGGAAAAAGCGTTCGACAATATAAAATGGTGCAAGCTGTTCGAGATTCTGAAAAAAGTGGGGGTAAGCTGTAGGGAGAGACGGGTCATATACAATATGTACAACAACCAAGAGGGAATAATAAGAGTGGACGATCAAGAACGAAGTGCTCGTATTAAGAAGGGTGTAAGACAAGGCTGTAGCCTTTCGCCCCTACTCTTTAATCTGTACATCGAGGAAGCAATGATGGAAATAAAAGAAAGGTTCAGGAGTGAATTAAAATACAAGGTGAAAGGATATCAATGATACGATTCGCTGATGACATTGCGATCCTGAGTGAAAGTGAAGAAGAATTAAATCATCTGCTAAACGCAATGAACAGTCTAATGAGTACACAGTATGGTTTGAGAGTAAATCGGAGAAAGACGAAGGTAATGAGAAGAAGTAGAAATGAGAACAGCGGAAACTTAACATCAGGATTGGTGGTCACGAAGTCAATGAAGTTAAGGAATTCTGCTATCTAGGCAGTAAAATAACCAATGACGGACGGAGCAAGGAGGACATCAAAAGCAGACTCGCTATGGCAAAAAAGGCATTTCTGGCCAAGAGAAGTCTACTAATATCAAATACCGGCCTTAATTTGAGGAAGAAATTTCTGAGGATGTACGTCTGGAGTACAGCATTGTATGGTAGTGAAACATGGACTGTGGGAAAACCGGAACAGAAGAGAATCGAAGCATTTGAGATGTGGTGCTATAGACGAATGTTGAAAATTAGGTGGACTGATAAGGTAAGGAATGAGGAGGTTCTACGCAGAATCGGAGAGGAAAGGAACATGTGGAAAACACTGATAAGGAGAAGGGACAGGATGATAGGACATCTGCTAAGACATGAGGGAATGACTTCCATGGTAATGGAGGGAGCTGTAGACGGCAAAAACTGTAGAGGAAGACAGAGATTGGAATACGTCAAGCAAATAATTGAGGACGTAGGTTGCAAGTGCTACTCTGATGAAGAGATTAGCACAGGAAAGGAATTCGTGGCGTGCCGCATCGAACCAGTCAGTAGACTGATGACCAAAAAAAAATATTTCCGAAACTTTCTTTAATTTGTGTAGCGTGTTCTTGTGTTATGCGATTAACATTATACTCATTTGTGAGGCTTGTTCTTGTGCTGTTCGATTACGATACGAACTCATTAAAATTTTTAATGTTTTCCAAAGTTCCACGAACGGTGTGATATTTGACTCTGCTCGTGTTTCCACTTCGATCGTAGAAGCTCCCACAATCTCAAATGGCATATCAGGCATCTCAGTGCCATCCACATAAGATTGTAGCTCTTTATTTTCTGCAAATGCCACATGTATGGTTTTTCCTATCTTTACCATATCACAGATGATAAGACTGTTTTGAAATTGTTTGCTCATTTCCTTTTAACTTGGCAGTATGTAAATAGCACCAACTCAAGGAGTGAATTTACTGCAAGGAATACACAATGTGGATAAACTAACAGCATTATTATATTTTTCTTGCGCGACTCGCAAGCTCAGTCATTCTTGTTGTCGCTAATTTCAAGTACAATGTAATTATTTAACATAATTTAAACACTAAATTTGAAACATATCATGGGTCATGGACCATGCACCCAGCTGACTAAAATTTCAACGCGCAAAGGTAAAGGTAAAAGCTATGCTATCCTTGTGTTATGTGCTGCGGCGTATTTTGACTCGTAAATCATTGTATTCAAAATTTATTTGTGTATTCTATCCAGGTTTTTAGTAATCATTGGTTTATTTGATCATTCTAAAGCATTTTGTCTTGGTGGTTGACCGGATAACCTGAAAAAGGAAATCACAATTTGTAATTATGTAATATGAAAATTTGTGCAAAAAAAGTGAATAATGTTATAAAAAAGATCCCGGAAACAGGTCGCTGCTTGAAGTGGTTCCTTCCCTGTAATTCTTTTAATATCCAAGACAGTGGTATTATTGAACGTATACCTCTAAAGGATCCTCTCCAACAGAGGTGGAACAAAAATGCTTTACTTTCCACACCTGAATAGTAATTACAATTATAATTTTCTTTTGAAATTTCTTTGTACATTATTTGTATTTTTTTTAATTTAAAAGTTTGAAGCTTCAGGCCAAAAACCAATGTTGCTCGTCGGTATGTTGGGTGACATACGACCAGTGCTTAAAGTGCTTGGTCATTTATGCGTTGGGGCGAATAACCAGGATAAATGCCTGGGCAAATGCCCAAAATGCCCCTGCATTTTTATATTTTAAAGATTATTTGATAAGTGATGCTTATAAAAATAAGTTTACGCTTATATTTAGTATTGGAAAATGTGTTTTGGAACACTGCTTCTTTAGTGGTTGGGTAACCAAGCTGACAAAGTAAAAATAAATTGGACTGTAAAATTAACTTTTTACATCTTTAATCAGGTCAATTTTATCTTTGTAGCAGTGCTGTCATAAGGAAGTAGATAAGGAGCTGAACAGAAAACTATTAGTGTCTCATCTGACAATAAAGCTTTTTTAAAAACTGAAAACAGTTTAATATTTTAGCATACATTTATCAACAACAACCACATGGCAGCTATTTATTACATTCAGTAATCATTTTGTTGTCAATAATCATTCTTCAGTAACATTCAATGATTTGACAAGGATTGCGAATTGGGTTACTTCACAATGCGATGATTTTTTTCTTTTTACCCGGCAAACACTACACAGGTAATTAGTTTGCTGAAATAAGGCAGTTTTGAACTGAACATGACATTGTTATTCATAAAAAATAACAGCTGCACCATTCAGCGTCCAGGTAGGGATGAAGGAATAATTAAAAACAATCTAACAACGTTTGCTGTTGCGCAGATAATGAATACATGAAAAAAGGGGTAGGAGGGGGGGGGGTTGATAAGAATAAATATAAATGCGTCTGAATACTTCCTTGCTGAAGGCAACCTGAAACTGAAAGTCTGACAGCAGATTAAGTGTACTGAGAAGGGCCTCTGCTCTGCAATACATTTGCTTCTTTAAAAACTTTTAGAAACATTGTTAGCAAGTAAATTGTCCATTAATTGTTTGCTTTTATCTCTTTCACCCTTCTTACAGAATGGTTTCAATAACGAGTACTTCAGTCTGTCTCACAGCTGACCACACATTGGAAAGGTGACCGGATGCAGAAGTAACTTTTGGTGCACTCATCTTCATAATGGTACTTTAAATGTTTTCTTGCTAATACTATTATTTACTCTTTAATGCTGTAACAATTTATTAAATTTCATTTTGGTTTGTTTCCTTTAGCTGTATGTCATGTGTCCATGATTACAGTGTACATCAAATATATAATTACCAGTGTGGAAGAAAGTGGGCTTGGAGCAGCACGGTATACCAGCATCCAGCACCCAGAAACGTTTGCTCTCCGTGTAATTGATTTTGGTAACGAAAATATCAGAAGCTTTTCTGACTTTGCACATATATACATATATATTTACTTGTCACAAATTAAAGCAAAGACACATATACATATATTTGTCGATTACAGCGCCATCTACCACGATTGGGAATCAACGATTTGAGTAAATGCTACGTATTGTTTTGGCTTAGGATCCGAATATGCAGTAAATATGGTGATTTCCTATTTTAAAATACGAAGTTGACTCAGCCAACGCAGGTGGGCTGGGTAGGAGGTGGCCAGATGTAGCACAGACAGATGTCTCCTTTACTAATATGTATTAACTTTTCACCTAGATAATTTTTATTTTTCGTACGATGCGCCGTTTTGAGATATTTAGATGCCTCAATATATATGCAGGATGTAAATTTTAAGTTGACAAATCAGAATAACTCGTAAAATAAGCTTCACTCGAAAAAATGTGTAGATTCCAAAGTTGATTATTTTCGAGGGGGGCATCTGCTGGTGCTAAAATTAGCCCGCCACCCCAGCCCCCTGGGGGTGGGGCGCGAGACACCTTTAAAATTTCAAATGACAACCCCCATTTTTTTAATTGCAGAATCATATTCTACATAGAAAACTACGTACATTTTGTCTCAAACATTTGTTTTGATTCTCGGTAGTTGGCACTGTAATTCACGGAAGTCCATGTTCTCATTTTTCGGTGGAAAATAGTTATGGATTAATAAAACATACTTGGGTCAACATTTGTAAAACTCTAATCCCTCTCTCTCAAGTTATAGCGAATCAAAATTTACGAAGTAAGTAAGTATTTTTTATTTATCCGTAACCATTTCCACCCCAAAAATGAGAACATGGATTTTCTTGAATTACAGCGCCAACTACCAAAACAATTGTTTAAGACAAAATGTACACAGTTTTTTTTTATGTAGAATCTGATTTTTCAATAAAAAATGGGGGTACCCTTTTGAAATTTTAGAGTTGCCTCCCGCCCCATCCCCAGGGGGCTGGGGTTGCGGGCTAATTTTAGCACCAGCAAATGTCCACCTCGAAAATAATCAGCTTACGATTCTACACATTTTTTCGTGTGAAGCTTATTTTCCGAGTTATTCTGGTTTGTCAACTTACAATTTACACCCTGTATACTAAAAACCAAACTTTTATCTTCTCCTCTTAATTTAAAAGACTGTATCCTTTTGACTGGTGCAAATAAAGATAGTGGTGTTGATGAGGGTCCTCTGCACGTGATAAGGATTTTTTAAAACACGCATCTACTTGTTCTAAAGTGAAGCGTTTAAAAAGAATTTTCTGGTGCAAAAGCACACGTAGAAACTAAGTATTCATCACACAGAAACGTGCTGTAAGGCTATTGTCCAATGACCATCATTGAACCCCAGGTAGGGAGCTCATGTATTAAACACAGCGCCACAACACATTGTTATAAAAAACAATGACAGTTTGAAAAAAATATGAAGGTAATACTAGGAACAAGAGTAGTCTTAACTATGCACAACTTGGCCATATTCCTGCTCAGAAAGAACAAAATATGCAAAACAAAATATATAAATCATTTTGTGAACAGAAGGTGCTGGTAGACAATATAATTTTAGGGGAAAATTGAAATTTTTTCCTCTTGATAATGTTGACTCCGTGAATTTCTGAATAGGTAATTTCTTCATGTACGTAATGTCTGTGGCGCAAGACCGAGAGCGGGCTGTTGGCCTCACTTCAGGTAAGTGGACCTTTCGCAGTCCACATCAAATGAATTCGCAACTGCGAATGAGGACTACCATCAGCTGTAGAATGGAATGACAACAATGAAAATTTGTGCCGAACTGGGGTTTCGAATCCGGATGTCCTGCTTATCGCGAGCGGGTGACTTATTATTGGGCTGTCGGAGCGCGGCTCAAGACCAGACCCGAACCTCCATAGGTCGTCAACCATGCGTCCACGACCTGTACTCGTACATCCATTATGTACACAGGGTAGTCCATTGATAGTGACCGGGCCAACCATCAAACGAAAAAACGACAAAGAACGAAACTCGTCTAGCTTCAAGGGGGAAACCAGATGGCGCAATGGCTGGCCCGCTAGATGGCGCTGCTACAGGTCAAATGGATATCAACTGCGTTTTTTAAAATAGGAACCCCCATTTTTATAACATATTCGTGTAGTATGTAAAGAAATACGAATGTTTTAGTTGGACCACTTTTTTCGCTTTGTGATAGATGGCGCTGTAATAGTCACAAACGTGTAAGTACGTGGTATCATGTAACATTACGCCAGTGCGGATGGTATTTGCTTCGTGATACATTACCCGTGTTAAAATGGACCGTTTACCAATTGCGGAAAAGGTCAATATCGTGTTGATGTATGGCTATTATGATCAAAATGTCCAAAGGGCGTGCGCTATGTAGGGGAAGGCGGGGCAAGATGGGGAAGCTAAGTTTAAACCCTTACAAAAGGGACAAAAATAAACAAATTCAAGTAGGTTTGATTATCATTTGTTTACTTAACCATTGAATTACAATAGCATGCAAAGAAACCTGCAAACTTGATGCATTTAGTTAGAAATATCTCGATTTGAAACATAAACTACCAATTCCCCGTCTTGCCCCATATGCGGGGTAAGGTGGGGAACTAGCATAAATTCATCTCTAAAGCTTAAATAACGACTGGAATAACGAAATCATGTGACGATAAGATCTCGAAACATGGTTCTGCGAATTGTAGAATCAGGTATTACGTTTTATTTAGGCCTCTTACATTCACATAGTACACAAGTGTGGACAGCCTCGTCATCATCACTTTCTGTCCCTGTACAAGTGTCGTGGGCACCCCGACGCTGAAACACCGATTTCTGTGGTACGTTGAACTGTCGAGCAGCCATGAAAGAACCCATATGACCTTCCATAACAGCATTTACAGCTCCTTCCATTGACTCCAGTGACCAATCTTGCCTAGACGTTTGTCGCCGATACTTGCGAACCATCTGAAATAAGACACGTGGAACGTACTATTGAGTCAGATCATTCCTGGTAATCTATATTATATAGTAAATACTATATTTCCAATAGTCAGTCGTTAAAGCATAGCAAGAATACTGACTTTGCACGTTTTGTGTATTTTTATTCACCATATAGCCTAAGGCATACTTTGTAGTTAATTAGGAAACGTTGGAATAACGAATACCATTCTATTTACAATTGTATTCAATGTATAATGTACGTGTTCAAAACCCGCACCGACACGATAAGAACGTATTGGTTGGACAGATAGTAGGGGCAAGACGGGGAAGCTCCCCATCTTGCCCCACCCCGTCTTGCCTCCTACTACGCTGTCAGGTTATATTACGCCTACATGAACACTTTGTAGTGAACATTGACTACTTACATAGCAGTTCACTGTTAATGACACGTACTATTCAGTGCTATACATACAGTCTGGACAAATGTTCTCGAAACACATGTTTTAGGACCTCGAAAGGTGTAAAACATTGCAAATCAGTATAACAATTGTACGTACCTTGCAAAGCTCACAGAAACCGCCGCGAAACTAAGATTCAGCAATGTCAACACACTGCGACCCGTGTAGTGATGATGTTGACGTAGCTATCCACAGATGGCAATACTCGTAACTGTAGCTTATAGCCCTTCCCCTTCTTACCCCACCTCCCTGTCTTGCACCGTCTTCCCCTATGTTGCTCGGTATCCTGGACGTCATCATCCAAGTGTCCGGACCGTTCGCCCGATAGTTACGTTATTGAAGGAAAAAGGAAGTGTTCAGCCACATGTGAAACGTCAACCACGACCTGCAACAAATGATGATGCACAAGTAGGTGTTTTAGGTGCTGTCGCTGCTAATCCACACATCAGTAGCAGACAAATTGGGCGAGAATCGAGAATCTCAAAAACGTCGATGTTGGGAATGCTACATCAACATCGATTGCACCCGTACCATATTTCTATGCACCAGGTATTGCATGGCGACGACTTTCAACGTCGTGTACAGTTCTGCCACTCAGCACAAGAGAAATTACGGTACGATGACAAAATTTTTGCACGCGTTCTATTTAGCGACGAAACGTCATTCATCAACAGCGGCAACGTAAACCGGCATAATATGCACTATTGGGCTGAGAGCCACCCACATGCCTTGCTCATACTGTGGCATCAAGCAGTCAGGCCTGCAAGATGAGTAGTCTGCCAAGCGAGTGGATTCATTCTTATTTATCGAGTAACATGAACTCTAGTACTCACAATTAAGTTACAAATTATTCTTCTGTATGAATATTACGCAACGGAAACGCACATCTGGCTATTAGTAATTTACACAACTCTGACTGTTCACTACGCACTGGCAATACCACATTTTCTTTTTTATTTAACGGCTTTGATCAACACGTGGCCATCGCACTGAATATGAATGGCGCACACGTTATAAATTCTGGATATCATGGCAACATACGATTCGAAGGAAATGGCCACCAATCTTTTTCTTTTCACTGTCTTATTTATTCCGATAAATTCTATAACCTAAACACACCATTACACTTTCTACAACAATTGCACATGAGAAACTCCGCCCAGTGGGCATGGCTTTACATTGGTGAATCTCTATCTTATGGTCTCGTAATTATTTAATGCTACAGTGCACTTTCTGGATAGGATGGTGGATCTTTTGCTATATCTCACACTTCGACTCTCACAACCATCATCACGAAATTTTCCTTCAGACCGAGCGGTGCAAAAGGAACACGCATAACCCACTACCTCTGAAACTACCTTGCTACTCTCCCATGCAAACCACACATACTTAAATTACGTAACATACACCACACTGCAACATGGAATACAACGTAAGGAATAGTCACAACATTATAATCACATTACTTTCAGCTTTCCCACTTCAATTCGTATTCATCCCAGTTCCACACGACACTGCCCCACTTCGTAACTTTTCTTTCCTACTACGAACTCTGGACGTTATATGCACGTCTTCCTGTGCAATGCAAGCCAAGTGGCGCTGCTGGATAGACGGCTGACTCAGAGTATTATAGTTTGAATCAAGCGTCACACGGAAACATAACACGCAAAGTAATATTAAGAACATATTCATCACACACGCGAGTCCTCAACTGATACCATGGACGAGTACTTCTCTTTATCCTTCGTCTCATACACAGATTGAGACTCACACAGTACTCACCACGTGGAAGTACTCGTCTCTAATTTCAAGTCCTGATACGCCATTTCTTAAATATTTACAACTTATAGTACACACGCTAGTAATTCAGCTTAACTTAAGCACTCGGAAGTATTTCAACTTATTGCTACACGTGGTTTCATTGTGACCGTTGGCGCCGGCCGCGCTGGTCTCGCGGTTCTAGGCGCGCAGTCTGGAACCGTGCGACTGCTACGGTCGCAGGTTCGAATCCTGCCTTGGGCATGGATGTGTGTGATGTCCTTAGGTTAGTTAGGTTTGAGTAGTTCTAAGTTCTAGGGGACTGATGACCACAGCAGTTGAGTCCCATAGTTCTCAGAGCCATTTTTTTTGACCGTTGGTCTTCCGAAGATTACTACGATCCCATTAATATTACCTGCCTGACATTTAATTCTCCCCACAAAAGTTCCTGAAATAGAGAAATTATTATTCTAAACTACTCTTAAGTATTACACATGCATACCATGTCTCCACTCTTTTGTCTTTACGGAGCATGCCTAAGACAGGTCTTACCAACACTAGATCCAGTGGCAGAGTGCTGAAACATGGCCGTTCTTCAGGTCATCTTGCACCTCTGTCGAGGTGGGGGAAGACCATGCTACCGTATTGGTCAGCCACATTTCAGGCGCTCAAAGCTCCGCTAAGTTTCATCTCTTTGGTTCCACCAAAGGTGGCCAAAGGATCGTCTCAAAGATGATCATATATTCACATTCACTATCTGCGGTTACCAGACGACCATACATTCATTCATTTCGGAGATCTCACCAAACTGGATGTAGGGATTTATTTTGTGGGAGTGCACATGTGACTAATTAAATAAATAAATTGTCATTCTTTCCCACACTGGTATCCGGCATCGCTGTATTAATTGAAATTGAGTTATTTTTACAAAAAATGTGTTGTCCTGACAAGAATAATGAAGTATGTTGTACCTATTTTCAATTTCGGACGGTACTGTACCCTTTCAGGGCAACGGAAGACCTACGATGGCTGCGACAGGTGGAACTTCAGTGACCTTGTCGGTTTAATGTATGGTGTGGCATTATGGGAGGAAGGATAATTGGCCCCCATTTTATCAATGGCAATTTAAATGGTGCAATGTATGCTGCTTTCCCACGTAATGTTCTACCGATGTTACTACAAGATGTTTCACTGCTTGGCAGAATGGCGATGTATTCCAACATGATGGATGTCCGGCACATAGCTCGCGTGCGGTTGAAGCGGTACTGAATAACATATTTTATGACAGGTATATTGGTCGTCGAAGCACCATGGCCCGCACGTTCACCGGATCTGACGTCCCCTTAATTCTTTCTGTGGGGAAAGTTGAAGGATATTTGCTATCGTGATTCACCGACAACGCCTGACAACATGCGTCAGCGCATTGTCAATGCATGTGCGAACATTACGGAAGGCGAACTACTCGCTGTTGTGAGGAATGTCGTTACACGTATTGCCAAATGCACTGAGGTTCACGGACATCGTTTTGAGCATTTATTGCATTAATGTGGTATTTACAGGTAATCACGCTTTAACAGAATGCGTTCTCAGAAATGTCAGAAATGATAAGTTCACAAAGGTACATGTATCACATTGGAACAACCGAAATAAAATGTTCAAACGTACCTTCGTCCTGTATTTTAATTTAAAAAACCTACCTGTTACCAGCTGTTCTTCTAAAATTGTGAACCATATGTCTGTGACTATTACAGCGCCATCTATCACAAAGCGAAAAAGTGGTCCAACTAAAACATTCTGTTGTGACTTGGCAAGACAGCCAAGCCACTAGGAGAGGAAGCCGAAAGGCACGCGTTTAAGCTCACGCAGGCTGGCGTGAGGTCTGGAACAGGTAAGGGAATTTATAGTAGCAAATAACGTAAGTAACTACTGGAATACTTAACTTTAATTCATAATTGGTGAACATCGATCTGACGGTACATGTATCACAAGATAAATAGCTAATGATAATGGCGCCTTGCTAGGTCGTAGCAAATGACGTAGCTGAAGGCTATGCTAACTATCGTCTCGGCAAATGAGAGCGTAATTTGTCAGTGAACCATCGCTAGCAAAGTCGGCTGTACAACTGGGGCGAGTGCTAGGAAATCTCTCTAGACCTGCCGTGTGGCGGCGCTCGGTCTGCAATCACTGATAGTGGCGACACGCGGGTCCGACGTATACTAGCGGACCGCGGCCGATTTAAAGGCTACCACCTAGCAAGTGTGGTGTCTGGCGGTGACACCACACATTCATATTTCTTTACGTACTACAGTAACATGCAATAAAAATGGGGGTTCCAATTTTAAAAAACGCAGTTAATATCCGTTTGACCTATGGCGGCTTCAATCCCGCGTCCGGCCATCCTGATTTAGGTTTTCCGTGATTTCCCTAAATCGCTCCAGGCAAATGCCGGGATGGCTCCTCAGAAAGGGCACGGCCGACTTCCTTCCTCGTCCTTCCCTAATCCGATGAGACCGATGACCTCGCTGTCTGGTCTCCTCCCCCACAACAACCGCAACCCAACCCAACCTATGGCAGCGCCATCTAGCGGGCCAACCATAGGGCCATCTAGTTTCCCCCTTCAAGCTAGACAAGTTTCGTTCTTTGTAGTTTTTTCGTTTGACACTCATTTCGTGAGATATTTGGCCCGGTCACTATCAATGGACTACCCCGTATACCCGTACAGGTCAGACATACTTGAAAGTTGCTTGCCCGATATCGGCAGATAAACACGGTATTGCAATGCCTGTGTTATTCTGATTACGGTGTAAAGTTCCACTGAACATGTATGCAGTTTAGCCTTCAATGTTTGTTTCACATACAACTGGAAACGCCCTATCTACGTGCAGTAATCGCACCTGGTTATCTCATGGTGGAAAAATTCCGAAATGCGTTATTTGAGCAATAAAGTCATTCCTTAACTGATGCTTGACTTTTACCATTGCGACCATTCGGGCTAAAGGAGGAGATTAGCGTTCAACGTCCTCTCGACAGGAAGGTCTTTAGAGAAAGAGTACTGGCTCGGATTAGGGAAGGATGGGGAAGGAAATCGCCCATGCTCTTTGTAAGGAACCATTTCGGCATTTTCCTGTAGGGAAATCACGGGAAAGCTTAATCTCGATGACTGGACGCGGGTTTGAACCGTCGTACTTCCGAATACGAGTACAATGTGCAAACCACTGCGCCACCTCGCACCGTATTCAGGCTGAGTGCAGAACTACTGGTTATTACAATAACTGTCGCCAGTTTCCTGCATGACTCTATATCACATTTCTGTTATTGAAATTAAAAGTTTTTCGAGAACCTTGGAATCCCTGAAACTAATATCTTGCCAGTATCAATCTGTGTCGACAACAGGAAAAAATTCGAAGGGGCTCTAGATTCGCAGAATCGATGAACTGTCTACCTAGACAATTAAGTTTGTACGGAACTCTCAGTGCGATAGTATTACCCGCACAGGGCCATTTGTCTGGAGACTGATGACAAAAAAAAGAAAGTTTTCAGATGTTTCAGGATGTCGCTGTGTCCCTGTGTGTGCCGCAGTCTTTATGTGTGTGTGTGTGTGGTACGTCATGAGTGCTTTTACAACTTGTTCCGTAAAATTTACCTTTCTGATTTCACCAGATTTCCGTATATACGAGCTACTGTACGTGGCACGCCAGCTGCCGTGCTGTGACGTCACCGGGAGCCCCTGAACATGTGAGTCACGTCTCAGCGGCCGCAATGGCAGGTCGCGAGGTCGGCGCCGGCGGTCACGTCCCGAACTAAGGACGGACTCCATGTACGGCTGGCCGGGTTACACAATCACAGCTAAGGCCCGTCACACTGTTTGAGTCTCTTTGCGAGTCTAAGGTTGCAACAGATGTGCCGAGAAGTTACTTTTCGGTTTTGTTCCCGTGTTTAGAATCAAGCAAATGATGGAAGTCTTAAAGGTGTGAGGAACGTACAGGGGTTCTTTACAAGGGAAACGACCTTGTAGGCCGTATTATGGAAGATGAAGATGAGATGGCAGAAAGGATTCGAAAAAATCTGACAGTGCAGTGAAAGACATAAGTTGAAACGAAACCCTGCGGGTAGATGACATCCCCTCGGACTTGTTCAAAGTCATGGGAGAGCTGGTCAAGACAAAACTCTGCGTCTCGTGCTCAAGATATGTGCGACAGATGAAATAGCCGCAGACTGCAGCAACATTGCAATAATTTCTCTTCCAAAGAAGCAAGTGCTTATAAATGTAAATATTACCGAACTATCAGTTTAATAAATCACTGTTGCAAAATATGTACGGAAGAGTGGAGAAACTGGTAGAAATCGTCCTTGGGGAAAGATCAGTTTGGGTTTCGGAGAAATGTAGGAGCATGACATGTAATACTGATCCTACGACTACCCTGAGGAAAGGCACATCTAAACTTATACCGTTTGTGTACCTCGACAAAGCTTTTGACAATCTTCGTTGTACTACAGTCATTGACGTTCTGAAGATAAAATACAGTGAACAAAGGTTTGCCTGCAACTTGTGCAAAAGCCAGACTGCAATTATAAGACACGAGGGACATAAAAGGGAGCTGGTGGTTCAGAAAGGAGTCAGCAGCGTTGTAGTGTGACCCACACGTTTTCCAAACTCCGCATTCAGCGAACAATAAACGAGAACCTTGTAAACGCGAATGGAGTTCACGGAAAAAAAAAAAAAAACTTCTGTTTGCTGACAACATTGCAATTTTGCCGGAGAAAGAAAGTGATTGTGAAGAGCGTTTGAAAAAAAAAAATGAGCAAGATCTTGAAAAGCGGTTACGAGATGAGTATCAACAAAAGTAAATGGAGTACAGTCGAAGTGAATCGGTGATGCTGGTATAACTGGATATGAAATGAGAACCTCAAACTAGTAGATGAGTTTCACTATTTGGGTAGCAAAATAAGTGAGTTAAGCCGAAACTCAGAGGAACATAAAATGCAGACTCCCTACAATAAGAATACCGTTTCAGAAAAACAGAAATTCGTTAACGTCCAATTTAAATCTATGTGTTACGAGGTCTTTTCTGAAGGTACTTATGTAGACCATAACCTTGTATGGAAGTGATACGCCGATGGTTCACAGTGGAGACAAGAAGGATATAGAAGAACTTGGGTTATGGTACTGTAGGAGATTGAAGAAGATTAGATGGTAATTCGTGGGAACGGGAAAGCCGGTACATACGCCGGATATGCTCTCGTTCCAAGAGCTGTTCTACCAGCGCAGTTCGATGTGGTCGCGCATTGTCATCCACAAAAAATGAAGTTAGGACTGAATGCACCGCTGAAAACACGCACGTGGGAAAGGAGTAAAGGGTCAGAATAGCGTTGACGGGTGCGTGTACGATGCTCAAAGCTTTGCATAATAGTAAGTGCATGCAACACATGGTTCCCCACGCCATAACGCTAGGACCACCAAAACCTCATACAGCAAGACGAAATGCACACAAGAACATTGTCGAACATGATCGTTTTGCCGGCCCAGGTATTACGGTGTGGGAAGGCATAATGATGCATGGTCGTACTGACCTCCAAATCTTTGATCACGGCAGACCCTACACTCAATGGTCAACGTTATTCTCATGTGCTCCTTTGCAATCGTTTTTTCGGCGGGTAGAGCAGCTCTTGAAATAAGATGATATTCGGCGAATGTTGGTTTGCCATTTCCTCCGAATTAAACACCACAGGGCACTGCTGTGATGTGGTTGGGAGGCGTGCTATAGCACGTCCACAAGCACCAGCCAATGTCCAGCAGTTTTCAATCGCACTGGTGGAGGAACTCTTTACGAACCTCGTGGTCAGCAAGCGAGCACCTTTTAGAGCATACACTGCTCTCCACGGTGATCACACGGCCTATAAAGAACGAAGTCCCACTTTTTTTACTGTCCAGGGGATCACCATAAATCGTGGTGACTTCATGTAATTATTCGCCTCATTGCGCATTTCTTTTCGTTACCTTCTGTACTGTATCGTACACTACGTGATCAAAAGTATCCGGAAACCTGGCTGAAAGTGACTTACAAGTTATGGGCGCCCTCCACCGGTAATGCTAGAATGCAATATGGTGTTGACCCACCCTTAGCCTTGATGACAGCTTCCACTCTACATCTACATCTACATTTATACTCCGCAAGCCACCCAACGGTGTGTGGCGGAGGCCACTTTACGTGCCACTGTCATTACCTCCCTTTCCTGTTCCAGTCGCGTATGGTTCGCGGGAAGAACGACTGTCTGAAAGCCTCCATGCACGCTCTAATCTCTCTAATTTTACATTCGTGATCTCCTCGGGAGGTATAAGTAGGGGGAAGCAATATATTCGATACCTCATCCAGAAACGCACCGTCTCGAAACCTGGACAGCAAGCTACACCGCGATGCAGAGCGCCTCTCTTGCAGAGTCTGCCACTTGAGTTTGTTAAACATCTGCGTAACGCTATCACGGTTACCAAATAACCCTGTGACGAAACGCGCCGCTCTTCTTTGGATCTTCTCTATCTCTATCTCCTCCGTTAACCCGATCTGGTACGGATCCCACACTGATGAGCAATACTCAAGTATAGGTCGAACGTGTGTTTTGTAAGCCACCTCCTTTGTTGATGGACTACATTTTCTAAGGACTCTCCCAATGAATCTCAGCCTGGTACCCGCCTTACCAACAATTAATTTTATATGATCATTCCACTTCAAATCGTTCCGCACTCATACTCCCAGATATTTTACAGAAGTAACTGCTACCAGTGTTTGTTCCGCTATCATATAATCATACAATAAAGTATCCTTCTTTCTATGCATTCGCAATACATTACATTTGTCTATGTTAAGGGTCAGTTGCCACTCCCTGCACCAAGTGCCTATCCGCTGCAGATCTTCCTGCATTTCGCTACAATTTTCTAATGCTGCAACTTCTCTGTATACTACAGCATCATCCGCGAAAAGCCGCATGGAACTTCCGACACTATCTACTAGGTCATTTATATATATTGTGAAAAGCAATGGTCCCATAACACTCCCCTGTGGCACGCCAGAGGCTACTTTAACGTCTGTAGACGTCTCTCCATTGATAACAACATGCTGTGTTCTGTTTGCTAAAAACTCTTCAATCCAGCCACACAGCTGGTCTGATATTCCGTAGGCTCTTACTTTGTTTATCAGGCGACAGTGCGGAACTGTATCGAACGCCTTCCGGAAGTCAAGAGAAGTAGCATCTACCTGGGAGCCTGTATCTAATATTTTCTGGGTCTCATGAACAAATAAAGCGAGTTGGGTCTCACACGATCGCTGTTTCCGGAATCCATGTTGATTCCTACAAAGTAGATTCTGGGTTTCCAAAAACGACATGATACTCGAGCAAAAAACATGTTCTAAAATTCTACAACAGATCGACGTCAGAGATATAGGTCTATAGTTTTGCGCATCTGCTCGACGACCCTTCTTGAAGACTGGGACTACCTGTGCTCTTTTCCAATCATTTGGAACCTTCTGTTCTTCTAGAGACTTGCGGTACACGGCTGTTAGAAGGGGGGCAAGTTCTTTCGCGTACTCTGTGTAGAATCGAATTGGTATCCCGTCAGGTCCAGTGGACTTTCCTCTGTTGAGTGATTCCAGTTGCTTTTCTATTCCTTGGACACTTATTTCGATGTCAGCCATTTTTTTCGTTTGTGCGAGGATTTAGAGAAGGACCTGCAGTGCGGTCTTCCTCTGTGAAACAGCTTTGGAAAAAGGTGTTTAGTATTTCAGCTTTACGCGTGTCATCCTCTGTTTCAATGCCATCATCATCCCGGAGTGTCTGGATATGCTGTTTCGAGCCACATACTGATTTAACGTAAGACCAGAACTTCCTAGGATTTTCTGTCAAGTCGGTACATAGAATTTTATTTTCGAATTCACTGAACGCTTCTCGCATAGCCCTCCTTACGCTAACTTTGACATCGTTTAGCTTCTGTTTGTCTGAGAGATTTTGGCTGCGTTTATACTTGGAGTGAAGCTCTCTTTGCTTTCGCAGTAGTTTCCTAACTTTGTTGTTGTACCACGGTGGGTTTTTCCCGTCCCTCACAGTTTTACTCGGCACGTACCTGTCTAAAACTCATTTTACGATTGCCTTGAACTTTTTTCATAAACACTCAACATTGTCAGTGTCGGAACAGAAATTTTCGTTTTGATCTGTTAGGTAGTCTGAAATCTGCCTTCTATTACTCTTGCTAAACAGATAAACCTTCCTCCCTTTTTTTATATTCCTATTAACTTCCATATTCAGGGATGCTGCAACGGCCTTATGATCACTGATTCCCTGTTCTGCACTCACAGAGTCGAAAAGTTCGGGTCTGTTTGTTATCAGCAGGTCCAAGATGTTTTCGCCACGAGTCTCTGTGTAACTGCTCGAGGTAATTTTCGGATAGTGCACTCAGTATAATGTCACTCGATGCTCTGTCCCTACCACCCGTCCTAAACATCTGAGTGTCCCAGTCTATATCTGGCAAATTGAAATCTCCACCGAAGACTATAACATGCTGAGAAAATTTATGTGAAATGTATTCCAAATTTTCTCTCAGTTGTTCTGCCACTAATGCTGCTGAGTCGGGAGGTCGGTAAAAGGAGCCAATTATTAACCTAGCTCGGTTGTTGAGTGTAACCTCCACCCATAATAATTCACAGGAACTATCCACTTCTACTTCACTACAGGATAAACTACTACTAACAGCGACGAACACTCCGCCACCGGTTGCATGCAATCTATCCTTTCTAAACACCGTCTGTACCTTTGTAAAAATTTCGGCAGAATTTATCTCTGGCTTCAGCCAGCTTTCTGTACCTATAACAATTTCAGCTTCGGTGCTTTCTATCAGCGCTTGAAGTTCCGGTACTTTACCAACGCAGCTTCGACAGTTTACAATTACAATACCGATTGCTGCTTGGTCCCCGCATGTCCTGACTTTGCACCGCTCCCGTTGAGGCTGTTGCCCTTTCTGTACTTGCCCAAGGCCATCTAACCTAAAAAACCGCCCAGCCCACGCCACACAACCTCTGCTACCCGTGTAGCCGCTTGTTGCGTGTAGTGGGCTCCTGACCTATCCGGCGGAACCCTAAACCCCACCACCCTATGGCGCAAGTCGAGGAATCTGCAGCCCCCACGGTCGCAGAACCGTCTCAGCCTATGATTCAGACCCTCCACTCGGCTCTGTACCAAAGATCCGCAGTCAGTCCTGTCGACGATGCGCAGATGGTGAGCTCTGCTGTCATCCCGCTAGCGAGACTGGCAGTCTTCACCAAATCAGATAGCCGCCGGAAGCCAGAGAGGATTTCCTCCGATCCATAGCGACACACATCATTGGTGCCGATATGAGCGACCACCTGCAGATGGGTGCACCCTGTACCCTTCATGGCATCCGGAAGGACCTTTCCACATCTGGAATGACTCCCCCCGGTATGCACACGGAGTGCACATTGGTTTTCTTCCCCTCTCTTGCTGCCATATCCCTAAGGGGCCCCATTACGCGCCTGACGTTGGAGCTCCCAACTACCAGTAAGCCCACCCTCTGCGACCGCCCGGATCTTGCAGACTGAGGGGCAACCTCTGGAACAGGACAAGCAGCCATGTCAGGCAGAAGATATCAACCTGAGACTCTCGCAGGCATACGTTCAATTAGGTGCTGGACGGTTTCTTGGTGAATGATAGCTCATTCTTCATGGAGTGCTGCACTGAGGAGAGGTATCGATGTCGGTCGGTGAGGCCTGGCACGAAGACGGCATTCAAAAGCATCTGAAATGTGTGCTATATGATTCAGGTCAGGACTCTGTGCAGGTCAGTCCATTACAGTGATGTTATTGTCGTGTAACCATTCCACGACAGACCGTGCATTATGAGCAGGTGCTCGATTGTGTTGAAAGACGAAATCGCCATCCCCGAATTGCTCTTCAACAGTGGGAAGCAAGAAGGTACTTAAAACATCTATGTAGGCCTGTGTTGTGATAGTGGCACGCAAAACAACAACCTGGTAGAAAATGTAAAGAGATTCTGGTCGTATTGGAAGTGTGTTAGCGGCAAGAAACAGTCAATGCCTTCTCTGTGCGACAGCAATGGAGATACTATCGAAGACAGTGCTGGCAAAGCAGAGTTACTAAACACAGTCTTCCGAATTGCCTTCACAAAAGAAGACGAAGTAAATATTCCAGAATTCTAATCAAGAACAGCTGCCAACATGAGTAACGTAGAAGTAAATATCCTCGGAGTAGTGGAGCAACTAAAATCACTTAATAAAAGCAAGTCTTCTGGTCCAGACTGTATACCAATTAGGTTCCTTTCGGAGTATGCTGATGCGTTAGCTCCATACTTAACAATCATATACAACCGTTCGCTCGAGGAAAGATCCGTACCCAAAGACTGGAAAGTTGCACAGGTCACACTAATATTCAAGAAAGGTAGTATGAGTAATCCACTACATTACAGGCCCATTTCGTTAACGTCAGTATGTAGCAGGATTTTAGAACATATATTGTGTTCGAACATTATGAATTACCTCGAAGGAAACTGTCTATTCACACACACTCAGCATGGGTTTAGAAAACATCTTTCCTGTGAAACACAACTAGCTCTTTATTCACATGAAGTGTTGAGTGCTATTTACAAGGGATTACAGATTGTTTTCGTATTCCTGGATTTCCGGAAGGCTTTTGACACTGTACCACACAAGCGGCTCGAATTGATATTGCGTGTTAACGGAATATCGTCTCAGTTATGTGACTAGATTTGTGATTTCCTGACAGAGAGGTCACATTTCGTAGAAACTGACGGAAAGTCATCGAGTAAAACAGAAGTGAATTCTGGCGTTCCCCAAGGTAGTGTTATAGGCCCTTTGCTGTTCCTTATCTATATAAACGCTTTTGGAGACAATCTGAGCAGCCGTCTTGGGTTGTTGGCAGATGACGCTGTCGTTCATCGACTAATAAAGTCACCAGAAGATCAAAACAAACTGCAAAACGATTTAGAAAAAATATCTGAATGGTCCGAAAAGTGGCAGTTGACCCTGAATTACGAAAAGTGTGAGGTCATCCGCATGAGTGCTAAAAGGAACTCGTTAAACTTCGGTTACCCGATAAATCAGTCTAATCTAAACGTCATAAATTCAACTAAATACCTAGGTATTACAATTACGAACAACTTAAATTGAAAGGAACACATAGAAAATGTTGTGGGGAATGCTAACCAAAGAGTGCGTTTTATTCGCAGGACACTTACCAAATGTAACAGACCTACTAAGGAGACTGCCTACACTACAATTGTCCGTCCTCTTTTAGAATACTGCAGCACGGTGTGGGATCCTTACCAGATAGGACTGACGGAGTACATTGAAAACGTTCAAAGAAAGGCAGCACGTTTTGTATTATCGTGAAATATGGGAGAGAATGACACAGAACTGCTACAGGATTTGGGCTGGAAATCGTTACAAGAAAGGCGTTTTTCGTTGCGACGGAATCTTCTCATGAAATTCCAGTCACCAGTTTTCTCCTCCGAATGCGAAAATATTTTGTTGACACCGACCTACATAGGGAGGAACTATTACCATGAGAAAATAAGGGAAATCAGAGCTCGTACGGAAGGATAGGTGTTCATTCTTTCCGCCCGCTATATGAGATTGGAATAAATATAGAATTGTGAAGGTGGTTCGATGAACCCTCTGCCAGGCACTTAAATGTGATTTGCAGAGTATCGATGTAGATGTAGATGTAGGTGAAAGCCCTCTCCATGAAAAATACGACCACACCGTAACACCACCGCCTTCGAATTTTACTGTTGGCACTACGCACACTGGCAGATGACGTTCACCGGGCATTCGCCATACCCACACCTTGCCGTTGGATCGCCACATTGGGTACCGTGATTTGTCACTCCACATAACGTTTTTCCACTGTTAAATCGTCCAATGTTTACGCACTTTACACCAAGCGGGGCGTCGTTTGGCAGTTCCCGGCGTGATGTGTCTTATGAGCAGCCGCTAGACAATGAAATCAGAATTTTCTCACCTCCCACTTAAGTGTCATAGTACTTGCAGTGGATCCTGATGCAGTTTGTAATTCCTGTGTGATGGTGTGAATAGATTTCTGCCTATTACACATTACGACCCTCTTCAGCTGTCGGCGGTCTCTGTCAGTCAACAGACGAGGTCCACCTGTACGCTTTTTGTGCTGTACGTGTTCCTTCACGTTTCCATTTCACTATCACATCGGAAACAGTGGGCCTAGGGATATTTAGGAGTGTGGAAATTTCGCGTACAGACGTGTGGCACAAGTGACACCCAATTACCTGACCACGTTCGAAGCCCGTGATTTGCGCGGAGCGCCCCATTCTGGTCTCTCACGTCGTCTAATGTCAACTGAGGTCGCTCATATGGAGTATCTGGCAGCAGGTGACAGCACAATGAACCTAACATGAAAAACGTATGTTTTTTTTGGGGGGTGGAGGGGGGGGGGTCCGGATACTTTTGATCACATAGTGTGGCAGCTCTTGCTACGTATGGTTCAAGTTTCATGCGGAAGTTTCTTCCGTTCTTAAGTTGTAACGTTCTTTCGATTAATAAAGAGAAAACTTTACGATTATATTAAGTGAAGTCTGAACTGTGGGATGGATACAAAACTCGAATTTTCGTATTGCGTGTTGTAAGTGCGAATTTTCGTGTTGCGTGTTGTAAGTGCAAGTGGTGTACTTACTGTATGTTATTGTTAGCAAAACTTTACACGAGTTGATTGGGCAATGCAACTCCCGTTACCAGTAAAGAAATACAGTCACTACAAAATACATTCAGCCCCTTAAGCAATGAATCATCTGTCCCTGTTCAAAACTGATGACTTTGGTCTTTGTGCACATAACAAATAAATTAAATTGTGTTACCTCTACAGCAGCAACGGAGTAACCCGATATTTTATGATCTCTCATACAAAAATTATAAATGTGCTAGCTTCAGGCTCAGCAGTGCGTAATGCTGGCGATAATACTTGAAATGCACATGAATTTGTTTTGGCTGATAAACGAGAACATTTAAGAAAATCCAAATTCTTTAAAAAATTTATGACCTTGGGAGAGAGGCGGTACTGATTATGGTGAATTACTAACACTTTTAGCAAACTTACATTCCAAATTAAGTTTGGCTTTTCAAAAACATCTGACAATTGAAGTTACATTACTCACAATTGATTCACAAATAATGAGATTTAAACAGCAAGTAATATCTAACTTCACTAATCCAGCATAAATGAAAATCATCAAATTACGTATAGAACTGCTAAAAAATCTTAAAAACATTACAAAAGCGTAATATCTAACTAGCCTTTTCGTAAAAACAGTTTACGTACGTTATGAGGTTACTCAACAATTACAAATTATCAGCCAACTCATCTATACTAACACGCTGGAAAAAACAGAAATCATAATTAACTAACTTCTTTACCTCGGTTGCATGAAGACTTGTACTGCCATGTTCAACAATATTGACATACCTAAAGTAATCTAACTCTTGGTGGCGTCACACAGCACACCAGCCTATTCCATCGTCTTTCGCTCACCGACAGCTATCTTGAACTGTGCGCCAAGCGCTCTCTTACTCCAACACTAGCAGTCTCTGTGGGTCTGCGATATAAAGCCTATCAAGACATAAATCGTTTACAAAATCATATTCGGGTGTCACAAACAAGTGTGTCCCAGTGTACTCCTTTCGAAGTTTTGCACACCAACGTAGGTGCAGGCTGCATTAAGTATGCAGAGATGAGGAGGTCTGCACAGGTACACTAATGTGGAGAGCTGCGTCGAACCGGTCTTTGGACTGAATGCCACAACAACAGAACCAGTTCTAGGCGCGCAGTCCGGAACCGCGCGACTGCTACGGTCGCAGGTTCGAATCCTGCCTCGGGCATGGATGTGTGTAATGTCCTTAGGTTAGTTAGGTTTAAGTAGTTCTAAGTTCTAGGGGACTGATGACCACAGTAGTTAAGTCCCATAGTGCTCAGAGCCAGTTGAACCATTTGAACCAACAGAACCAAGAGAAGTGGCACGATGGTCCATCGCTGGACTAGTGATTTGGAGGATGACGATTCAATCCCCGGCCACTTCAGTCTAGGTTTTCAGTGATTTGCCTGAATTGTCCAAGTAGAATGTTGGCCGATTTCCTTCCGCATTTTTCCCCAATCCGAGCTTCTGCTCCGTCTGTAATGTATACGTTGTGGGTGGCATGATAAACATTGGTTCAAATGGCTCTGAGCACTATGGGACTTAACATCTATGGTCATCAGTCCCCTAGAACTTAGAACTACTTAAACCTAACTAACCTAAGGACAGCACACAACACCCAGTCATCACGAGGCAGAGAAAATCCCTGACCCCGCCGGGAATCGAACCCGGGAACCCGGGCGTGGGAAGCGAGAACGCTACCGCACGACCACGAGATGCGGGCCTGATAAACATTAATCTTCCTTGTTTTCCATTGTACGAAGAAAATGAAAATGCTTCGATTTCAAGTCAGAATTAAATGTGTACGAGGGCAGTTCAATAAGTAATGCAACACATTTTTTTTTCTGAAACAGGGGTTGTTTTATTCAGCATTGAAATACACCAGGTTATTCCCCAATCTTTTAGCTACACAACACTATTTTTCAACGTAATCTCCATTCAATGGTACGGCCTTACACCACCTTGAAATGAGGGCCTGTATGCCTGCACTGTACCATTCCACTGGTCGATGTCGGAGCCAACGTCGTACTGCATCAAAAACTTCTTCATCATCCGCGAAGTGCCTCCCACGGATTGCGTCCTTCATTGGGCCAAACATACGGAAAGCCGACGGTGCGAGATTGGGGCTGTAGGGTGCATGAGGAAGAACAGTCCACTGAAGTTTTGTGAGCTCCTCTCGGGTGCGAAGACTTGTGTGAGGTCTTGCGTTGTCATGAAGAAGGAGAAGTTCGTTCAGATTTTTGTGCCTACGAACACGCTGAAGTCGTTTCTTCAATTTCTGAAGAGTAACACAATACACTTCAGAGTTGATCGTTTGACCATGGGGAAGGACATCGAACAGAATAACCCCTTCAGCGTCCCAGAAGACTGTTACCATGACTTTACTGGCTGAGGGTATGGCTTTAAACTTTTTCTTGGTAGGGGAGTGGGTGTGACGCCACTCCATTGATTGCCGTTTTGTTTCAGGTTCGAAGTGATGAAACCATGTTTCATCGCCTGTAACAATCTTTGACAAGAAATTGTCACCCTCAGCCACCTGACGAGCAAGCAATTCCGCACAGATGGTTCTCCTTTGCTCTTTATGGTGTTCGGTTAGACAACGAGGGACCCAGCGGGAACAAACCTTTGAATATCCCAAATGGTGAACAATTGTGACAGCACTACCAACAGAGATGTCAAGTTGAGCACTGAGTTGTTTGATGGTGATCCGTCGATCATCTCGAAAGAGTGTGTTCGCACGCTCCGCCATTGCAGGAGTGACAGCTGTGCACGGCCGGCCCGCACGCGGGAGATCAGACAGTCTTGCTTGACCTTACGGCGATGATGACACACGCTTTGCCCAACGACTCACCGTGCTTTTGTACACTGCCAGATCACCGTAGACATTCTGCAAGCGGCTATGAATATCTGAGATGCCCTGGTTTTCCGCCAAAAGAAACTCGATCACTGCCCGTTGTTTGCAACGCACATCCGTTACAGACGCCATTTTAACAGCTCCGTACAGCGCTGCCACCTGTCGGAAGTCAAAGAAACTATACGAGACGAAGCGGGAATGTTTGAAAATATTCCACAAGAAATTTCCGGTTTTTTCAACCAAAATTGGCCGAGAAAAAAAATGTGTTGCATTACTTATTGAACTGCCCTCGTACATCGCTCCGAACCCTTCTTACAGACTGGCTTCGTGAGATTTGTCAGAAAATTTTTAAATACACAACAGTTATAATTAAACTTTCGCGACTTCAGCGCTTATAGAAGGAAAACTATTTACCGTATGAGTGCAGAACTTTATAGGAATGATGTTCATACTGTGGGTTGCAGGACTTGGCGTTGTTAGTGGTGTCTGTGTCATGACTTGCTGTTAGGCGCCTGCACTGGTACACCGACGTAGGGTTGAAACACAAGGAGCTGTGTGCATTACGGCTAAAAACAGTCAACATGGGTCTGGACAAGGAGGACAGGGTTTTACTCGTAAAGCTGTTTTATCATAACGACAGCAATAGTGCTCCTGCTCTTCTCGAGTATCGACGCATTAAAGGAATACGGAGAGATCCTCTTCCCGCGCAGGGTTGAAGATCATGATTTGAAAGTTCAAATTAACTGGCGATTTGGGAACTGCTCCTGGGAGAGGGCGAAAGCCAATTGCGCCACAAATTGTTGAAGCAGTTACTAATATCTTGGCTGAGAATGCTGTACGCAATGCGCTACCTTCAAGCAGTGCCTGAGCTATGTCACAACAGCTGAACATTCCTTGGTTCGCCATTCGAAAAGTGTTGCGAAGGGTTGGGAAACGAAATTTCTGCTGTAGTTCCACGCTGCCGTGGATGCAGATGATCGTCACACTGAGTAACGTTTGTAACCTTTTATGTCAACACGGTACACAATTAACAAATGTTACTCTCTAACTTGAAAATTAAAATGTGTGCCTTTCGATGGTCTCTTCGTTATTCACTTTCGCCTGTCGTCAGAAATGTTTCCACGAAGTTTTATTGTACTAGGGTCACTCGTTTCTCGTGGGGGCCCCATCAAGCATTGGAAGTTTAATTATAACCACGCTATACTGTTTGTCATGTGGGAGTCTTTTGCAGTTTGTTTTGGTCACTCGCTGTACTGATCGTGGTGGTTATCAATAAATCGATATTTTTCAGTCGTTTCGTTCATTGTTTATTCTATGTCCACAGTGAAAAGTAGGGGCAAAAGATTATATCCCTGTCATTAATGTCATTTTTCAAGTTGTTCATTCTTACGTGAGACCTAAGTCGAAAGACTGTTGCAGATAGCATAATGTACCTGGGTTACGATTGCTAAGCATACTACAGTGAAGGTAGACGATACTTTGGGACGCATGGTGAGCTGAGAAATTGGAGGCGCGCATGGACACTGCCGTTTGTTAAAGAGAGCCCCGTTCGGCACGACAAACAACGTACTGTTTCTGTTCCGTTTCAGTTTACTTCTTGCTACAGACGACTGGTGTTCCTGCTTCCCGCCACTTGTAGAAGCTGGCTTTTGAACGCCACTTATTTGAGCCGAGTTACATTCCGATGACATCTCTCATGCTACAAACTAAGAGGACTGCAGTGAGATCACAGCTTGCTCATGCAGATTGGCAACGTGTCAGGTCTATAGGTGTACCTTCACTCGTGTTCAGACTTAATTTTCGTTGGTCAAAGAGGCAGAGCTTCCTCCATGCTCGTCTCAGTACTGGTACTTCACTTGCCTATCTGTGAGGTTAGCGTACTGGCTTCGTTATATTCCCGCTGATTTAAATGCACTCAGAATTTTCTAGACACTATAGAACTTTCACTTGTTCTAATTTTCATGTATCGTGGACGTGTAAGTCACGTGATGAACTGTAGTATAAATCTCAACCGTTAGTATCAAGCTCAAAAATTCTATTGGGGTCCAATTTACGATTTCCTCTATACCCACGTGTTTAAAAACTTGGTCCAAAATGCGCCCTCAACTGTATAGATATGGCCTCCACTCATTTGTATTTTTCATGTCTTCTATCTCCTCCCTCTTTTGGTCCCTTTGCTTGTATCTTCACCAGTCTCTCTTTCTCTTTTACTGCCACAGTCTCTCACTGCCCATTTATTTCTTTTTCTCTCATTGGCTTCCACTGCTATTGTCTTTATCCATCTCTTTCGCTTTAACTACAACATTCTCTCTCCCATCATCACAGTCTCTCTTTCTCTAGCACTGACATTGTCTTCTTTATCCTCCACCATCACTATCTCTCCGCTAATTCTTTCAGCACAAAATAGTGCGAATATCTTCGTGTGCAAAAATTTTTGGTGAAGAATGAAGAATGAGGACTGAAGTAGCTGTTTCCCAATGTTTTCTGTAATTCTTTTGTAGTCGAACATATCTGCCTTTTTTGTGCTTCTTTTCCATGAAACTTTATTCAGATGCCTTACCTCAAAGCTCCAGGCAGCGCTGCCATCTGTCACGCAGCTTGAAGCTGCAGTGGAGATCTGAGGGATTTCCAACACGTCCCATGCATCACGTGATCACTCCACTACTGTTGAGGCCCCAGTTACTGCCCATACTGAGGCTGACTCATCACCTGTTGTCGAGTGGGTGGTCATCATAAGGTGCAGCAGACAGCGAAAGACTTTCCAGGAGGCTGGCTGAAAGGCCACCTGCTTCATCTGACAAAAAGGGTTAAGGTGTTACCTGTGGCTGACGAAGATAGTGAGACAGATGCAGTCGCTTGTCCTCTCAGCCTGCAAGAGCGTTTCGCTTAGTAGGTCAGAGGTCCGGTACACACAGGAGGCCACTACATGGATAGCGGTGACTCAGTGGAGGGAATGGGCTGTTTTCTAGGTTGTCTCGGGAAAGAAAAACAGATTTTCAGTCTAATAGTGTGTAAGCTAAATGCAGGATAAGGATTGGCCTTGAAACATAGGTTTTATGGTAATGAACTGTCGCGGCTGTGTTGGGAAGGAACCAGAGCTACGACAATAGAAAGCACTGAAAGCACAGAAAACGGTACAAGCACTAAAAGCACCGAAAGACGACTAAAGCTGAAGATTATTTTAGCCGAATTTTTTACAATGCACCTAACGGTGTTCAGAAAGGATATATAATACAGCTCGTGGTGGCGCATTTGTAGTCTATCTTGTAGTGAAAGAGAAGTACATACACTATTTGATCAAAAGTATCCGCCACTGCCACACCCCATGGCCCACAAGCCTGCTGGATACTGCACTATTGCCGGCCGCGGTGGCCGAGCGGTTCTAGGCGCTTCAGTCCGGAACCGCGCTGCTGCTACGGTCGCAGGTTCGAATCCTGCCTCGGGCATGGATGTGTGTGATGTCCTTAGGTTAGTTAGGTTTAAGTAGTTCTAAGTTCTAGGGGACTGATGACCTGAGATGTTAAGTCCCATAGTGCTCAGAGCCATTTGAGCCATACTGCACTATTCGCCCAAAAGGGGAACTAAAACAAGCCCCATTCACACTCTATCAGGTGCTGATAATGCTGTCTCCTTTCTGTGTCCTACGTAGTGATCAGTCATCATCTGACGCTGTTCACGATCCTTGTATACCCTACAAGGCTTAGTAATAACTTAAACACGAACCCATTACGAAGGCCGTTCTACCCGTCACAGAGAGTTGGAACTCCAGTCATCTAGATATGCGCCTACGGTGTGTGTGTGTGTGTACGAAGCTACATGACTTCCGACCATATGTTCTGGGTGTTTCATTTCTTTTCTCAAGCGGTGTCTTTGAAATACTTAAGAAACACGCACGTGTGTCTGTGTACGAAGCTACATGACTTCCGACCATGTGTTCTGGGTGTTTCATTTGTTTTGTCAAGCGGTGTCTTGGAAATACTTAAGAAACACGCATCTAACGCGGGTCGAGACTGAGATGCACTGTGTGATCAAAAGTATCCGGACACCTGGATGAAACTGACTTACAAGTTCGTGGCGACCTCGACCAGTAATGCTGGAATTCAATATGGTATTGGCCCACCCTTAGCCTTGATGACAGCTTCCCCTCTCTCAGGCATACGTTCAATCAGGTGCTGGATGGTTTCTTAGGAAATGGCAGCCCATTCTTCAAGGAGTGCTGCACTGAGGAGAGGTATCGATGTCGGCCGTTGAGGCTTGGCACGAAGTCGGCATTCCAAAACATCCCAAAGGTTTTCAATAGGAGTCAGGTCTGGATTCTGTGCAGATCAGTCCATTACAGAGATGTTACTGCGAGTGCAATATGAACAGGTGCTCGATCTTGTTGAAAGATGTAATCACCGTCCCCGAATTGCTCTTCAGCAGTGGGAAGCCTCGGAGTACTTAAGACATCAATGTAGGCCTGTGCTGTGATAGTGCCACGCAAAACAACAAGGGCTGCAAGCCCTCTCCATGAAAAACACGACCACACCGTAACACCACCGCCTACGAATTTTACTGTTGGCACTACATACTTTGGCAGATGACGTTCAACAGGTATTCGCGATACCCACACCCTGCCATTGGATCGTCACATTGCGTACCGTGATTTGTCATTCCACACAACGTTTTTCCACTGTTCAGTTGTCCCATTTTTACAATCCTTGCACCAAGTGAGGCGTCGTTTGGCATTTACTGGCGTGATGTGTGGCTTATGAGCAGCCCCTCGACCATGAAATCCAAGTTTTCTCACTTCCCACCTAACTGCCATAGTACCTGCTGTGGATCCTGATGCAGTTTGGAACTCCTGTGTGATGGTGTGGATAGGTGTCTGCCTATTACACATTACAACCCTCTTCTACTGTCGGCGGTCTCTGTCAGTTAACAGACGAGGTCGGTCTGTACACTTTTGTGCTGTACGTGCCCCTTCACGTTTCCACTTCACTATCACATCTGAAACAGTGGACCTAGGGATGTTTAGGAGTGTGGAAATCTCGCGTATACATGTATGACACAAGTGACACCCAATCACCTGACCACGTTCGAAGTCCGTGAGTTCGGCGGGGCGCCCCATTCTGCTCTCTCACGATGTCTAATGACTACTGAGGTCGCTGATATGGAGTACCTGGCAGTAGGTGGCAGCACAGTGCACCTAATATGAAAACCGTATGTTTTTGGGGGTGTCCGGATACTTTGACCACATAGTGTAGTTCCTATGGGGTAGTATGGGTAGAGGTTATACTTCGAAATCGGAATTAATTAGGAACTGATTCCTTTTATCGATCTCCGGAATCAGATGATACAGTACAACGAAAAACCAGTCCAAAGTTTTCACTTTTTTTATTCGTTCGATTACTAGTTTCGGGCCAGGACCGATTATCAGTTCATCATAACATAGTCAAAAAAGGTATTTCCGAAATGCAAAAACATGTCACAAATGTGCAAACGAACAGTTACAGCACGCTGGAAGTTCGTCAGATGATACAGTTTCTGAACAGTTCAAAGAAGTAAGTGTGCTACAGTTGCGTCGGAAAGGCCGAGTCCTTGATTTAATGGAAGAAATGGAAATTTTACCCAATTTGAATTACCTAATGCATCACATAAGGGCTAAGTGACTAAACGAAGTCGAAACATACGGTTCGGTTAAACAACTATTTCTTATGTAATATGTTACAGGTTAAAGCCCATTTTTCTTAACTCCCACTCGTTTACCTGTTTCGCCTCTTAATAATCTGTTCACATGAGTAATGAGTTATATAATGCAGGAGGCTCTTCCTGTTCACGTTGTTCTCTTAATTAGGGGCTAACATCGCTGCACTTGCATTTCAGATTTGTATGATGGCTGTATATTTCATTTTACATAACTTGAGCCAGTAATATATACCACATACATGACGACAATTTTATTGGTATAGCTTACGTTAGCATTACTTTTTATCACTGTTTTTTTCTGTTTTTTATCCCCTGTTCACTCATTTCGTTTATGTACCATTGCCTTGTTGCCAAATACAACAAATATTTTTACAGGTCTGTGAGGTACAGGCCAATTTTCCCGAACTCTCATTCTTTTATTATTTTGCCATTTTCCGCATTATTGCTGATTCGTATAGCGCTGGGCGTTCAACTCAGTCCTATTGTTTCACTGCTTACATTGCACTGCCTACATTTTAGATTTTAAAGATGTTTTTATATACACTCTAAAACGGCAAACAAGCGACACACCACGATGGAGTTATCCGAGTGGGACGGAAATCGGTAAATGTGATGTACATTGAAAGGGTACAGTACCGCCCGACATTGAAAATAATTACAACATTCTTCGTTATTCTTGTCAGAACAACATATTTTTTGTAATAATAACTCAATTTCACTTAATACACCGAAGCTGGATACCAGTGTAGGAAAGAATGACAATTTATATATTTAATTGATCACATGTGCACTCCCACAAAATAAATCCCTACATCTAATTTGGTGAGATCTCCGAAATGAGTGAATGTATGGTCGTCTGCTAACCGCAGATAGTGAATGTTCAATATATGATCATCTTTGAGACGGTCCTTTGGTCACCTTTGGTGGAACCAAAGAGATGAAAATTACCTGAGCTTTGAGCGCCTGAAATGTGGCTGACCAATACAGTAGCAAGGTGCTCCCCCACTTCGACAGAGGTGCGAGATGACCTGCAGAACGGCCATATTTCAGCACTCTGCCGCTGGATCTTGTGTTGGTAAGACCTGTCTTAGGCGTGCTCCGTAAGGACAAAAGAGTGGAGACATGGTGTGCATGTGAAATACTTAAGAGTAGTATGGAATAATAATTTCTCTATTTCAGGAACTTTTGTGGGGAGAATTACATGTCAGGCAGGTAATATTAAGGGGTTCGTAGCAATCTTCGGAAGTGACCAACGGTCACAATGAAACCACGTGTAGCAATAAGTTGAAATACTTCCGAGTGCTTAAGTTATGCTGAATTACTAGCGTGAGTACTATAAGTTGGAAATATTTAAGAAATGCCGTGTGCAGGACTTGAAATTAGAGACGAGTACTTCCACGTGGTGAGTACTGTGTGGGTCTCAATCTGTGTATGAGACAAAGGATAAAGAGAAGTACTCGTCCATGGTCCCAGTTGAGGGCTCGCGTGTGTGATGAATACGTTCTTAATATTACTTTGCGTGTTATGTTTCCGTGTGACGATTCAAACTATACTCTGAGAGTGAAGCAAGGTGAGTCAGCCGTCTATCCAGCAACGCCACTTGGCTTACATTGCACAGGAAGACGTGCATCTATCCTCCAGAGTTCGTAGTAGGAAAGGAAAGTTACGAAGTGGAGCAGTGTCGTGTGAAACTGGGATGAATATTAATTGAAGTGGTAAAGCTAAAAGTGATGTGATTATAACATTGTGATTATTCTTGGTGTTGTATTGTATGTTGCCAGTGTGATGTATTTCATGTAATATAAGTACGTGTGGTTTGCATGGGAGAGTAGCAAGATAGGTTCAGAGGCAGTGGGTTATGCATCTTCCTTTTTGTACCGCTCGGTCTGGAGGAAATTTTCGTAATGATGGGTGTGAGAGTCGAAGTGTGTGATATAGCAAAAGATCCACCATCCTATCCAGAAAGTGCACTGTAGTATTAGATAATTACGAGACCATAAGGTAGAGAATCACCAATATAAAGCCATGCCCACTGGGCGGAGTTTCTCATGTGCAATTGTTGTAGATAATGTAATGGTGTGTTTAGGTTATAGAATTTATCGGAATAAAAAAGATAGTGAAAAGAAAAAGATTGGTGGCCTTTTCCTTCGAGTAGTATGTTGTCATGATATCCAGAATTTATAATGTGTGCGTCATTCATATTCAGTGCGACGGCCACGAGTTGGAAATGGAAATGAGCGTTTGGCGTCATTGGCCGGGAGGCCCCTCGCGGGGCAGGTCCGGCCGCCATAGCGCAGGTCTTATTACAGTCGGCGCCACATTGGGCGACCTGCACGCCGGATGGGGATGAAATGATGATGAACACAACACAACACCCAGTCCCTGAGCGGAGAAAATCTCCGACCCAGCCGGGAATCGAACCCGGGCCCAGAGGACGGCAATCCGTCACGCTGACCACTCAGCTACTGGGGCGGACGGCCACGAGTTGACCAAAGCCGTTGGGTAAGAAAGAAAATGTGGTATTGCCAGTGCATAGTGAACAGAGTTGTGTAAATTACTAACAGTCAGATGTGCGTTATCCGTTTCCGTTGCGTAATATTCAAACAGGAGAATAATTTGTAACTTAATTGTGAGTACTAGAGCTCATGTTACTCGATAAATAAGAATGAATCCACTCGCTTGGCAGACCACTTATCTTGCAGGCCTGACTGCTTGATGCCACAGTATGAGCAAGGCATGTGGGTGCCTCTCAACAGCCGGCCGGTGTGGCCGTGCGGTTCTAGGCGCTGCAGTCTGGAACCGCAAGGCCGCTACGGTCGCAGGTTCGAATCCTGCCTCGGGCATGGATGTGTATCATGTCCTTAGGTTAGTTAGGTTTAACTAGTTCTAAGTTCTAGGGGACTAATGACCTCAGAAGCTGAGTCCCATAGTGCTCAGAGCCATTTGAACCATTTTGCCTCTCAACATATACTGACAAACAAATGATTACAGGCTGAGAAAAACTGAAGGACTTATTCCAGAGATAAAGCTTCACAAATTGAGTAATTGAATAACGTGTTGGTCTACATTTTCCCCTTACGCAAACAGTTACTCGGCTTAGCCTTGGTTGGATGTCCTCTTGAGGGATATTGCTTCAAACGTTCTCAAATGGGGAGAGATCTGAAGACCTGCGAAGGCGTCAACCATGCGTCCACGTATGGAAGTTTGGGCTGGCCGTGAGTCGTGTACGGATAGCCAAATGGTAGGCGACCACTAGCTATAAGCGGGAAACCTGGTTTCGAGCAATGGTCCGATACAAATTTTCACTGTCATCATTCCATTCTACAGCTAATGGATGTCCATATTCGCAATTGGGAATACATTTAATGTATACAATGCCAAAATCTTGTGACAGTTGACAATTGATCCTAAATAATTACAAGTGGGAATTCTTTTAATGGGTACTAATAAGGAATCCGTGAAATTTCGGTTACACAATAAATCACACAAATAAATTCAGGTGATTTCCCTAAATCGCTCCATGCAAATGCCGGGATGGCTCCTTTGAAAGGGCACAGCTGACTTCCTTCCCCGTCCTTCCCTCATCCGATGAGACCGATGACCTCGTTGTCTGGTCTCCTCCCCCACAACAACCCAACAACTCAACTCAAATCAGTTCATCTAAATACCTAGGAATTACAATTACGAATAACTTAAAATGGAAAGATCGCGTAGATAATGTGGGGAAGGCAAACCAAAGAACCTTAGAAGATGCATCAGGTCTACTAAACAACTGCCTATACTACGCATACCGTTCCCCTACTAGGATATTGCTGTGCAGTATGGCATCCTTTCCTGACAGAATTGGTGCAAGACATCGAAAAATTTCAGAGAAGAGCAGCTCGTTTTGTATTATCTCGAAATAGGGGAAATCGTGTCACGGGTATGATACGTGAACTGTGGTGGCAATCATTAAAACAAAGGCATTTTTCGTTGTGGCTTGATCTTTCCATGAAACTTCAGTCTTGAACGTTCTCCTGGAGGGGAATGCCACTAGGTGCTGCTGTAGACGAGAGTACTGGAGGGAACGCAAGGATTTCCTGATTCGGGTGCTACCCAGCATATAAGGAGGTTGGAGCGGTACAGGAACAGTGAGCTTGCAGACATGCACTTAATGTATGGAATACCTGAGTGCAATGGATGAGCCGCTGGTAGCATTTATCGAGAACGCTTCGCAGACAGTCATCAACCGCACCATAGTTTGTCTGCATGTCTGCATCGAAATTTGTGTAAGTACGGGTCATTAAAAAGTGGCAGGGATAATGAGGGCAGGCCAAGATTGGAGCGTTCCATCTTTATGGATGAAGGTGTGTTGGATGCCGTGGACACTAATCGTTGCCTCGGACTTAAGAATGTATTGTAACAGTGTCCAAAGTGTTTTTGAACTCTGAGTCCCTATACGCCTTTCATCTCCAAAGGGTGGAGTTGCTGCCCTCTGATAACCACATGTGAATTTGACAGAGTGGTTTCTGCAGCAGCTTAAGTGTTGTTCACAGATGATGCCACTTTCACTAGGGTTAGCGTATTCATGAGTATTTGTGGGCACAGGAAAACCCCCCTCGATGTACGGTACCAGGTTGCACAACACCGCTTCACAAACGCGTGGGCAGGTTTTGTTGGCGACTGCTTAGCTGGGTCGTATATTTTACCATCCTTCTTGACTGCCGCGAATTATCACACTTTTCTGGAACAAGTTCTTTCCTTCTTGCCTGAAGCTGTTCCACCTCATGTGACAGGCAGCATGTGGTTCCAACATGATGGGGCACCTGCTCATTCTCGACTGGCCGTTTATAGGCATCTGAACAGGTGGTTCCCGCGTCGTTGGTTTGGGCGTGGTGGACCGGTTCCCTGGCCCCCTAGCTCACCGGATTTCTCAAGCCTCGGTTTCGTGTCAATGTTTTGTCGGTGTTGGGCATGCGTTGTGTCTCATGGTGCGAACTTAGAGAATTTGCTGTAACATTAGTGCTGTATTCGTGTCGTATCCCGTGTGTACGCTTTAGTCCAGTAAATGTTTCAAATGAATCACTCTCTTGTTTCCTTTCCAATCTTTGACATCTGCTACCACCTACCCCTGACGTTCGCGGCCATGGGTTCCTGCACAGACCTCTATCCTTATGATCCCACAGAAGTAGTCACAACAATTCTGCGACGCCCTGTATGTTGAAAAAGGTCTAGCCTATGCCTGTACAAATATTTATTAGAATATCATAGAAAAATTTGAAGTAAATCAGTGAAGAACTTTTTGGTAAAAGCGTTAAACATTGACTTGTCTTTATATAGTATAGACATACGTAAACTGAACGTATATCCTTGTGTAGTACCTTGTCATGAGAATTTCATTGCTAGTTAAGTGCAATTGTCTCTGTGTTATGGAATATTTATGTGGTTATGGAGCAAATCTGTTACCAGTTTAGTGGTTTGAATATCTTTGGTAGAGTTCGTTACTGGAGCTCTTGTAGCTTATTCCAAAAGTGGAACGGTAGAGGAAAGTTTGAGTGTCAGTTTCACAGTTCTAGAATGCATTTTTCACCATGTAGTGGAGTGTGCGCTGGCATGAAACTTCCTGAAGAACTTCTGTGAATTTTGGAAGGTAGGAGATTAGGTACTGGCGGAATTAAAACTGTGAGGAGGGGCGGTGATTAGCGCTGGGTAGCGGTCGGCAGACCACTTGCTCATGAAAGGTAAAGGCCCAGTGTTCGAGTCTCAGTCTGGCACACAGTTTTAATCTGACACGAAGTTTCAATTCCACCACTTAGCAGTAGTGAGAAACTGTGGTTTCTGGCAGTGTCAGAAAGTGATCTAACCCATCCCACCTCAATTCCTCATGTTGGTCTTAACTGTAAGTCTTCTGCATTGGAGTGTCCAGTCATTTTTGAACATCTTAAGGGTGTTAAAATAATTCGAAATTAATAGCTTTTTTGAAATGGTTTAATTTATTTATTTATGGAAAGTGCATGCTGATCTTCAAAAGTTTTTGTAGTCTGATGCACTATGAGCTGCTGTTGAATTCTGACTAGAAGATCTCATGCTACAGGTATTGTCTACATCGTATATATTTAATACTTATGTTTTGCTGATTTATTATTTTATTCTTTATGAGCGTTTGAGGGAAAATTTGATTTTTTGGAAGTTTATCTGGGTTCATTCTTGGTTCTTGAACATGGTGCTGTTCCTTGAGGGGCAATATTCGATACTGCTGCTTTATTTCGTTTTTGTGGTACTGTACAGAGATTTTTGTGGCACTGTGTTTTTTTACTGTCAGTTGTTTGAGTCGTAATTATTGTATTTTTGTGTTATTCAGTGTGATATTATTAAGGAAGTTTGTTTATTATTTTATCTTTCTCAATATTTATAACAAAATGGGGCAAAGATTTGCAAATCGGAGGTAGTTAAGGAGTAGCTGTTTGAGGGAAAGTGTAGTCAGGAATGAGAAACCTAGGTCTGTGGCACAAAATGGTTCTACACACACTGTTTTCCTTTGCAAGTCAAGATAACGAGAATATTTTGTTTGTTGATTATAGTAGAGTGTTCCACAGTCAAGTGAGACTGCTGAGATTAGTAGTGGTGAACTTGTGAGTCAGTAAACGAGTTGCATGAATGCGATTGGAGACGAAGTTTACTCTGAATTGGTAATTCCAATTGATACCTCTAGTAAATATGAAATTGTACCTGGCAGAGTTTCTGTTCCATTGTTGAGAGTTGTGTTCAAGGTGGACAGCAAAATATTGGTCAAACTTGTGAATGTAATCAAAATCAGGACATAGTTCATCTACATCTACATGGATACGCTGCAAATCACATTTAAGTGCCTGCCAGAGGGTTAATCGAACCAGCTTCACAATTCTTTATTATTCCAATCTCGTATAGTGAACGGAAAGAACGAACATCTATATCTTTCCGTACGAGCTCTGATTTCCCCTATTTTATCGTGGTGACCGTTTCTCCCTATGTAGGTCGGTGTCAACAAAAATTTTCGCATTCGGAGGAGAATGTTGGTGATTGGAATTTCGTGAGAAGATTCCGTCGCAACGAAAAACGCCTTTACTTTAATGATGTCCAACTCAAATCTTGTATCAGTTCTGTGACACTCTGTCCCATATTTCGCGATAATACAAAACGTGTTGCCCTTCTTTGAACTTTTTCGATGTACTCCGTCAGTCCTGTCTGATAAGGACCCTACACCGCGTAGCAGTATTTGAAAAAAGGCGGACGAGCGTAGGGTAAGCAGTCTCCTTAATATTTTTCTTACATTTTCTGTGTCCTGCCAATAAAACGCAGTTTTCGGTTAGTCTTCCCCACAACATTTTCTATGTACACCTTCCAATTTAAGTTGTTCGTAATAGTAGTTCCTAAGTATTTAGTTTAATTTATGGCCTTTAGATTTGACTGATTTATCGTGTAACCGAAGTTTAACAAATTTCTTTTAGCACTCATGTGGATGACTTCACACTTTTCGTTATTCAGGGTCAATTGCCAATTTTCGCATCATTCAGATATATTTTCTAAATCATTTTGCTATTTGTTTTTGATCTTCTGATGACTTTATTAGTCGATAAACGACAGCGTCCTCTGCAAACAACCTAAGACGGCTGCTCATTTTAATAAGGTTTATAAAAGAACAAAATGACACACTGAGAGAGGAACACAAGGCTGACGCAGGAGAACAAAATGACAATTTAGGCATACGTTTAGAGGTGAGAGTATGGGGCACATTTAGAGATTGGTACAAACAAACTAAAAGATCAGCACATGGTCCGCAGTAAAGGATTAAAATAATGATTAGTATATGTGGAAAATAACTAAAATAAGGCCCAGGAGGTAAATAGAGCTAGTAAAAGAGAATTAGAGGAACAAATCCAAAATGTGGAAGCCTTATGTCAATCTATTGGGTAGTAACATTTCAATCAGTTTTAATGTACTCACTAGGCAGATGAGTCCAAACTTATTCTTAATTTGATGATGGAAGCTCTATTGTGGAGAAAAGGATTTCTGCAGTCGAAGGGAGTTTAAATTGAGGGAATTTGTGGAACATCAGAAAAAATCATTGCAATAAAATCTCAGTGCATTGATAGAGAAACATAAAAGATAGGACAGAATTGTCAGACAGGTTGTATACTGTTCCAAGTCAGTAGTTGTGAAGCAGATGATTCGAGAGCAAATAATCATGCAACATTGTTGCCAAACGTTGAGCAGGGAATAAAGCACTCGAGATAAATACAGAAAAATGGGTTTCAGGAAGAAAAGTGGAGATGCCAAACTATACCACAAGGATTGGTGGTGTTACGGGTGCAGTAACGCAACTGACTGTTACTGCTGTGTGGAACTCATATGGCACAGCACCAGCCAGCTATGGTGATTCGGAGAAAGTCACAGCTGTTCAGGAAGAGTGTGTGGCTGAACACGCTGACCACACAGTAGATCTTAGACAACAATTTAGAGATGAATCTGAATCGGGATTAGTTACTATAAATGTACAGTGTGATTGATGCGCTAATGTGAGTGAGGAGGAGCAGGACACCACACGTATGGGACCTGCCAAGGGGCCTTACTGAAAGTAAATAGATGCTCAATTAGGAAGAACTAAGTGAAGTGTTAGTGAGTCGCAGTGAGTGAACAATTGTGGCTTTTTTGTTGAAAGTGAAGTTGCTAACAAGTTTGAAGCTTCAAAACGGTTCATATCCATTCCGAGGACTAAAATGTTTGTTTCTGTTGCCAGATGGGAATGAGGCAGTGCTCAATTTAAGCTGCTTTCATCGAACCAAGAGAAAGGGAATTCTTATGTGGTTGGGATCTGGTGAGCATACAGCATATTCAGAGGCAGTCAACTGCCTTTAATAAATGATTTAATATCACTAAGTCACAGTCCACTGCGTCAACCCCTGTATCACTTGACATATTTTAATTTTTAGCGACTCATTCCTCACTTCCATCCCTTCCTCCATCCACCATCGTTTTATTCTCTGCCATAATCCGCTATTTAATATCCCAAAGAACACAAAACCTTATACTTCGTAAAAACGAAAATATTTTCACAGCTATAATATTATATTTATAATATTACTCTTTCTTAGCGTATCTTTCGATAATGAGTGAGAGGTTAGAGATACAAAGAAGAGTTTTAAGTGTAAATTCCTCTAGGTTGTAAGGAAGAAATTACTTCAGAACACAATATTTTAATCCACGCATATTTGGTGTCCATACGAATGAGAGGCTATAATAAAGTTGATAGATATACGATTAAATCATATCTTCGACTCATAAGTAGCTCTTATTGGGAAACTTAACGACGATGTGCTGTTTTACCTAAAGTACTTTTATGTAGGGATGTCTCATGAAGTTATTTTCAGACATATTGCATTTGAAGTGCTCATAAGTGACGTATTTATTTCTCAGAAACGAAGCAGATATGTGAAGTAGATAAACTCTTGTCTTGAAGAGATAACTTTAAATATCTTGGAATTCTGCCTCAGTTATCAGCACATTTTCTGATTAATGTTGTTTCAATATAATAATAAAAATCTGTTTCAGGTGAACTACCAAAGATACAAACACAGCAAAATACACAAAAATAATTTCTATGTGGAGCCTGGCTCCTTATTTAGCGTCTAGAGTGGAGCTTTGTATTCTGGTGCAAAGGTGTTTATCTAGTTGCTACAGACATAAAAATATACGTAGTCCAAGAAAACAAAATAAAAAGACATAATATATTCCACGTTTGCTGAACGCTGTCTGTTTCAGTCCTGCAATGGAAGATATCAGCACGATAAGTAGCGATGATTACTGTAAATAAACCTCTGTTCTTGCCGAATGTAGTTTTATCAGTGTATTCAAGTCATTTTAAGAAAAAGATAATAAACAGAAACAACGAAACAGCAGTTTCAAAATAGCCAATTTCTAGCAAATTTTGAGAAATTAGCTTATAAACCGCGTGGTCATCACGACTTTTCATGATTCGGTTATTCCTATGAGGGCCTAAGACCTGTTAATGCCTTAGGTCTACTATTTCGTTCTGGGACGCTTTAAATATGTCTTTTATAATGTGAGGAAGTTACTTGAATGAGAATTAGCGGCTCCGGTCTCGTAAACTGACGTAGGGCCGGGAGAGCGGTATGCTGACCAAATGCCACTCCATATCCGCATCCAGTGACGCCTGTGGGATAAGGATGACACGGCGGCCGGTTGGTACCGTTGGGCCTTCATGGCTGTGTGGGCGGAGATTAGCTCAGTTTATAGTGTGGAAGATGCTATCTGTTCTTCTAGGCTAGAGACGACTTTAAAAGATCGAACGGAGCTGGTGTTTTGAGAAAATCATATAAAACAATGACTTTGCCGGAAAAGCAAATCTATAGCTTTATATGAATGATACTGGGGCATACGTAACCATAGTGAAGAACCAAAACACAAAGCGGAAAAGATCGTTGCTCAGTTTAATTATTAATTGAAAACAAGATTTTCACCTTCTTCGTGGTACCCACGGAAGGAAATGAATGAGCGTCTCAGTCGGCGAATTGTATTTTACGTAACTGCATCAGTACAGTTAATAAAGGTAAACGGAAAATATTGGTACCACGCACGTGATAATAATTTCGAATGTGAATATTTTACGCTGTCTGTAGTAACAACCGAAGACTCTCTTTACCAGAAGAGACAGCTTTCTAAATTCTGGGAGAAGTGCTGTTGGTGGACAAGTTGAGATTAGAAGCGGTGTTTCCTGAGGGAACTGAAACTCTGAGCGTGGCGACACGAGCAGGAACCGGCTCCGTTGACCCGAACCAGAGTGCGTGCGTGAGGAAAGAACTTGCGTTCCCTAGCAGGAGCAGGAAGTAATCTGCGCAGTGAGGCAAGAACGTGGTGTGTGTTTGTGAGGGGTCTCTGAGAACTTTCCTTCAGAGGCAGCGCCGCGAAGTTGCTTTCCACCGTATGTTAAGAGTTCCATCTTCCAAGAACGTACAATTTCTGTTCTTCCTCTAGAGTTTTCCGATACCTACAGCTCGCTCTACTACCACGAAAGTTATTCCCTGACGTCTTAATACACGTCGTATCATACCCACAGGTTTCTTTCATTGCCGATTCTGCGGAGAATTTGTTCATTTCTTATTTCACCAGTCCACTTACGTCCATCATCCTTTTGTAACACCACATCTCGAACACGTCGATACTTTTTCCGGTTTTCTCACAGTCGGTGACTCATTATCATGTAATGGAAATTTGGAAATTTGTGGTAAGTTCCTATGGGACCAAACTGCTGAGGTCATTGGTCCCTAGGCTTACACTTTACTTAATCTAATTTAAACTAACTTACGTTAAGGACAACACACACACCAATGCCTGAGGGAGGACTCGAACGTCCGACGGGGGGAGCCGCGCGAACCGTGGCATGGCGCCATAGACCTAGCGGAAAGCAAACAATGCTGCGCTCCAATACAGATTTGGAATTTTCTTCTTTACATTGAAGCAGAAGTTTCATATTAGCAGATTTCTCTTACCCAGGAATGCCCTCTTGCGAGTGTTTATCTGCTTTTTATGTCCTTACTTCGTTCGTTATGTATTATTCTGCTGCAAATATCATAGAAATACCTCATCTTCGACTACGTTGCAGTCCCCGATCTGGATGTTAATGTTTTCGCTAAACTCATTTCTGCTACTCCTCATTAGTTTCGTCTTACTATGGTTTAATCTTAGTCTGGATTTTGCTTTCAGTGGGCTGTTCATAAGGTAAGGTTCCTACGTTACGACTTGTATAAGCCCTGAAAGGCTATGAAAAAGCAACGAATTATAAAACATATTCCTCAGTTTATCGTCCACTTGTAGGGAAAGTACAACCGAATTGTTACAACATAATAAAGCCATTATTTGACATAAACATTAACGTTGCAAAAACAGAAATACAAAAAAGTTCGTAATTGCGTCTCCCATAAAATTTCTCAAAAGTACAATTAATTTAAATGTATGTTTCCATTCTAACATTGCGAAGCACTTTCGCTGTTATAAATCACATGAAGGCCATCAATGAACAAAGTTTTCGATGTATTTTCAGCCTTATAAAACTGTATCGTATATGAATTTGTGTGTCTGTGTACATCAAGAGTATTTTTAGTGATATTGAACCAAGCATTTCTGCAACGAATACATTTCTCTCCGGTTGCAGTTCCCCATATTGAAAAAGTAAAGTCATATTTACAAATAACAAATAAAAGTATCAGGTACAAGAAACGTTTATTGGGAGAAAGAGGCACTAACGTACACTATTCCACTTTTGCTGATCATCTGCTAATTTCCGGACACAAACCGAAATACGTCGAAGAAATTTCGATTTTTCATAGAGAAGAAAAAGGTCATAGGCTCGATGTACTCGAAGAGCTGGAGATTTTCAAACATATTTCTAAGAATGAGGACCTCATCCTCAGGGAACAGTTACAGCTACGCAACAAAGATTTTTTCAATGGTTTCAGTCCACTACTCGCGGGATTTTGATTTCTCTATTTTTACTATTTTTTCCTGCCTCATCGTTTTCTTCGAATCTCATAGATATGTGCTACTAATGTTACCTTCATGCAAATATTTTCTGGATTGAACAGCTGTTTGTAAAATTATTCTATATCATTCTGTTCTTTAAGTAATAGTAATTTCTGTAAAGCTTCTAAGCTGGCTCTTAGTTATACTTAATCTGCCTTATTACTGCGTATTTTCAAAAATACATCAAGTTCTCTTCTTGTGTATTTTGTTTTTTTTTTTAAATTAACTGTCTTTTTTTCAATTGTTTCTGTTGTAACTTTTTAAATGGGCACATGTCACAGTCCGCGCCCGATAGGCGTATTGTTTCCGCGGCAGCAATGTGAGCCACTGGGCCGATCAGTCTGATGTTCCTAGCTAGGCACACGTGGCAAAGGCTAGAACGCTTTGTTTTATTTTTGACTTGAGCATAGCTGCTCTAAATTCTGACTATTGCTCTCTCGCAACGTAGTTTTACGTAAGTAACCTTTGCACGAAATGATAATTGTCATCTTGGTTAATGTGTTTTTTGTCATACTTAATTTTCTCTGTATTATTTTATAGGGTTTATCAAAATTTCATTCTGATGAAGACACCGTTTTTAGGTGTCGAAACCTAGGTCAGTGTCCAGATCAGTTTGTTGCAACCGGTTGGCTGTATAATACTATGCTGAAACTGGTATAAGGTTGCTGAGTAAAAACCATGTACAAAACTGCAAATAAAATTAATTGTTAATAACAGCTCCAAATTTCGTTCAGGGGGAACAGCACGGGGGACGAAATCACGAACATCCCCAGAATCACTATAAAGGCCGCTACAGCAACATAGGCCAAACCCCAGAGTATAGCAATTACAAGCCAGTAACTACAACACGACAGACATTCTCGGGAAAGCCTAGAAAACAATGGACTGAGGTCATGCATGCTCGCGTGTTACCAACTGTGGAAACCGGAAATTCCTAGAGGGACGAAATCAGGAGCAGGGACGATATTAGAGCCTCTTACCTTTTCATTCAACACGATTAATTCTTTCTCACTTTCACTGAGGATTTCAGTGTCACCTATCTTGTCTTTGACTTCCTTCCACCCTAAATTGTAATCCATCTTCTGAACGTTTCAGTTAGAATATTCTGAGCCGCTCGGGATTAGCCGAGCGGTCTGGGGTGCTGCAGTCATGCATGAACTGTGCGGCTGATCCCGGCGAAGGTTCGAGTCCTCCCTCGGGCTTGGGTGTGTGTGTTTGTCCTGAGGATAATTTAGGTTACGTAGAGTGTAAGCTTAGGTACTGATGACCTTAGCAGTTAAGTCCCATAAGATTTCACACACATTTTTGAGAATATTCTGAACTAAATGCCATTTTGCAATCTTTAGTTTCGTTCCAGTTCTTGAAAGTGTTTCATTAACCATCGGTTTGCTAAAAGATAGCATCGGTTGATCGGTCACATCTTGATGCATCATGTAATCGTATACCTGGTTACTGAAGGCAGACTGGACTGCAATAAAGGAGCCTCAGAGTCGTTGAAACCATTGCACTGAAAAGACTACCATGGAAACCTTCATCAAACTGACGCCACAAAACCAACAGACACGAAATGGGCGGTGATTATTTGCGACAGTAAATTTGGTTTCATAATAATAATATTGTTATATGTATTTGTGAAAACATCCAGCTTATTATTAAATGTGTAAAATTGCTATAACTGTATTTTCAGAGGCAATTCAGCTGTGTTTTGAAACTACGAAAGACATATTAAAAGACAGGGCATGGATGATGCTTATTTCTGCCCCCTTCAACGTAAACACTCAGTAAGGACTCTGTGATATTTGTGTTCCCATTCTACCAACTTCTTCTTTGTCAGACGATTGAATGCAAACCACACTACCACTGAGAGCTACACAGTTTGCGCATCATGTCCACAACCACACAGGTGTCCAAAATTAAAGGAAAAAAACGGAAGTTTAGCAAGGTTGCCTTTATTTGCCACAAAACAGCATAAACAGATGATACTAAAGTAGGAAAAATGTAAAGATTACAGAATGTAAGCAACTTGAGCATGCGCAACGGCAGAGAAAAAATGTTCTTCGTTTTTTTCCAACACAGCGAAATTGCATACACCCATTCCAACAACTAATAATGTGCTCAGTATGGAGTGTGACCACCTGTTGCAGCAACACAGACCTGACAACGACGGGGCATGCTGTGAATGATGTCATCAATCTCGTTGAGTCAATAACACCCGTTCCTCCTGCAGAGCAAGTTCAAATGGCTCTGAGCACTATGGGACTTAACATCTATGGTCATCAGTCCCCTAGAACTTAGAACTACTTAAACCTAACTAACCTAAGGACAGCACACAACACCCAGCCATCGCGAGGCAGAGAAAATCCCTGACCCCGCCGGGAATCGAACCCGGGAACCCGGGCTTGGGAAGCGAGAACGCTACCGCACGACCACGAGATGCGGGCGCAGAGCAAGTGTCGGGGAGTAATTGGTGGATGCCAACGTGATGCAACGCGTCTCTCTACTGCATCCCAGACGTGCTCTATGGGATTCAAATTGTAAGAGCGAGCCGGTTACACCATGCGTGCAACATATTCCGTTTCCAAGAAAACATCAACCACTCGTGCTCTATGAGGACGAGCATTATTGTCCATCAATACGAAGACCGGACCCACAGAACCTCGCAGCAACCGCAAATGAGGTCTCAAGATCTCATTACGATACCCGACAACAGTTAAATGTTGTCGATTCACGCGTACAGTTTCATGAAGGGCTGTTCCAGTGGTCAATGTTATCCCGGAGCACACCATCAGGGACCCTCCTCGATATCGGTCTCTTTCCACAAAGTTTGGGTTCCGAAATCGTGTTCCACGTTCCCTCCAAATGCGAATCCTTTGAAACTCACTCTTCAGGCCAAATAGCTACTCATCTGCAAAAGAACATTGGCCCATTGTTCGACCGTCCAGGTGGCGTGTTGACGGTTCCACTCTACACGTTCCCTTCTGTGAAGACGAGTCAGAGGCACACATACAGCAGGTCTGCGAAAATAAAGGCCACTCTACCGAAACCTTCTGTACACCGTTCGCCTCGATACAACACGTTCAATGGATGCTGCGAGGTGAGATGCAAGCTACTGCGCAGTACTAAGGCGGTACCGTCGTGCCCTTACAGCCAAATAACGGTCTTCTCTTTCTGACGTCACACGTGGTCGGCCCTGCGTTGGTCTTCGGGATACAGTTTCGGTCTCTCTAGAAACAACGGAACGATTCACTTTAAGCCAACGGGCCACATCAGCTTGTGACTGTCCTGCTTCCTTCTTTTCTACGCCTCTCCATTGCAGAGAGATTGGTAGGTGTCTTCTCTGTGCCATACTGCACCGTCCGTGACTGTGCACACGGAGATTGTGGATGTGGGACTACTCCGTTTGATGGGTGCCCTGACGTCATCGACGGAGTGGTTGTCTGTTGAACGGAATGCCATCTTCCGTGCAGAAAACGATCGTACGCGCATTGTTGGCAGTATGTATGATAACGTGACTTAGACACGGCACGGGGAAACAGCGGTTTGTTGCTTTGATTTTGGACACCAGTGTATGGTAAAGAGTGGACAATGTTTCATATGAAAGCAAGTAATTGAAGCTTCAACTCCTACATTATACAGCTTCGGTTTCCAAACCAAGCTCGGTCTCAGTCTTAGCATTTATAGATTACCTCTTAATCATTCCTTTCAGAATACAAGATGTTTAGCGTTTGCGTGACCACTATATCATCAAATAATATTTTCTGAGGTAATTCTAAGTTAAATCACTTAGAAGAATAAATTGTAAGAAAAGAAACTTCCGCATTTATCCACTACCAACTTTTACAGTTAGATAGAGTTTAAACTAATTAACATTAATGAGCTACCCGTGCGTCAAGTAGGAATATTTCAAATTATTATTACGAGCAGTGAGTTAAGCCCACTCCTTAAATGTGTCAGTGGCTGTACTGGCTTAGGTATTTCATTTTCACTTTAAGCGAAACAAGTAACTATTCCAGTCTTAATTATTATTATTAATTATTATTATTATTCTTGTCTTTATTATTATTAATAATCATAATTTACTTAAAATACACTTTCTATCGATAGTATCTGTTGCCGTGCAGGATTAGCCGAGCGGTCTAGGGTGCTGCAGTCATGGGCTGTGCGGCTGGTCCCGGCGAAGGTTCGAGTCCTCCCTCGGGCATGGGTGGGTGTGTTTGTCCTTAGGATAATTTAGGTTAAGTAGTGTGTAAGCTTAGGGACTGATGACCGTAACAGTTAACTCCCATAAGATTTCACACACATTTGAACATTTTTGATAGTATCTGTACACCCCCCAAAACGTACGCTTTTCATATTAGGTGCATTGTGCTGCCACCTACTGCCAGGTACTCCGTAACAGCGACCTCAGTAGTCATTAGACATCGTGAGAGCACAGAATGGGACGCTCCGCCGCACTCACGGACTTCGAACGTGGTCAGGTGACTGGGTGTCACTTGTGTCATACCCGAGATTTCCGCACTCCTAAACATCCCTAGATCCACTGTTTTCGATGTGACAGTGAAGTGGAAACGTGAAGGGGCACGTACAGCAAAAAAGAGTACAGGCCGATCTCGTCTGTTGACTGACAGATACCGCCGACAGTTGAAGAGGGTTGTAATGTGTAGTGAGCAGACATCTATCCAGAACATCACGCAGGAATTCCTAACTGCATCAGGATCCACTGCAGGCACTATGACAATTAGGCGGGAAGTGAGAAAACTTGGATTTCATGGTCGAGGGGCTGCTCGTAAGCCACACATCACGCCAGTAAATTCCAAACGACGCCTCGCTTGGTGTAAGGAGCGTAAACATTGTGTGGAGTGACAAATCATGGTACACAATGTGGCAATCCGAAGGCAGGGTGTGGGTATGGCGAATGCGCAGTGAACATCATCTGCCAGCATGTGTGGTGCCAACAGTAAAATTCGGAGGCGGTGGTGTTATGGTGTGGTCGTGTTTTTCATGGAGGTGGCTTGCACCCCTTGTTGTTTTGCGTGACACTAGTACAGCACAGGCCTACACTGATGTTTTAAGCGCATTCTTGCTTGCCACTGTTGAAGAGCAATTAGAGGATGGCGATTAAGTCTTTCAACAAGATCGAACACCTGTTCACAATGCACGGCCTGTGGCGGAGTGGTTACACGACAATAACATCCTTGTAATGGACTGGCCTGCAAAGAGTCCTGACCTGAATCACATAGAACAGCGTTGAGATGTTTTGGAACGCCGACTTCGTGCAAGGCCTGACCGACCGACATCGATATCTCTTCTCAGTGCAGCACTTCGTGAAGAATGAGCTGCCATTCCCCAAGAAACCTTCCAGAGCCTTATTGAACGTATGTCTGCGAGTGTGGGAGCTGTCATCAAGGCTAAGGGTGTGCCAACACCATATTGGATTCCAGCATTACCGATGGAGGGCGCCACGAACTTGTAAGTTATTTTCAGCCAGTCTCGACCACGGTAGGTGCGTGTTTCTGAAGAATTTCCAAGACACCGCTTGATAAAACAAATGGCACACCTGGAACACATGGTCTGATGTCATGTCGCTTTGTACACGTGTACACGTACACACCATAGTTGGATATAAAGATGATTAGAGTTCCAAATCTCTGTGACGGGTCGAACGGTCTTCATAGTGGGTTCGTTTTTAATGTTTTTACTAAACCTTGTCGGGTTTACAAGGGTCGTGAACAGCGTCAGATGTTGACTGATCACTATGAAGGACACAGAAATGAGACAGCATTATCAGCACCTGATAGAGTGTGAATGGGGCTTCTTTTAGGTTACCTTTTGGTCGGATGGTCGAATAGCGCAGTATACAGCAGGCCTGTGGGTCATGGGGTGTGACGGTGGCTCGATGTTGGCTGCTTGGTACGTCCAGCTGGTACCAAACATGTTTTGTCGGGGACAGATCTGGAGATTTTTCTGACCACAGGAGAACCTCAACATCACATAGACAGTTCGTAGAGGCTTGTGCTGTGTTTTCTGTTGAAATATGCGGCTACGATACTGTCTCGTTGAAAGGTAACGCAACAGTCAGTGTAAGTAGGCTGTTTAGGTTTTTATGTTGGTAACGCCACGTAGCGCTCTGTATGAAAATCACTGACTGTGCTGTGTGCAGTCTGTGGCTGGGTGGCATTGTTGTAATATTCGCTATGGTAGTGTTGGGTAGTTGGATGTGAACAGCGTGTAGCGTTGCGCAGTTGGAGGTGAGCCGCCAGCAATTGTGGATGTGGGGAGAGAGATGGCGGAGTTTTGAGAGCGGATGATCTGGACGTGTGTCCATCAGAGACAGTAAATTTGTAAGACTGGATGTCATGAACATATATATATATATATATATATATATATATATATATATATATATATATATATTATATATTTATATATATATTTATATATATATATATATATATATTGTAAGTAGGCTGTTTAGGTTTTTTTATTGGTAACGCCACCTCTGTGTGAAAATCACTGGCTGTGCTGTGTGCAGTCTGTGGCTAGTTTGCATTGTTGTCTGCCATTGTAGTGTTGGGCAGCGGCAGCTGGATGTGAACAGCGCGTAGCGTTGCGCAGTTGGAGGTGAGCCGCCAGCAGTGGTGGATGTGGGGAGAGAGATGGCATAGTTTTGTAATTTGTCATGAATTGCTATATATATTATGACTATTAAGGTAAATACATTGTTTGTTCTCTATCAAAATCTTTCATTTGCTAACTATGCCTATCAGTAGTTAGTGCCTTCCGTAGTTTGAATCTTTTATTTAGCTGGCAGTAGTGGCGCTCGCTGTATTGCAGTAGTTCGAGTAACCAAGATTTTTGTAAGGTAAGCGATTTGTGAAATGCATAGGTTAATATTAGTCAGGGCCATACTTTTGTAGGGATTTCTGAAAGTCAGATTGCGTTGCGCCAAAAATATTGTATGTCAGTTTAAGCACAGTCATGTATAAATTGTTCAAAGGGGACGTTTCATAATATATATATATAAAAACTTTAGAACACTATTAAGGTAAATGCACAGTTTGCTCTCTATCAAAATCTTTCATTTGCTAAGTATGCCTATCAGTAGTTTGTGCCTTCAGTAGTTAGAATCTTATATATAGCTGGCAGTATTCTCGCTCGCTGTATTGCAGTAGTTCGAGTAACTAAGATTTTTGAGGTAAGTGATTCATGAAAGGTATAGGTTACTGTCAGTCAGGGCCATTCTTTTGTAGAGATTATTGAAAGTCTGATTGCATTGCGCTAAAAATATTGTTTGTCAGTTTAGTGTTGATCAGAATAGGTAAAGAGCGAAATGTCTAAGTACGTTCAGTTCTGCTCAGCTGTTTGAAAATCAAATAATGTAAGAGGTTTATCGGCACAGTAATTCAGAAATTTTTCTAAGGGGAGGTTTCATCAGTTGGCCTCAGTCGCTGAAACTGCTCTGCAGACATCATCAACTTCATCTGATGGTGCTGTTGTGAAGATGGTCTAAGACTAGGCTGAAACAGGTCATTTTAATAAAATAACCTTCGCGATCTAGACTGTTTTTTCACTGATTTTGTGTGTCTGAGGAAGTACTGAAACCAGACAATGTAGTGATGTTGGACGCTGAAGTCTGGAGGGAAGTCAACGCTCGAACTCATCCCTAGAGTTCAGGTCGGGACTCTAGTGCATGCCAAGGCATTTTAGGAACGTGTTTACCCATAAACCATTGCCTCACAGACGCTGTTTTATAACAGTGTGTAGAGTCATTTTGAGACAATCATTTTCTGTGACCTATTGCTACACAGTACGCAATACAAAATGCTGTACAATGTGTTTTCTTGAACACAATAACCTCTAAATACACCCCATAACATAACATCACCCCCCCCCCCCTACCCCGCTGTTGGCACTAGACCTAATGGCATGAAATGGTATGAAGATGGCATCTGTTCTTTCGGACATGTCTGAAAGAACAGATGCAATTGGTGACCGTGGAGCTCTCTAGAATGAAATTACAATTAAATTAATACCATTAGCTACTGACGGGCCTTGAAATACAGGGTGGTCCATTGATAGTGACCGGGCAAAGTATCTCATGAAATAAGCATCAAACGAAAAAACTACAAAGACAGAAACTTGTAGAGTTTGAAGTGGGAAACCAGATGGCGCTATGGTTGGCCCGCTAGATGGCGCTGCCATAGGTCAAACAGATATCAACTGCGTTTTTTAAAATAAGAAACCCCATTTTTATTTCATATTCGTGTAGTATGTAAAGAAATATGAATGGTTTAGTTGGACCACTTTTTTCGCTTTGTGATAGATGGCGCCGTAGTAGTCACAAACGTATAAGTACGTGGTATCACGTAACATCCGCCAGTGCGGACGGTATTTGCTTCGTGATACATTACCCGTGTTAAAATGGACCGTTTACCAATTGCGGAAAAGGTCGATATCATGTTGATGCATGGCTATTGTGATCAAAATGCCCAACGGGCGTGTGCTATGTATGCTGCTCGGTATGCTGGACGACATCATCCAAGTGTCCGGACCGTTCGCCGGATAGTTACGTTATTTAAGAAAACAGGAAGTATTCAGCAACACGTGAAACGTCAACCACGACCTGCAACAAATGATGATGCCCAAGTAGGTGTTTTAGCTGCTGTCCCGGCTAATCCGCACATCAGTAGCAGACAAATTGCGCGAGAATCGGGAATCTCAAAAACGTCGATGTTGAGAATGCTACATCAACATCGATTGCACCCGTACCATATTTCTATGCACCAGGAATTGCATGGTGACGATTTTGATCGTCGTGTACAGTTCTGCCACTGGGCACAAGGGCAATTATGGGATGAATGCAGATTTTTTGCACGCGTTCTATTTAGCGACGAAGCGTCATTCACCAACAGCGGTAACGTAAACCGGCATAATATGCACTACTGGGCAACGGAAAATCCACGATGGCTGCGACAAGTGGAACATCAGCGACCTTGCCGGGTTAATGTATGGTGCGGCTTTATGGGAAGAAGGATAATTGGCCCCCATTTTATCGATGGCAATCTAAACGGTGCATTTTATGCTGATTTCCTACGTAACGTTCTACCGATGTTACTACAAGGTGTTTCACTGCATGACAGAATGACGATGTACTTCCAACATGATGGATGTCCGGCACATAGCTCGCGTGCGGCTGAAGCGGTATTGAATAGCATATTTCATGACAGGTGGATTGGTCGTCGAAGCACCATACCATGGCCCGCACGTACACCGGATCTGACGTCCCCGGATTTCTTTCTGTGGGGAAAGTTGAAGGATATTTGCTATCGTGATCCACCGACAACGCCTGACAACATGCGTCAGCGCATTGTCAATGCATGTGCGAACATTACGGAAGGCGAACTACTCGCTGTTGTGAGGAATGTCGTTACACGTATTGCCAAATGCACTGAGGTTGACAGACATCATTTTGAGCATTCATTTCATTAATGTGGTATTTACAGGTAATCACGCTGTAACGGCATGCGTTCTCAGAAATGATAAGTACACAAAGGTACATGTTCCACATTGAAACAACCGAAATGAAATGTTCAAACGTACCTACGTTCTGTATTTAAATTTAAGAAATCTACCTATTACCAACTGTTCGTCTAAAATTGCGAGCCATATGTTTGTGACTATTACAGCGCCATCTATCACAAAGCGGAAAATGTGGTCCAACTGAAACATTCAAATTTCTTTACGTACTACACAAATATGTAATAAAAATGGGGGTTCATATTTAAAAAGAGGCAGTTGATACCCATTTGACCTATGGCAGCACCATCTAGCGGGCCTACCATAGCGCCATCTGGTTTCCCCTTCAAGCTAGAGAAGTTTCGTTCTTCGTAGCTTTTTCATTTGACGCTTATTTCGTTAGATATTTGGCCCGGTCACGGTCAATACACCACCCTGTATATCAACTGGGACAGTTGAAAATGTTTGCCTCGACCTTGAACCCGGGATCTCCTGCTTACATGGCAGACGCTCTATCCATCTGAATCACCGAGGGCACAGAGAATATCGCGACTGCAGGGATTCATCGCTGGCACGCTCCCAGTGAGACCCACATTCTCAACTTATAGTCCACACACTACATTCTTAATGTCCCTGCCATTATACCCATTACTCGGGGTAGACATTCCACCGATTCCCGTAAGAGTTCAGGCAAATCGTGTGCATCCGCACTGTTATGGAGTACCTGGCAGTAGGTGCATTATGGACAGGTGTTCGATCTTGTTGAAAGACTTAATCGCCATCCTCTAATTGCTCTTCAACAGTGGCAAGCAATAAGGCGCTTAAAACATCAGTGTAGGCCTGTGCTGTACTAGTGTCACGCAAAACAAGGGGTGCAGGCCACCTGCATGAAAAACACGACCACACCATAACACCACCGCCTCCGAATTTTACTGTTGGCACCACACATGCTGGCAGATGATGTTCACTGCGCATTCGCCATACCCACACCCTGCCTTCGGATCGCCACATTGTGTACCATGATTTGTCACTCCACACAACGTTTTTCCACTGTTCAGTCGTCCAATGTTTACGCTCCTTACACCAAGCGAGGCGTCGTTTAGAATTTACTACCGTGATGTGTGGCTTATGAGCAGCCCCTCGACCATGAAATCCAAGTTTTCTCACTTCCCGCCTAATTGTCATAGTGTCTGCAGTGGATCCTGATGCAGCTGGGAATTCCTGCGTGATGTTCTGGATAGATGTCTGCTCACTACACATTACAATCCTCTTCAACTGTCGGCGGTATCTGTCAGTCAACAGACGAGGTCGGCCTGTACGCTTTTTTGCTGTACGTGTCCCTTCACGTTTCCACTTCACTGTCACATCGAAAACAGTGGACCTAGGGATGTTTAGGAGTGCGGAAATCTCGGGTATGACACAAGTGACACCCAGTCACCTGACCACGTCGAAGTCCGTGAGTTCGGCGGAGCGTCCCATTCTGTGCTCTCACGATGTCTAATGACTACTGAGGTCGCTGTTATGGAGTACCTGGCAGTAGGTGGCAGCACAATGCACCTAATATGAAAAGCGTACGTTTTGGGGGTGTACGGATACTATCAAAAATGTGTGTGAAATCTTATGGGACTTAACTGTTACGGTCATCAGTCCCTAAGCTTACACACTACTTAACCAAAATTATCCTAAGGACAAACACACCCACCCATGCCCGAGGGAGGACTCGAACCTTCGCCGGGACCAGCCGCGCAGTGCATGACTGAAGCGCCTTACACCGCTGGGCTACATCTGTTAAGACATCAGGGAATGTCTTCTGTGGTACTAGAGGAAGCTTTAGGGGTCAAAAACTGTACAGGAAGTCAGGGATTGGAGTATATCCAGCAAATAGTTGAGAACGTAAGTTGCAAGTTCTACTCTAAGATGAATAGCGGTTGGCGCAGGAGAGTTATTCGAGGCGGGCTGCATCAAACCAGTCAGAAGACTGATGACTCAAAAAATTATCGCTGCAGCCTGTGAGGTGCAGCAGACCTGTGCTGTACTAATTGTGCGAGCCTCGCGAAACAGGCCACGGCCCCGCTTCGCCCCCTGGCGGCCACTTGCCGCTGTCCGCCATGTGCGCCTCAGCTGTTTCGTCAGCGGGCGCGCTGCGACGTCACACAGTGGCCGCACCGCGGTCGCGCGTCCTCGCTCCAGGCGCTCAGTTTCGCTGCGCCGCTGGTGTCGTCTGGACGGAGCGACCTCCCGCTCTACAGACAGTCAAGCGCCCGACACTTCCGCCGACCTCCCCGTCTCGTCTCGCCGGGCGTCACACGGGATGGCCGGTAAGTTCTGTGTGAGCAACGCCTACAAGTTTCTGGAACGTTGCGCAACATTACGCCTCGTTGGCGCAAAGCGGGACTCCCCCCGAACGGGTTGCATCCCAAATCACGACTAGTTACGTCAGTCTGGCTCGGTTCATATAGACTGACTGTCGGCTGTGGCTGACGCCTACTTTGCAGCCTGGGGGTGATCTTCTTTCTTGTGCCTTTGCCCAGCATTCTCGCAGGGTCGGCATGGGCAAAGCCGGATTTGGTATGGTTAATTTAATAGGGGCCGGATGCCTTTGCTGTTACCACCTCTTTGAAGACAACACAAACACACAGTTCCCGAGCGGAGAAAATCTCCGACCCAGCCGGGAATCGAACACAGGACGCCTGGCACGACAGCCCGTCGCACTGTTCACTCAGCTATCGGGGCGGACATCCTGGGGCTAATGTTGACCGAATTAAATTAGTCAGTTACATGTTCCTTTGATCGTATGCAGAGTTAGGTTGTCAAACATTCTAAGTGCCAGATTTCACATTCGTCAGGAGAAGGAAAAAATATGCAAAATTTTGTACATGGCTGCATGTTCAGAGACCGTGAATAGTTACAACTGAAAGAAAAACAGTCCTCGGTCACTATTTTTAACGGATTAACCGGGTTTCAACACTGCTACGAATGTATTCCTCAGAATATAAATCAAAGAATGTTATAGAATATAGACCATTCTTTGATTTAAATTCTGAGGAAGACACTCCTAGCTGTGTTGAAACTCGGTTAATCCGTTAAAAATAGTGACCGAGGATTGTTTTTCTTTCAATTGGAAAAAAATGTTTCTTTTCTTTTGTACACAACTAACTTCCATCCCAAAAAATTTAGGCATTATGATGTCACAGAATTATACTACTTATCACTGCGAAAATGGCTGAGACAAAACTGAAAACAAATAATGTATTAAGAACGTTGTCTAAGCCATACCCGAGATATCAATGGTTCTAAGCAACAATAGCAAAGTGTTTCAAAATGATCGAGCACAGCGATCTGTCGTCCTTTTCAAAATGATCGAGCACAGCGATCTGTCGTCCTTTCCTTTGCTTTATTAAGCAAATCTAGATTTCGGCTAGTGTCTAGCCACTATCAACGCACTATTTCATAGTTTCAGTGCAATTCCTAGTTCGTCAGTCCACTGTTGTTCGGGCTTCTGTCACAGTTCGTACTAGGACATGCACTGAAACTATGAAACAATCCACTGATAATGGGTATACTTGGAAGGAGAGACAGCATTGGTCGTATTTTTTTGTTTTATAAACCGCAAAATCGATTTTCGGTCACTTAGTGACCATCTTCAGTGCTGTAATATACAATTTAAATTGGTAGGCACTGGTGTCAACAAACTTACAGCGATCACATAAACTCGCTGTAAGCTTGTTGACACCAGTGCCTACCAATTTAAATTGTATATTACAGCACTGAAGATGGTCACTAAGTGACCGAAAATCGATTTTGCGGATTATAAAACAAAAAAATACGACCAATGCTGTCTCTCCTTCCAAGTATACCCATTATCTGGTCGTGGTGCACAGGACACTCCATGGAGTCGCCAACCACTGATAATGGCTTGGCATTAGTCGAAATCTAGAGTTGCTTAATAAAACCTGAAAGGAAAGGACGACTGATTGCTGCTCTCCATCGTTTTGAAAATCATATCACAGTCGTTGAATACATCCACATTCCTATTTCAAGGTAACTTAACAAAGTTACTTTTTTCTTTAACAGCCATTGATACTGACACAGTAAGCTTTATTTGTGATAATACATGAACAGAAATACGGGAGTAATGTTGTAACTATTAGAACTGTAGTCAACAGTAGTCATCTGAGATATCTTTTAATTTTTACAAGAGAATAACAAAATTAAATTCGAGAAAAATAATCTGTATTGACTTTTGTTTCGAACAGAACTACAATCTCGGAATCAGATGTTGCAAATTGCAATGTCATCAAACAGTCTTTCCGTCTTGCAGTCGATAACTAAGCTTAGTCTTTCCGATTAAGTACGATTTGGCAAACATCACCTGTGATCGTTTCTCTTTTGAAGATTTGACACTTTTCTTCTGTTACTGCGAAAAAGTTTTTAATTACTAATTGAGACGGATGAGTGTGACACACTTTGCTCATACTGCACTTGGACATGTTACGTACCAGCATTGACAAGTCTTTGAGCAGCAGCTGGGTGGACTGGAATTACATGGCATGATTTAGTAGCGTTAGCTAACTCGACAATCTTGTGTAAACCTTGCGGAACAAAGGCCTTGCTTATTTTTCTTTTACCATTATGAATGTTGGAAACATTTTCTCAATGCTTCAGTTGGAACAAGTTTGGGGCATGTAACTGAATACCGAGAACACAACAGCACTGAAAATGCGTTTTGTGAAAATAAGTCGCATAAAACGTTAGACATTTCCACTTCCATTTCCACGACGAACATTTGGAACGTGTGTCAGCTGAACAACATATTTAAAAAGACGAAAGGTGTTGGTATAATTACATATTGGCTATTGTTTCTCTTTACCAATGGACAATTATTTTTATTCATGAATTCCTCTCTGGTATAGAAGTTGTTAAGGACAATCTGTGAACTTTGTATTAACTTTCAACTAACACTGCAGCTATAATCAGTGCGTTGTAAGTAGTCATGTAGACAAAACGTAATTGTAGCAACACATACTCCAATCTAACTCCGGCATATGCAACCATTAGTCCGACTAATGCTTGTTTATGCCTGAGTTAGATTGGAACACGTGTCGTTTCAACTGCACTGCTGGCCATCCAAAAGGCAACACCAAGAGGGACCAGAGAAAGCACAGCCAAACTGATATTTTGGGAGAAAACATGTACAAAGATCACGTGGTAGAAAATAAAACCACACGTGAAGCGAGGAAGATGCAATCAGTATTGAGTGCAGTAAGAAAGACAGATGACATTACGACCGATAATGGCTTTCTTTCTGTCCTGAAAAGTTTTAATGACTAATGAGAATCACTACTGCTCTACTGATACATGTTTATTGCGTCACTACCAGTTTCGTTCGTTATAACATCAGGTAGCTGAGTTGTTATGTAAGAGGTCTAGTTGTCTTGTGTAACGTTAGAGGCAGTGTCCGAAACTTGCAATCGTAAAAATATCCCGCCGATCGCCTGGCATAAGCAGGGCGAGCAGTAAGTGCATCGTTAATATTGATATCAGTGAGCTGTTAGCTCAAAATGATAAAAAATTAAATATAAAAGTAGTTGCACTCGAAAGTAAAAGAATTCGAAAAAATGTAGTCTTCGCAGTTTCAGTGCAGCGTACTGAGTAGAAGGAAATAGCCTTAAAGTAATTTAAATTCGCGATCCATGTGGAAGCTGCGCCGATGTTTCCTCGTAAATGTGACTTTTGCCATAATGGAACTCCCACTCTGCAACGAAGTGAGACCTGTTCTGAAACTTATTTTCAGGTATAAAATTGTTTCGGTCCAGGAATCGAGCCCGGAAGCTCGATTTTCAGGGATAACGTTCTTCCCCAATGGGCTATCCAGGCACGGCTCGCGACGCGAAGCTATAAAGTTTCAAAAACATCGCACACTCACCTGTAGTGTGTGTGTTCCGTTCTAGAAACAATCCCTGAGGCTGTGGCTAACCGTTTTTCAGCCGTACCCTTTCGTCCAGGAGTTAGGTATCAATCTCGCCACTTCTGTAGGGGAACTTCTGTAAAGTTTGAAAAGTAGATGGGTCAGTGGCGGATGTAAAGCTGTGACGGCGGGTCGCGGAGTCGTACATGGATAGCTCAGTCAGTAAGAATATTGTTTACTTAAAGCAAGGCTCCTCGTTAGTCCTTGTCCGACACACAGCTTTTATTTACTGGAAAATTTCACACAGTCACATGATCCACTTCACACAAAAACGTCGAAGGGTGAATCTGTAGATAGACATTGAGATGAATACTTCCTCACTTGGTTTTAAATAAATATATTCAGCAGCAATCCTATCGCAGTCCTGATATTGTCCATCATGCAGACCTCCCACACTTTTTGCTCAGCCCAACATGTTGCGTACGTTCTGCTCCATTTCATCTGGAGTTTTAAAAACTGCTAGCAGTTTAACAATGCAGGTTCTCACTTCCTGTACTTGTCTCTCGTTCCTCAAAGGCGGCTTTCAATCAGGTTGCGTGTCTTGGAGAATCATCTCAGTTGGGCGACTCGACTCGCTATTTCTTGTCAGAAAGGTCACATTTGACGGAAAGTCATCGAATAAAAATGAAGTGATATCTAGCGCTGCCGAAGGAGCTGTTATAGACTCCCTACTGTTTCTAATCTATATAAATGATTGAGACAATCTGAACAGCCATTTTAGTTCGCAGATTATTGTCTTCTACTGTCTAGTAAAGTCATCATAAGATCAAATGTAAATGCAAAACGATGTACACTAAATACAGGGCTATTACAAATGATTGAAGCGATTTCATAAATTCACTGTAGCTCCATTCATTGACATAAGGTCACGACACACTACAGATACGTAGAAAAACTCATAAAGTTTTGTTCGGCTGAAGCCGCACTTCAGGTTTCTGCCGCCAGAGCGCCTGAGAGCGCAGTGAGACAAAATGGCGACAGGAGCCGAGAAAGCGTATGTCGTGCTTGAAGTGCACTCACATCAGTCAGTCATAACAGCGCAACGACACTTCAGGACGAAGTTCAACAACGATCCACCAACTGCTAACTCCATTCGGCGATGGTATGCGCAGTGTAAAGCTTCTGGATGCCTCTGTAAGGGGAAATCAACGGGTCGGCCTGCAGTGAGCGAAGAAACGGTTACAGGACACGTGTATCTGGACATGCTGGAAAATTGGCTCATGCCACAACTGGAGACCGACAGCGCCGACTTCATCTTTCAACAGGATGGTGCTCCACCGCACTTCCATCATGATGTTCGGTATTTCTTAAACGGGAGATTGGAAAACCGATGGATCGGTCGTGGTGGAGATCATGATCAGCAATTCATGTCATGGCCTCCACGCTCTTCCGACTTAACCCCATGCGATTTCTTTCTGTGGGGTTATGTGAAAGATTCAGTGTTTAAACCTCCTCTACCAAGAAACGTGCCAGAACAGCGAGCTCGCATCAACGATGCTTTCGAACTCATTGATGGGGACATGCTGCGCCGAGTGTGGGAGGAACTTGATTATCGGCTTGATGTCTGTCGAATCACTAAACGGGCACATATCAAACATTTGAGAATTCCTAAAAAAACTTTTTGAGTTTTTGTATGTGTGTGCAAAGCATTGTGAAAATATCTCAAATAATAAAGTTATTGTAGAGCTGTGAAATCGCTTCAATCATTTGTAATAACCCTGTACGTCTTCTGCGAAAAGCGGAAATTGACCCCAAATAATGAAGTGTGAAATCATCCATATCACCTAGGATTGACGGACATCAAAAAGTTCAAAGAAGGGCGGGTCGTTTCGTATTATCGCCAAGTAGTGAGAGACTGTCACAGTTACAACATGCGACATGGGTGGCAAACATTATAACAGGTGCATTTTTCGTTGTGCCGAGATGTATTTTTGAAATTTCGCTATCCAGCTTTCTCCTCCGAATGATAAAATATTTTGTTGACTCCATCTTACATAGGGAGAAATGATCATTGTAATAAAATAAGAGAAATAAGAGTTCGCGCGGAAGGATTTAAGTGTTCGTTTTTCCCGCGTGCTGTTAGAGAGCGGAACGGTGGAGAAATAGTCGGAAGGTGGTTCGATGAGCGCTCTGCCAGCCATTTAAGTGTAATTCGCAGAGGAGTTATGTAGATACAGAAATAGATGTTTGGTGACGTTCTTTTACGGGCGTTATCCCGTGGGGTAAGGCATGTTTCTGCGCCCAACGTTTCATATTAAAGTACGGGGATCATCATTACAGGCTACGAAGACGTAGTCACGTTTGGTAAGCCGAAACCACAACAGAACGTTTATATAACAAGTAGCATCTGAAGATGTCTCCCTCAGATAAATGTGAAACAATCTGAAGCGTCGGGCTCTGCTTGGCCTTCTCCCCACCTTTTTTAATCAACATAGAATCGCATCACGTGGGAATAATTCAATCTTGCATTCCAGTCTTAATGAGAACATGAAACATGAGTGGTTAGCAGATGCGATGGATGTTGTAGTTATCCTGAATACGATCTTCTTTAACCTATTTTCCTTACCATATTGCCGGCCTTGGTGGCCGAGCGGTTCTAGGCGCTACAGTCCGGAACCGCGCGACCGCTACGGTCGCAGGTTCGAATCCTGCCTCGGGCATGGATGTGTGTGATGTCCTTAGGTTGGTTAGGTTTAAGTAGTTCTAAGTTCTAGGGGACTGATGACCTCAGATGTTAAGTCCCATAGTGCTCAGAGCCATTTGAACCTTACCATATTTTTTTTTTCTAACATTTCTGCAAGTGGTAACGGTTTACGGAGCTACGTGTGGGGGCCTCTGAATTCGCGTTTCTCACAGGCCTGACAGAGTGGGCCTTCGTAACATCTTTTCAGCAGGCGGCCTCCTGGTGAGTCAGGCGCTCAGTTGACCACGGCTAAGCCGCTTAGAACGGAAACAAAGGTGGACCTGTGGTCCCAGTTTTGACGAAACGCGGTCCACACAATACTGGACGCTAGCAGGAGGGCGCAGCGAGGGGAACCATCCTCCGTTAGGCAGAGCAATAAAGGAGTGGGTGACAGCTGACCTGAAGAGCAGACAAGCATTCTGCTGGAAGGCAGCGGGACACCACTCCCCAGTCAGAATAACAGGTCCGTTCGAGATACAGTTGCAACCACGCGAATACGTTCGACACAGAAATTCTACCACTTTGCGCCCGATGGACGGTTGCAACTATTTTAGACTGATCGGAGGAAATTCATCTGACTGGCTCCAAAGACTTTAGTAAACCTGCTCGAAAGAGATCGACGCGCACTTGCGCAAAGCTTTTTGCGTTTACCTGTATATCTCAGCCTTGTGAAAATTCAATACATCATAGCGTAATTTCAATTCCTTGAGGGACTTTTCTGCTAAAATGTGTTGCATGCAAAAGAAAGATTCTCATTACCCTCTGTTAACGTCACTTCCAAAGTAAATAAATTTCCTCTCTTCCATATAAGGATCCGGTCACATGGGCCGGTAATTAGCGCTCTCATACTACACTCATTGCTATAAATGACATGCGTGCATTATCCTGGCTCACTTTGCAGGGGAGGTGGCATAGTTAGAAATAACCATGCTATGCTGTTACACATTTAGTAGTGAAGTTAAGCACCATAGCTCTTAACCAGTGGACACAATGCGGCCACTCCCTGCCTACTAAACCAACGATGATTATTCTTCTCACTAAATAATTTGCGGAGTTTGTTTGGGCATTTTATACACTGTTGTTTATTCACGTAGGTACCAATTACCTGCAATCAGCAACTAAATTTTTGTTACCACAATCAATGAGACAAGCTGAACAAATGTTTTCATCATATGCATATACTCAAATAATGTAAGAGAAAACAGGATGTTGCTGAGGAAAGTGTTTTGTCGGGAATAATTAATAAAGTTTTCAGTTAACATTCTATATTTCTGGTTCTCCAACAAGTGCCGGCCATAAGTGGGAAGCAGAAACGTTTGACTCGATTTCATTCATAACAATCGATGTTTTTCGAAAGGTTGCAACTGTCACTCATTCTATAAATTTGATAATGAAACACTGCATACGTTACATTTATTTTCATGGTTCGCACGACGCATTCCGAGAATTTCTCATCGTAATGATCAAATATTTACGTTAGTATTTTTGTGTTGTGTTGTGTTGCCTGCCTTGCACTGTAGCCATCTTTTTGAGGTTATAAGATACTGTGCCTTCTCCATTATGCAGAAAACCAGACACACGCAAACATCATACTCTTCGTGAAATTTCAGTGTTAGTTTTTCTGCGTAATGTAGGCAGCACATTACTGTATCTTGACCGCAGTGCAGGAGGGCACAACACACGTACAATAAGCGCACAAAATACTTACCTACGTAAATATTTTCACTTGAAAATGAGAATAAATTCTCGAAACGCTTAGTGCTAAATGTACCCGGTGCATTGTTAAATTATTTGACTCAGAAACATTTGACCAACGCGGAGAGAGCAGAAGTGGCAACTAGCGCTACGGGTGGCCAGACAACCAACACGCGAAACATGCGTTCGAGTAAACACAAACGGTTCTGACGGTCGAAACTACGATGAAACTGCGCATGCGCAGTAGACGATTTGAAAACATTTGCACTTGGTTGTGATAGCCTTACTCGTCTCTAGAATACTGTGGAGAATAGACTCAGTCATCCATGGAATCCGGAGCCCTACAATTTCCCGATCCTGTTTCCAAAAATTTTACGAGCATGACGAATGACCGCCATAGTATGTGGGAATCGGGTCAGCCGACCGCAGCTTCGTGCAGAAGTTGCTGCCCTGCGATTGGCCGCAAGGCAAGAGACGTGGGCGCAGCTCAAAGTTTATATGGCAAGTCAAAGAGGCGCGGACTGGGCAGTGTTATTCCCCGACGGAAAGTGACTTGGACCTTCGGGTTTTGAGTATTCGGATCCGCATCTGCTACGACGGAGTGCGGAGTCTGCGAGCACCGCCGCTCACAGCCGCAGCGTTGGGCGTCACACCCGCGATCCAATAGTGGTAAGATGGTATTACAATGCGAGATATTGCCGCAGAAGTGGGGAATATTTTGGTGAGGGATCATTTTATTAGAATGTCTAAATCCCCACGGAGTTTTAAAGTATCTACTAGTGGGCAAGTTCAGGAGCGCAGAGGGAGCTTTCTTATTCCCTCTCTCTTCTTGCGAGGGTTACAGGTCGTTTAATCATTAATGTTATCAAGGGCGTCAACGGCCTTACCGCAGTGGTAACACCTGTTCCCTTCAGATCATCGAAGTTAACCGCTGTCGGGCTGGGCTAGCACTTGGGTGGGCGACCATCCGGCCTGCCGAGCCCTGTTGGGCAAGCGGGGTGCATTCAGCCCTTGAGAGGCAAACTGAGGACCTACTTGATTGAAAAGTAGTGGCTCTGATCTCGTAAAGCGCCATACGGCCGGGAGAGCGGTGTGCTGACCACATGCCCCGCCATGTCCGCGTCCGGTGACGTCTGTGAACTGAGGATGACACGGCGGCTGGTCGGAATCGTTGGGCTTTCATGGCCTGTGCGGGAGGAGATTAGTTTTAGTTTAGTTTTTTATGGGCGGAGATACCTGCGAAATTACTGATGCTAAATGCATGTTCGCAGATGATGCTGTAATTTACCGTCTAGTAAGGTCATCCGAAGACCAGTATCAGTTGCAAAGCGATTTAGAAAAGATTGCTGTATGGTGTGGCAGGTGGCAGTTGACGCTAAATAACGAGAAGTGTGAGGTGATCCACATTAGTTCCAAAAGAAATCCGTTGGAATTCGATTACTCGATAAATGGTACAATTTTCAAGGCTGTCAATTCAACTAAGTACCTGGGTGTTAAAATTACGAACAACTTCAGTTGGAAAGACCACATAGATAATATTGTGGGGAAGGCGAGACAAAGGTTGCGTTTCATTGGCAGGACACTTAGAAGATGCAGCAAGTCCACTAAAGAGACAGCTTAAACTACACTCGTTCGTCCTCTGTTAGAATATTGCTGCGCGGTGTGGGATCCTTACCAGGTGGGATTGACGGAGGACATCGAAAGGGTGCAAAAAAGGGCAGCTCTTTTTTGTATTATCACTTAGTAGGGGAGAGAGTGTGGCAGATATGATACGCGAATTGTGATGGAAGTCATTACAGCAAAGACGTTTTTCGTCGCGGCGAGATCTACTTACGAAATTTGTCACCAACTTTCTCTTCCGAATGCGAAAATAATTTGTTGAGCCCAACCTACATAGGTAGGAATGATCATCAAAATAAAATAAGAGAAATCAGAGCTCGAACAGAAAGGTTTAGGTGTTCGTTTTTCCCGCGGGCTGTTCGGGAGTGGAATGGTAGAGAGATAGTAAGATTGTGGTTCGATGAACCCTCTGCCAAGCACTTAAATGTGAATTGCAGAGTAGTCATGTAGATGTAGATGTAGATGTCCTGTTCTCCAACACTGTAATCGTGGATTTTGTGCTCTGTTTTCTTTTTTTACTCCATTGTCAATTTATAAACTTAAATTTAGTGTCATTTTATTCGTGACTAACATTTTGATATTGTCTGACTTCCGCTGGTGGCGACCTAGTGTTATTCTGTATTAATTTTTATTTCACTGTCAGATGATTAATTTCGCTTAATATCTTATTTAATAAATTATGTCTTGCTAGGTCTGTGAATTTTATTCGGTATGAATTCGACTCGAAGACTTGTTAAGTGACAGGACACAGTATGTTTTCCTCGACGGCGAGTGTTAATCGGAGGCAAGGGTATAGTCAGGGGTGCCCAGGGAAGTGTGATAGGACCCCTTGTTGTTATCTATATGCATAAATGATTTGGCGGACAGCGTGGGAAGCAATCTGCGGTTGTTTCCTGACGATGCCGTCACGTGCGATAAGGTGTCGAAATTGAGTGACTGTAGGAAGACAAGACGATTTAGAGAAAATTTCCTGTTGGTATAATGAATGGCAGCTAGCCCTAAATGTGGAAAAATATAAGTTAACGCGGATGAGTAGGAAGAACAAACCTGTGATATTTGGATACAGTATTACTACCGCCCTGCTTGACACAGTCAAGTCGTTTAAATATCTGGGTGTAACGTTGCACAGCGATGTGACGTAACGTTGCAAAGCAATATGTGATGGGAAGAGCATGTGAGAACTGCGGTAGGGAAGGCGAATGGTCGACTTTGGTTTATTGGGAGAATTTTGGGAAAGAGTCGTTTATATGTAAGGGAGACCACATACAGGACAGTAGTTCGATCTGTTCTTGAGTACAAAAATGGTTCAAATGGTTCTGAGCACTATGGGACTTAGATCTGTGGTTATCAGTCCCCTACTTAAACCTAACTAACCTAAGGACATCAGACAACACCCAGTCATCACGAGGCAGAGAAAATCCCTGACTCCGCCGGGAATCGAACCCGGGAACCCGGACGCAGGAAGCGAGAACGCTACCGCACGACCACGAGCTGCGGACTAAGTGTGAAGGACCATAAGAGTACGACGTATAGACGTATTCATTCATATTGCTCCGCCGCTCAGTACACGAATGGATAAGAACAAATACCCTCGTTGCTATTACTAATAAGAGCGGAGTAGGTACGCAAGTTATTCTTCATGGTCCTTCAGTGTTTTGGCCGGCCAGGTGTGGCCGAGCGGTTCTAGGCGCTACAGTCTGGAATCGCGCGACCGCTATGATCGCAGGTTCGAATCCTGCCTCGGGCATGGATGTGTGTGATGTCCTTAGGTTAGTTAGTTTTAAGTAGTTCTAAGTTCTAGCGGACTGATGACCTCAGATGTTAAGTCCCATAGTGCTCAGAGCCATTTGAACCTTCAGTGTTTTGTGGATGCGTACTGAATTTGACTTACTAACATCAGATACCCTCGTCACCAGTTTTGTAAAGGCATCGTCGCTACTGCTGTGGAGACCGAGTTGTTACTGTTGTTACGGTAGGCTGAGTCTGTGAATCGTGAAACGGCTTCTGGTGCAGTACACTGCTAAGACACTTTCTCCCCACCACTATTACACAGCTGTGCTCCAGTGTTGGGTAACAGCATAGGAGAACCAAGGTTCTACAACACTCAAACTGGTTAGTAACAAAGTCACACAAATGAGTTAAAAAGGTTTGCTTATCTTTGTGACTAGATGAATAAGGAACACTGCTTGCAATATACCACACTGCTTGTAATATACCACACTGCTTGCAATATACCACACTGCTTGCAATATACCACACTGCTTGCAATATAACGCAACAAAAGGCTCTCAATGGCTATGTGCAAATAATCGTAGGTAAACTTCACAGTACACAGCAAACGCAATTTACAGCTGTCTGTTCACTTCTAAGAGTTCACTAAACGACGTTACCTGTCAGCCCTGGTCGATGATCTATAACTAAGTGGACGAGAGCTGCTCTTCTATCTTCCGACTAGGCTTTTGTCCGTTTTCGTCCAGTCATTGGCAGGTTGTACTCGACCGGAAATTGGCCGAGGCGAAGTCGATATCTTCTTCTTCAGAACTGCCCGTGGCGCTGATGGAATTATCAAGTCTGTGGCTCTGGCACCAGCTCGCATCTATGACCGTGTGATGCTTTTGCCCTGGCTGTGTCTTGTTCGGACAACACAGCACTTGTTACGAAGCACCCTGTACTGTGGCTTGCTCTATGTAGCATGAGATTACAGATACCGAAGTGCGAGTCTACTGCAGTCTATGAATTATTATCTAATAACACATCCACAGTACGGGTCGTTTTAAATAAGTGCTTATCTGAGCCTAGAATCGAAGCAGGGACTTTCAGTTTACGAGACACACTCACTCCACAGTTCCCAAACAATCCAGAACATGTTCTTGTGAATATACACATTTTTTCAAATCAAACCGAACCGGCCTAGAAACATGATGAAACTTCCGGGGAGATTAAAACTGTGTGCCGAACCGAGACTCGAACTCGGTACCTTTGCCTTTCGCGGGCAAGGGCTGAGACGGTAGAGCACTTGCCGCCGGAAGGCAAAGGTCCCGAGTTCGAGTCTCGGTCCGGCACACAGTTTTAATCTGCCAGGAAGTTTCATATCAGTGCACACTCCGCTGCAGAGTAAAAATCTCATTCTAGAAACATGATACGTGACTTTCCAATATTGGAAGAAAGCATTCTAGAGAAGGAAGAGCATTTGCACTATATGCTATAGGTTACTGATGGACACACAAAATGCGCACGTAACCGTCGGTAGTTTCGTTAGTCATTGGGAAAGAGCGATACAGGGCACAAATATAGGGCTAGAAACATTAATATCACGGTGTAACATAAGTCGCGACACTCTGTCTCGTTTTTGTTACCCACAGCGATAGCAACGCCCCAAGCGGCCGGCAAGCGACAATTCGGAATACGATACGGGCTGAGTGCGAATACTAACTTTTATATTGATTTGCAACATAGTTTTTACGATAGGGAGTGTACAAAAATGGACAACTAGAAGAGACACCACATTTCTCTTCCTTTAGTTTCCCAAGCGCTGTGGGAAGCATGAAACAGCACATTACAGGACAGTTTATTTAGGATTCTCCTGTAATGTTCAGATATTCACTGAATAATCTCACTTTTGTTTGATAACCGAACAATGCTAGCAAACTCCGGAAGACCTGGCATTTCACAAAAAAAAAAAAAAAAAAAAAAAAAAAGGTTCAAATGGCTCTGAGCACTATGGGACTTAACATTTGAGGTCATCAGTCCCCTTAGAACTACTTGAACCTAACTAAGCTCGGGACATCACACACATCCATGCCCGAGGCAGGATTCGAACCTGCGACCGTAGCGGTCGCGGGGTTCCAGACTGAAGCGCCTAGAACCGCTCGGCCACTTCGGCCGGCTGGCATTTTACAGAAATACGTCGTGCATCTAACAAACAAAGCGGAGTTTATTCGCTATACTTAAAGCAAATGAGTAAATTTGGAACGTAGGAAATCTGTAAGGAATGTAATAGATACATTATTTAACGTACCAGATAAACCACCTCACCTGTAGCTTAAAGGTAAACCACAGATACAGGATAACAAATCGTCAAAAACAGCCAAAACTGTTTACCAACACAGAAGAAACCAATACGTAAACGAAAGTTGGTAGGCGTGTTTCTACATCTCAAAGATGTCTATTCAGATTTCAAACCAGTCGCACAAGAGTGGCCACTATAAAGATGCAAATAAAGTTTGCTTTAAATAAACGCTGTAATGGTCATAAGAGTTAGTTTAAGATTGAATGTAGTGAGCTGATTGTAGTCAAGAATGCCTTTGATGAAGACGGCATGATCACCTCAGTGTTTGAGCTAGGTCGTGTAATATATCTACGAGAAGCGCGGGGTTCCTTCTGCAATACTGCGGAATGATTTGGCAGGAATGTAGCCACTGTACCACTGGCAGCTGGGTCACGAGAACGTACGGCGCAAGAGGACCGGCCTCTGGACGGCCACGTGACACTACCGAGAGGCAAGACCATCGTGTTCGGCGTATGGCTCTGGCGCATCGTACTGCATCTGCAGCAACAGTTTGAGTAGCAGCTGTCTCCACGTAGACCCAGCGAGATATTACGAATATCACAAGCTGCGACATCGTCGGCAAAAACAGTGACCCGTATATGTAATAAGTTTCCTTTCATTACAATCTTTTTTGTTTGAGTACCGCTTTCGGTCTTTAGTGACCATCACCAGATCTGTTTCATATAAAAACAAAGTCCTAATGTACTGCAGCCATAGTCGCTGTTTTTATGAAACAGATCTGATGATGGTCATTAAAGACCGAAACCGGTAATCAAACAAAAAAGATTGTGACCATAGGCGTAAATTGAAGGAAACATATTACGAATAGGTTACTTCATGAACAGCTCCTAGCCAGGCGCCCTGTAACGTGCGTTCCACTATCACCAAACCACCGCCAATTGTGACTTCAGTGAAAGCTCATTGAAGGGCGGGGTGGAGGTGTGTTGTGTTTTCTGATGGAATATTTCTGGCTCTGTCCCAGCCATGGCCGTGTATTGGTTAGCGGGAACCCAGTTATGGTTATGCAACCAACCTGTCCACATGCTAGACGCACCGGCCCTACACCTGAAGTTATGGTGTGGGATGTGATTTCGTATGACAGCAGGATCACTCTCGTGTTTGTCCCTTGTCCCACGCACCGTGAATGAAAATTCGACTTGCCATGCTGCCATTCATGAACAATATACCAAGGGATTTGAAGATTTTGAACATGGCTGAAACAGCAACTGTTGAAATTCTTCACGGTACATGACAGCTAAAACAGTTGCAGGATAAAGATTTATTAAAATTCTTGACCACGGTTTCGGTATATACAGGGTGTGTCACCTAACGTTACCGCTGGATATATTTCGTAAACCACATCAAATACTGACGAACCGATTCCACAGACCGAACGTGAGGAGAGGGGCTAGTGTAATTGTTTAATACAAACCATACAAAAATGCACGGAAGTATTTTTTAACACAAACCTACGTTTTTTAAATGGAACCCCGTTAGTTTTGTTAGTAAATCTGAACATATAAACAAATACGTAATCAGCGCCGTTTGTTGCATTGTAAGATGTTAATTACATCCGGAGATATTGTAACCTAAAGTTAACGCTTGAGTACCACTCCTCCGCTGTTCGATCGTGTTTCGGAGAACACTGCAACATATATCGCGTTTCTACAGAATGATCTGCCAACGTTGCTCGAAAATGTCCCACTGGAAGCGCGTCGACGTATGTGGTATCAGCATGATGGTGCACCTGCACATTCCGCAATTAACACTAGGCTGACCCTTGACAGGATGTTCGACGGGCGTTTCATAGGACGTGGAGGACGCATAAATTGGCCAGCCCGTTCTCCTAATCTTACACCTCTGGACTTCTTTCTGTGGGGTACGTTAAAGGAGAACGTGTACCGTGATGTGCCTGCAACCCTGCGGCGACGTTACACCAGATGTACTGCGGCGTGTACGACATTCATTACGCCAGAGATTGCAATTGTGTGCAGCAAATGATGGCCACCACATTGAGCATCTATTGGCCTGATATGTCGGGACACACTCTATTCCACTCCGTAATTGAAAACGGAAACCACGTGTGTACGTGTACCTCACCCCTCATGGTAATGTACATGTGCGTCAGTGAAAAAGACCAACAAATAGGTGTTAGCATGAGGACGTAATGTGCTGTTCCAGTCTCTTCTGTACCTAAGGTCCATCACCGTTCCCTTTGGATCCCTACGTAATTCGGTGCTCTCCGATACACACGATCGAACAGCGGAGGAGTGGTACTCAAGCGTCAACTTTAGGTTACAATATCTCCGGATGTAATTAACATTTTACAGTGCAACAAACGGCACTGATTACGTATTTGTTTATATGTTCAGATGTGCTAACAAAACTAACGGGGTTCCATTTAAAAAAACGTAGGTTTGTGTTAAAAACATACTTCCGTGTATTTTTGTATGGTTTGTATTAAACCATTACACTTGCCCCTCTCCTCACGTTCGGTCAGTGGAATCGGTTTTGTCAGTATTTGATGTGATTTACGAAATACATCCATCGATAACGTTAGGTGACTCACCCTGTATAAATAGACCTTCATGGTCAAGAATTTTAATAAATCTTTATCCTGCAACTGTTTTGGCTGTCATCACTTACCGTGAATACCAGGGGATGTTTTCCAATAGGATAACGCTCGCCCATACACCAATGTTGTAACCCAACACGCTCTACAGAGTGTCGGCATGTTGCCTTGACCTACTCGATCATCAGATTTGTTTCCAATCAAGCACTATGGGGCGTCATCGGCCGACAACTCCAGAGACCTCCACACCCAGCATTAACCACCCCTGTACTGACCGACCAGCAGCAGCAGGAATGGAACTCCGTCCCACAAACTTCCATCCGACACCTTTACAACACAATTCATGCGCGTTTGCATGCTTGAATTCAACATTCTGACGGTTACACAGGTTATTAATATACCAGCATTTCGCACTTACAATCACTTAAATATGTTACCTAGACAAATGTATTCCCGAAATTTCACTACTCTACATTAATTATTTTTTGGTGTTGCGTTTTTTCTTCCGTCAGTGTATATGCGCACGGCATAGTTCATGTCTAACAACAGCCGAATGACGGCTCGATCATAACCTAGCGGCACAACTTCCCTAAATCGCTCCAGGCAAACTGCGGGATGGTTCCTTTGACAAGGGCACGACCAATTTCCTTCCCCATCCGATTGGCGAGAACGCATTTGTGTTCCGTCTCCAATGACCTCGATGTCGACGGGACGTTAAATCCTAATCTTCTATCCTTCCTTTGTTCTTCCCAGACATGAGTGCGGCATCGTATCCTTTGTCACATCTTCGCCTGTGTCGCCATTTGCGTTACCGCGGAGTTTGGTGGCAATTTTGTGCCCAGTTCCAAGCCTAATGGAATGTAAAAAATAAAATTAAATAAAATGATGTGGCACAAGTCCGCGAACGAGGTCCGAGAACGAACTATTTGTCTGGCTGTAGGCAGAACATTCCGCCACGGCACTGGGAGGGGGCGGGTGGATCGCCCTGCACCCCAGCGGCCTTTACCTCCCCTCTCCCCTGGAAGGTTCCCCGCTGCTCATTTGTTAGCAGGCTGGGTGGCCCTGGGACAGTCCTGCAGAGATTGCAACTAGCATGAATTCACGCTCATATCCGGATTGAACTCGGCACATCTATGGCCCTAGTCTTAGTTCCCTATTTGATAGACCACCACGGCCACCTAATGGGGTATGTTTGGCTGAAAAAACAAAGGGACTTCTACAACAGTCTACCCTGCTCCCGTGAGTAAGGAATCAAAGATGCAAAATAGACTCAAAAAATTTGTAAGAGCTCAGAGAGGATCTTTGTCCCATGTAGTCTAGCCATATTAGCACTAACCAGTCCCTGCTGGTGAGAACGTGAGAACAATTTTTTTTTTTTTAGAGTCAGGCTGACAAAACCTCCGATTCTCAGTTTCCCTATCATACCTGCAGTCAGCTACCGACATCATTGTAAAAGGAAGTTCCGTCATATTTTTCCTTGTTATTTTGTTTTCCACGAAGTGTTTCGAAACCGTGACATAAATGTGCAGTAGAGGAAGTGTCCTTCCGTCTTCCTACTGCTACAGTGTTTCTGGAAGTTGCACGTGCCGAAAACTTCCCGAGTACAAGCTTTCCTGTTTGCCTTCAAAGGCTGCATCCTGATGTTTGATATCAATATTTTTCTTTTGGACAGGAATGTCACCTTTGTTTCCGCTTGCTTTGTTGTGTCCAGTAGGTTTCGTCGCCTTGCGTTACTTTGCTTCCAAGGTAAGAGAACACCAAGTTTCTCTCTAATTCCAATTCTCCTATTCCCCATTACTTTAGTCTTCTTTTGTTTTACTCTCAATCCATTGTTCCTCACTTTCACTGACTACAGAAGTCATCGAAACTTGCAAATGATTTCCTTTCGCACTGAATTTTAATACTACCGTTAAGCCTTTTATTGTCTTTATTTTGCTTCTTCGATGTATAGACTGGACAGTACGGGGGAAAGACCGTATCCATGTCTTACACCTGTTTCAATCCGAGCAGTTACTTCTCGGACGATAGTGAACGTCCATTCCTATTGTTCCGTCTTTGTTCTAGCACATATTGCACTGTCCCTTTTTTCCTATAACTCCATTACACCCAGTTCTTACGAGAATTCCCGACAACTTGCACTGTTTTGTGTTGTCGAACGCTTTTTCTGGGTCGGAAAATCCCATGAACGTATCTATACTCTTACTTCAATTATCAAGCGCGACGTCAGAATTCTCTCTGGTGCTTTTACCATTCATAGTCATCTTCTTCTAAGAGATTCTCACTTTTCTTACCATCATTCTGTAGGTTATTCTTACCATACACCTGTATGCGTAAGATGTTAAGCTGACTGTGCGGTAGTTCTTGCACTTAATCTGCCTTTCCTATCTTCGATATTGCGTGTAGATCATATTTTTCCGAAACTCTGATGGTATACCACAGGTCTCATAGATTCTACATCCACCTGAATAGTCGTTTAGTTGACGCATCCTCAATGATTTCTAGAAATTCCGAAGGAGTGTTATCTATTCTTTCTGCCTTATTTGATCATATTTCCTCCAAAGCCCTGGCAAACTATAATGCCGGATTTGCTACCTCTTCCAAATGGACTCCAATTTCATGTGGTAGCAAATCATCACAGTTCCTCTCCCTCTTGGAGGCCTTGAATGTATTCTTACCGCCTATTCGGTCTCTTAACTGCATTTAACTCAATTTCTGTCGCACTTTTAATGCGGAGGAAAAGCTTTAATTTCACGGAAAGGTATTTGAGTTTTCAACACGCCGAATCTGTCCTTCGGACGACCATTTCTTTCTCGGTTTTTTCACGTTTTCTCTGCAAGCATTTCGCTTCAGCTTAATGAAACGTACCATATGACCTTGCCAGATTTGAAAAGGACTTATGTAGTACGCAAGAAGCGATATTTTTGTCTGAATCAGTAATATCTGTAAAATAGTTTATCCTAAAAAGTGTTACCTCAAAACCACAAAAAGTCCGAATTTGGAATCAGAGTAGTATGTGATGTACAACGCTTAGAGACTGAAAGCACATTTATTAGTGCCACTAAAGTACAGCCATGACACGACTGAACTCCTGGACGAAGAGTTCTGCTAGTTACACAGAAATAGAATATTCCAAAATGATACGTCGTCCTTCATAAGGACTGCAGAAGAGGACTAAGGACTCTTTGAAGGTTCAGTGATGTCATTTACAGCATCTACTCCACGTCCTTCAGCTGGCGACACTCTATATGCGCGTTGGGCAATTAGTGGATGACCCCCCAGTGTCTATTCGGTGTTTTGCCCGAAAAGCTTAGTCTGTCTTTTCTCCAATTTGGATTTGAAAGCATTCAAAAATTTACGCAGAATGGCTGTCACTCACCACTGTTGTTCTTTGATCAGGCCAGATTCTATTGGCAATTCGTCAGCAGCTACATTCCCTCCCGCCCCCTCTGTGTTGTTTCTAATGGTAGCAGAGCACAATTCTTCGTCGATGACACTACTCTGCCCTTCCTGGATTTGTTGAGTAATCTTTACGCACATCTTTAGGAAAGACTTCCTAACACTTAAATCTCTATTCGATGTTAGCAAATTTCTCCGTCAAAGACCATTTTCTTGCTATTACAAATCTGCTTTTGTCCTCTCTGCTTCGGCTATCATCAGTTATTTTGCTCCTCATAGAAAAATTCATTTATCGGTGCTAGTGTCCCGTTTCCTAATATAATTCCCTCAGTATCGCCTCATTTAATACGATTACATTCCATCATCCTTGTTTTGCTTTTGTTGATGTTTACCTTACATCCTCTTTTCAAGAAGCTGTCCATTCCGTTCAACTACTCCAACTCCTTTGCCATCTCTGACATAATGTCACCAGCAAATCTAAAAGTTTTTATTTCTTCTGACTGAACTTTGTTTGTCTAAGTTGTTTAGTTTCCTTTGCCGCTCGCTCAGTGTAGAGATCGAGAAATATTGGGGACAGTCTATAAATCTGCCTCACTCCCCTTTCTACCAGTGCTTTCCTTTCACGTCCTTTGACTCTTATAACTTCCATCTGGTTTCTGAACAAGTTGGAAATTGCCTTGCACTCCCCGTATTTCACCTCTGTTACTTTCAATATACACAACTCACTGTATCGCAAAAGTTATATCATCGTACTATACACAGCTCAGAAGATACCAAAAAAACATTGAACTCCTTGAAAAGTTGTTTTGGAGGCTGGCAGATTTTTGGTTTGAATAATTGTTTAGGGTATTCTGTACAATTGACAACTCTTGGAAGTTGAGCTGGCTGTATACGGGGTGAATGACCTAAAACTTGCAGCACAATATTGTGGATATGGAAAGTGCTGCTCATGTGCGGTTCTCAAAAAATGGATTGGTAGTAAGAGCTCGTATTGTTACCCAATTAACAGACTGTAACAATACTTATAAAGTATATTTTTTGTGCTAACTTTTTTGTATGGAAAAATGCCTGTTGTCGCTAACAGACTAAAAGTAGGTTAAATTAGAGTTTCAGTGGTGTTTGTTGCAGCACTCTAGTGCAAGTCGTTAAAAGTGTAAATGTTGTGTGACTAGTGCCTCCCGTCGGGTAGACCGTTCGCCGGGAGCAAGTCTTCAGATTTGAAGCCACTTCGGCGACTTGCGCATCGATGGGGATAAAATGTTGATTAGGATAACACAACACCACGTCCCTGAGCGGAGAAAATCTCCGACCCAGCCGGGAATCGACGTCAGAAGACATCCGTTGAAGTTGGTTGTTGATTCCTTGACTCAGTGTTTTTATTACAGAGAGCACGCAGTCCTCTGACACCACGCTGGGCTACCGTGCCGGTGTCACTCAGCTACCGGGGGCGGGCAGTGCAAGTCGTTTACAAGACACGTACTTTGCAATAAAGGATGGCAGCCAAAAACAGTTGCAGGATAGAATTTTTTTATTAAAATTCTTGACAAAGAATTTTGATGCGCTTATGTATGTATTTATGGATTGTAATATGCGCGAGTCTGGCACATGCAAGTGCCCTCTCTCGGCGAAACAATCTACCTTAGTGCCTTCACACTCGTGTCTCAACAGTTCATAGGCGAAGTAACATTGTTAAACTGTTCGCTTTGATCCTGTACCCATTACACATGTTGTACAAATGGAGATGATATTTTAATTACTGACTACGCCTTTTGGCATAATTGTTTCATTATTCTCCAGTGCATGATGTAATTTTAGTAAGTACTAAAGATTGTGTGCCTGTATTGCTTTAGCAATTTCACCGTTATTTAAGCTTCTGTTTCTCACTTTCGTTGATATGGCTTTTCTAATGAATGTGTCTTTCTGTTCAGGAAATGTACTTCTGATGAAGGTATATTTATATGTACCGAAACCTTGGTCAAGAATTTTAATAAAAAAATTCTATCCTGCAACTGTTTTTGGCTGCCATCCTTTATTGTGAAGAATTTAACAGTTGCTGCTGCAGCCATGTTTAAAATCTTGACACGTACTTTGATAAGTTACCACACCGACACTTGTTTGTGCCATTCAACCAGTGTAGCGGCTAGGTACGATGTTGTTACGTTAGCTTTCAGCGTTCTGGCATGTTCATTGAGTGCATTACGACTTCTTACTCAGTTAATGAGCTACAGTCCAAGCAGTAGGTCGTGAGTGGACGATGCAATTTACCAAAGCAGGAAAATCCGACGTGCTTATAGTGTATGGGGAGTGTAGCATAAATGCAGTATGAGGCAAGATACCTCAAGAGACGTCAACCATCTCGCCAGTTACTCACAAACCTCTTCAACGAGTTACGTGAAAGTGGTAGTGTAACACCTAGACATCGTAACAAAAGGAAACAAGTGACTGTAGAAGAAGCAGAAATTTGCTTTTTTTACTGTTGCAGTTCATCCGCAAGTTAGCTCCCACACAATCGCACGAGGAAGTGACGGTATTCTCCATCTCTGTCAAGAGCTGCATGGAAACGATTATGATGGCTGTGTTAATCTTAGTACGTTGGCATTAAGACAGGATACACCAGTTGTATCATTTATCTTGTTTAGCGATGAAGCCACATTTACCAGTCTTGGCCAGGTAAACCTCCGAAACGTGCACTGTTGGTCTGTAGACAATTCCCATTGACTTACACAGGTGGACCGACAGCGACCATGAAGTGGAAAAATGTGGTGTGGTATAGTGAACCATTGGCTCACAGGCCCGTTTTTCATAGACAAAACACTGAACGTGCGCAAGTATCGCGGCCTCCTAACAGATCGTCTTCCACGAATGCCAGAAGACTTTCCTCTGCAAATTAGGAGGAAGCTGTGGTACCAACATGATGGCTGTCCAGCCCGTAGTGCTTGAAGTAATGCAGTATGACTTCATGAGCTATTTCCCGATCGTTGGTTTGGACGCAGAAGACCTGTAGCTTGGCTGACCCGTTCCCCTGATTTGACATCTGTGTTCTTCTTTCTGTGGGGAAAGCTGAAAGACGCTGTGTACAAGGACATACCAACTACACCCGATGATATGCAACGACTTACTGCAGCCTACTCGGACATATTCGCTAACGTATGTGCAACTGTCGTTCCATCCCAGACTGGAACCGTGTGTTGCCGCTGCCAGTGGTCATTTTGAACACAACCTAGGACAGTCAATTGTTTCGTTACAGCTCAGAATCCAACTGGTGTATGAACTTGCGTTGTTCTCTGCTGCGTGCTACCACAGGTATTGTGCAAGTGCCGGTGTGGGAACTTGTCAAAACTCGATACCTCGTAAACCACCTCCACTAAAATTCTGCAACACCACTGACATTCTACTTTTTTTATTGTACACGTCTAGTTCCGTAGGACCAAACTGAGGAGGAGATCTCAAATGTCAGTACATGAAATTACAACGTAAAGGTAATAATACACAAATCAAGAAAGATTTTGCATCACCTCGGTTCCGAGAGTTCCGGAACGTGTACAGAAAATTGGAATCGAGATCAACATAATTTCCGCCCTTTCCATTGCTCATGAAAACCACAAACAACAAATTGCATGTTGTACCAGACCTTTAGAGGTGGTGGTCCAGGTTGCTGTACACACCGGTACTTCTAATACCCAGTAGCTAGTCCTCTTCCATTGATGCATGGCTGTATTCGTTGTGACGTTCTATCCACAAGTTCATTAAGGCATTGTTTGTCCGGATTGTCCCACTCATCAACTTCGATTCGGTGTGGATGCCTCAGTGGTTGGTGGGTCAAGTCGTCCATAAAAACCCCTTTTCAATCTATCCCCGGCATGCTCGTCGGTAAAGAAAACGTGATGCCAATCCTGAGCGGTCCATTCGACATGTTGTTGGGCCAATCTGTAACGCGCTGCATGGTGTCGTGGTTGCAAAGATGGACCTTGCCATGGACGTCCGGAGTGAAGTTGCGCATCATGCAGCCTATTGCGCACAGTTTGTCGTAACACGACTTACTGTGGCTGCACGAAAAGCATTATTCAACACGGTGGCGTTGCTGCCAGGGTTCCTCCGAGCCATAGTCCGTAGGTAGCGGTCATCCACTGCAGTAGTAGCCCTTGGGCGGCCTGAGCGAGGCATGTAGTCGACTGTTCCTGTCTCTCCGTATTTCCATGTCCGAACAACATCGCTTTGGTTCACTCAGAGACGCCTGGACACTTCCCTTGTTGAGAGCTTTTGCTGGCACAAAGTAACAATGCGGACGCGATCGAACCTCGGTATTGACCGTCTAGGCACGGTTGAGCTACAGACAAGAGCCGTGTACCTCCTTGTTAGTGGAATGACTGGAACTGATCGGCTGTCGAACACCATGCGTCTAATAGGCACTGCTCACGCATGTGTTAACATCTACTTCGAGCATGAACTGTATCTTCCTGTGCATGTTGTTCAAATATTCGTGAAAATTGTGTAGCTCCGTTTCACCATGAGGTCATACAGCGAACGTGTCGTCCGCGTATCTGAACCAGCAGTGTGGCAGTAAAGGAGCTGAACCAAGGGCCGTTGCTTCAAAGGCTTCCATGAGTATGACGGCTGCCAGCGCTATAGGGGAAACCCCATTGAGAGACACTGCAAGCTAGAACGCAGAACGCACCAGTAGACCCAGAAGGAGGCCGCTGCAACCGTGGCCGAAACGTTGGTTTTCTCCAGCAGTAGTTTCATACAACATGACGCGGTACCAACCCAGCAAACTTTCATGTCGAATATATATATATATATATATATATATATATATATATATATTTATATATATATTGAGAGGCCAATATCAGAATACCAACACTAGTGAACAGAAGTCGACAAGAGGTTCGCGTACTTAAATCACCTGTTACCCTTTCTGAGCCAAAATTACCTTTTAGAATGGGAAGAGTTACCCCAAAATTTAATACCGTACGACATAAGCGAATGAAAATAAGCAAAGTAGACTACTTTTCCTGTTGAACGATCACTTACTTCTGATACCGTTCGAATAGCAAAAATTACAGTATTAAGTATTCGAAGGAGATCATGAACATCGGGTTTCCACGGCAGTTTACTATGTATCAAAAAACCTAGAAATTTGAACTGTTCAGTTTCATTACTCATATTCCCATTCTGTGAAATTAAAACGTCGGATTTTTTTGAATTGTATGTTAGAAACTGTGAAAACTGAGTTTACTGTGATTTAGCGATAGTTTATTTTCTACAAGCTATGAACTTATATAATGAACTGCTCTATTTCAGACAGAGCCAATGTTGCAGATAACATCCCTTACTGCCAAGCTAGTGTCATCAGCAAACAAATATTTTAGAATTACCTGTAATACTAGAGGACATATCATTTATATAAATAAGGAACAGCAGTGGCTCCAGCACTGATCCCTGGGGCACCCCCCCCCCCCTCCCACACACACACACAGGACTGCGCCCAACTCGGACTCCACATCACAGCCATTCTCAGCACTGTGAATAATGACCTTTTGCTGTCTGTGGTTAAGGTAAGAGGTGAACCAATTGTGAGCTACTCCCAGTATTCCTTAATGGTCCAACTTATGGAGCAATATTTTGTGATAAACGCCTTAGTCAAATCAAAAAAATGCCTAGCGTTCAAAACCTTTTGTTTAACGCATCCCGTACCTCACAGCGAAAAGAATATATAGCATTTTCAGTTGTTAAAGGACTTCTAAAGCCGAACTGTGCATTTGGTAGCAAATTACGTTTAATGAAATGATCAGTTAATCTTACATACACAGCCTTTCGCATAACTTTAACAAACACTCATGGCATAGAAATAGGTCTAAAACTTTCTACGTCATTCATTTCTCCCTGTTTATAAAGTGGCTTTTATACTGAGTACTTTAATCGTTCAGCACATGCAGCACGTTACTTCAATATTCTGCTAGGTGCTCCATCAACTGCTAACCCACTCCTCTACCACGCGAACAACCTGGCAGTAGAACCTTCTTGTTTCTGTTAGAATTTTCAACTCATATAGGCTTCCTAAGTGCTGAGGACTGCTGCATGATTACCCTACTTTTAGTTTGGTACCGTCAAGATGCTTCGCTCCATTTAAAAATTTGATTGCACAAAAAATAGAATTCCTAAGTATTATTACAATTTGTTGATTGGCTAATAATCCGAGCCCCTGGCTACCATTCCATTATGTGAAAACCGCACCAGTAACACTCTCAATTTCCGCAAGATTTGTGGTGCAATTTTAGCTCATTGACCCTGTATAAGCGTAGCCGAAAATAACTGAGCCTATAAAAACTGAAAACGATTAAGCACAAAAGAGACAAATTGTGTGCTGATCAGTTTGATCATTCGTGACAGGCGACAGTTTTTTTAAGCCGTTACCGCTACCAATGACAATTCTTTTTCATAGTTGTCGCGTATCCTCTCTTTGACGCTCCTGCGAACCAAGTACTTCCAGGTTTCTAAGTCCTACATAGGATAAACCTCGTCCGCAGTGATCATATCAACGACGCCAGGCCAAGCCCGTACGTTGCCAGCCCTGAGTATGACGGAATAAGGATGTGCTTCCTCTCCGAAATGGGCAGTGCGTTTGAGGCTGACACTCTGCCAGAACTGCTGGAGGTTATTCCCGCCGAGAGCTTTACACTCCGTGGTTGCGATAACCTGTTGGGTACGGTTCCGATATGCTGGCACTTTTGAAAATAATACAGACGTACCCTCCGGGCGACTATTCGCTGTACATCTGCACTTCATCTGTACGCCGCAAAGCACCGTGATATGCTTGGCGGAGGGTACGTCTCATTGTTCAAAGTATTAGGGTCTCTTCCCGTTTCATAACGTATGGCGCGAGGGAAGAATAGTAATTAGTCTATAGTTCTTATCGTTTTTAATTTTTTTAGCATTTACATACTACTTTCTTGATTATTGGTTTGAAGTGTCAAAATCGCTGCCTTTCACAGCAGCTTTGGCCCTATACAGCTCCCAACAGTACATGCAAGATATTCAGTGACGTCTGAACACATGCCATATCACTCTCTGTTCCTCTTGTCAGTGTTTACCGCGTGTTTCTTTCTTAACCGAATTGCGGGGAACCTCTCTATTTTTTCTCTGTAAGTCCATCTTTATTCAAGATGGTTGCGTGAAATTGGCTGTTCAACATTCAATGTCAAATCGAAACACGTTCAACTATTTCCAGTTATATTTTGTTTGTGCAACAAGTTTCAGCGCTACATTACGCCATCTCTAGCCCCTGTACAAAAACAATAACAGTGTGCAATAGTAACAAAAGGGGCGGTGTAATTATTACATACAGTGGTAGTATGTAGTAACATGTAACAACGTTTTACTGAAACTTCCTGGTAGATTAAAACTGTGCCGGACCGAAACTCGAACTCGGGAAGTTTGCATTTCGCGAGGAAGTGCTCGTTCTGTGAACGTTTCATTAGTTATTTGTACATGGAGCTTGATGATACAGACAATTAACGTGGGGCTGCACTCCAGTGTGTGTTTTTGTGTGTTACTAGTGTATGAAAACATATAAATAAATATTTTACCTTCAGTTCGCACTCATCACTATATAACTGATTGTTTTGCTCCAGATATTTCACGGGTGTGGACATCAGCATCTCACAGTGGTTACCTATGCATAACATGAAATATTAACATCCGTCTTTTGGGTTCTTTTTTACGATTATTAATAGAATGTGCAACTGTTCTCTCATTTTATTGCTTAATTTATCTTTAACTTTGATGTTACTCCCTGTGTAGTTCGGTATTGTTGTGTTACTACATATTACCACTGTATATAGGGTGTTACAAAAAGGTACGGCCAAACTTTCAGGAAACATTCCTCACACACAAAGAAAGAAAATGTTATGTGGACATGTGTCCGGAAACTCTTACTTTCCATGTTAGAGCTCATTTTATTACTTCTCCTCAAATCACATTACTCATGGATTGGAAACACACAGCAACAGAACGTACCAGCGTGATTTCAAACACTTTGTTACAAGAAATGTTCAAAATGTTCTCCGTTAGCGAGGATACATGCATCCACCCTCCGTCGCATGGAATCCCTGATGCGCTGATGCAGCCCTGGAGAATGGCGTATTGTATCACAGCCGTCCACAATACGAGCACAAAGAGTCTCTACATTTGGTACCGGGGTTGCGTAGACAAGAGCTTTCAAATGCCCCCATAAATGAAAGTCACAAGGGTTGAGGTCAGGAGAGCGTGGAGGCCATGGAATTGGTCCGCCTCTACCAATCCATCGGTCACCGAATCTGTTGTTGAGAAGTGAACGAACACTTCGACTGAAATGTGCAGGAGCTCCATCGTGCATGAACCACATGTTGTGTCGTACTTGTAAAGGCACATGTTCTAGTAGCACAGGTAAGTATCCCGTATGAAATCATAACGTGCTCCACTGCGCGTAGGTGGAACGAAACTAAAATGAGCTCTAACATGGAAATGAAGCGTTTCCGACCCATGTCCACATAACATCTTTTCTTTATTTGTGTGTGAGGAATGTTTCCTGAAAGTTTGGCCGTACCTTTTTGTAACACCCTGTATAATGCTTAAATTGCCCCTTTTGTTATGTTTTACACTATTGTCATTGTTGCCTTTATACGGGAGTCGGAAGCTGGCGTAATGTAGCGCTGAAACTGATTCCACAAATAAAATATAATTGTAAATTTAAATGGCTGAAGGTGTTTAGATTTGACATTTCCCAGTCCATCCAATTTTCAGTATCCTTCTGTAGCACCACACATCTCAAATGCTTCGATTCTCCCCTTTTTGCGGTTTTCACCACACAGTCCACGATTCACTACCATACGTTGCTCTGCTTCAGTCGGACGTTCTCAGAAATTATTCCCGCATATTAGGGCTGATGTTTGACGCTAGGAAACTTCTTCTGTCTATGGTTGTCCTCCTCGCCGTATTGCCCGATTTTTACCTTCTCCTAGCTTGATCCGTCAAGAGTCCTTTTTATTTTAGTGTGGCAGAATTCCGTAACTGATTATGTTTCACCGTATCATCTGTTTATGGTGAGTTTGACTGATATGACTTCCGCTCCTCCTCGTTACTTTAGTCTTCCTTCGGTTTATTCTCAATCTGTATTCTGCGACCAGCAGGCTGATCATTCCATTCAGCAAATCTTATGATTCTTCTTCACTTTCGCTGACGATAACAATGACATCAGCGGATATTATCACTGAACCTTTCCACCGTGTTTTTTAATCCCTCTTCTGAACCTTTCATTTATTTTCTCCTGTGTATAGAGTGAACAGCAGGTAAGGAAGTCTGTATCCCTTACTTTTACACTCTTTTTAATCAGAGCGCATCGTTCTTGGTTTACCATTTTCAACTTTTTATTTGCTTTTTTCAATGTAATGTCTTACCGTCTCTCCTATAGCTAAGATAATCTTTCGTGAGAATTTCGACATCTTATACAATTTTACGTTCTAATTAGTCATATCCTAAAATGTGTACTGATTTTTTAAAGTCTTGCTCCCACTATCAAGCGCAATCAGAAAGGTATGTTTAGTGCCTATACGTTTCAGAAAGCCAAACTGAGCGCCATGTAACTGATCCTCAATTTTCTTTTCCATTCTTCTGTATTGTCAGCAGCTTAGATGCGTGAGCTGTTACCGTGATTGTACTATATTTGCCGCACTTATTTGCGTTACTAGTCTTTGTCAGACATTTTTCTACGTGAATGATACGTAGAGGGATTTTAATACATTAAGCGTTTCTCATTTAATACTGGTTCATGAAATTTTGTAAGCTTTCGTGCGACTACCTGCCATTTCAGATTTTAGCGTCCACTTGACGCTCTCCTATGGATCAATCCAACCTGTCACCAATCGTGCTGCCATTGTTTTATTAAAAATTGCCTGTCATATTTGGTATGGATGCCGAACACTTCAGCAAGTAGTCTCCTTCGTAGACCGATTGCGCTCTGCCACTATCCTACCAATGAATCGAAGTCTGCTACTTGTTAAATCTAGAACTGTATTAATTCCACTTCACATCCCAACAAAATGTCACACCTAGGTATTTCGGATTCAAGTTGTAATACATTAGTATTGTAGTCAACGGATACTAAGTTTCTACGATTTTTTCTTAATTGCACAGTTATACATTTCTGAATTTTTAAAGAAAATTGTTAACCATTGCACCATATTGAAATTTTATGACGGTGTGAGTATTTCTGCAAATGATTTATACAGTACTTCATTATAGATTGCTGCACCGTCTTAAAAATATGTGTGGTTACTGTTAATAATGTCTGCCAGGTCACTAATACGTTAATATACAGCCTCAACTGTAAGGGTCCTTGGCAGGACACGAATAAAGAAATTTCATGAGGAATGAGAGTTACGGAAAGAGGAGTAGATGGATTAAACGACGAGAAAATAATACGTAGAATAAAAAGAAAGCATGGAGGGATAAGTCAGTGAAGAAGTTAAATGAAGTGGAAGTATAGGAAGGACATGGGAAAAGAGGAAAACTAAAGATCACTTTGCTGAAGAAGTCATTGTGCTATTACTGACGAGAAAATCGCCTACATCACTGCAGAAAATGGTTAAATGTTGTATAGTCCTATTTTTTACACACAGTCCGGAATGCAGCGCTGTAAGATTTATTTTATGGTATTATGAGGTGATACTGAAATAGGCCAGAAGGATAGGCTGTTGTGTCGCTGTTGCGGTGAACTTAGTATGTGATGGCAGACGCTAGGTACTGCGGAGAAAGCGGACGTGGATTTGAAGTAGTCTTATAGACCCCGCAGCCTTCCATAATTCGGACGGAATTTACTTCTCACATCAGTTTCGCAATCCTGAAATTGGTTACTCGCATTTATACGGCCTCTGAGGATCTGGTTAAGTTTGGCAAATCGAAGAACGCAATTAGCAAATGATTTGCATTGTTAACACGCGGAGAAGATCAGTGCGGGTATAATTTGCAGCGGCGTTCCCCATTACGCAAATAGAGACCTAGTCGCATTGAGAACACTTGACGAGGGAAATGTTACACGAGTTTCGCTGTGCGCACCCGATGAGCTAACATATCGTCCATGGTGGTAACCGTTAATGACACTAATGAACGATTCAGTGATATTTTGTACAAGCAATGACTTATTCAGCCAATAGTTGTAACGGATTTGAAGCCACTTCCAAAGGTCTCTGTGATACCTAAAACTCATATTAACTTGAAAAAAAATAATTAAAATGAACATTGAACGCAATAGGGACAACTCCTAGGCAACAGGCTGTTGCTCTTACATCGCATCTCCACGGCTGGAGCTTCCGTACGGCGTTCGGCAGGCTCGTAAAACCTTGGAGCTCCATTTCTAAGAAGTACTTGAGAAGCACATAGTACTAGAGCAGTAATTCATCAAAACATGTAGCCGGCCAGTGTGGCTGAGTGGTTCTAGGCGCTTCAGTCTGGAACCGCGCTGCTGCTACGGTCGCAGGTTTGAATCCTGCCTCGGGCATGATGTTATTAGGTTAGTTAGGTTTAAGTAGTTCTAAGTCCAGGGGACTGATGACCTCAGACGTTAAGTCCCGTAGTGCTTAGAACCATTTGAGCCAAAACAAGTACTACAATCGTGTTGAAGACGACCAACATCGGTGACTCGTTTTGTGTATACTTCCCTCGTTACTAGCCTGCCAGGTCTAGAAGGGCAGTAGTCACTTGCATTTTTGCCTTCTCAAATATATTTTCTTGAGGTGCAGCTGATGTGTCAACGGCATAGACCTAAGCTCCTGCGTTTGTTCCGACAAACTGTTGTCTGTTGTACGAGGAGTATTCAATAAGCAATGAAAGACATTTTTTCTGAAATCAGATTGGCTTCATTCAGGATTCCAAGACACCATACTACTCCCCATACTTCTGGCCATAAAACCTTCTTTTTAACAGCCTTACACCATCTTACCGGGAAGGCCTGTGTGCCTGCATGGTACCACTCTACTGGCCGACGTCGGAGCCAACGTCTTGCAGCATCAATAACCTCCCCGTCATCCATGTACTGGTTCCTGCAGAGTGCATCCTTCGTTGGGCCAAATGGATAGAAGTCTAAGGTGCGAGATACGGGTTGTAGGATGGATGAGGAAGAAGTCTAATGAAGGTCTGTTAGTTCCTCTCAGGTGCCCGTCTTGTGTGAGGCCTGGCGCTGTCATGCTGAAGGAGAAGTTAGTTTGTATTTTTGTGGCGGCGAACACACTCAAGTCGTTTCTTCAGTTTTATGAAGGTAGCACAATACGTTTCAAAGTAGATCGTTGTATTACTGGAAAGGACATCAAACAGATTAGCCTATTCAAAGTCCCAGAAGACCATCGCCATGACTTTACCAGCTCACGGTGCGGCTCGAAACTTCTCCTTTCAAAGAGAGGTGGTGTGGAGCCACTCCATGGATTGCCATTTCGTTTCCGGTTCAGAGAGATGAACCCATGTTTCATCGCCAGAGTTGATCGACAAAAAATCGCAACTATCAGCCGGGTAACGCGCAAGAAATTCCACACAGATCGTCCTTCATTGCTCTTTATGATCTGTTAGGAGGCGAGGAACCCAGCAGGTACACTCCTTTGAGTATCTCTCTGGTGGACGGGACGTCCAGTCGCGCAGCAAAGTGTTAGTGTGATCCGTCGATCACCTCTAATGAGGGTGTCCGCACGTTCCAACATTGCAGGAGTCACAGCTGTGTGTGTCCGGCCAGCACACGGAAGATCTGAGACGTTTGGTCGAACTTGTTGAGATAGTGACAGATGCCTCGCCCAAGGACTCACCATGCTTTTGTTCGCTGCCATGTCTCTGCAGACATTCTGCAAGTGCCCACGAACGTCTTCGATGCTGTAGTTTCCACCATAAGAAATTCAATGACAGCTCTCCGCTTAGAAACTCACCTCTGTTACAGACACCATTTTGAAGGCTACGTACAACGCTGCCACTTACAGGAACCTCATGAAACTATAGAGGCTGAAGCGGAACAATTTAACAATGTTCTACAACAAATTCCGCGTTTTTGCAACGGAAATTGGCCGAGAAAAAATATGTATCGTATTTCCTGTCGAACGCCCCTCGTACATGCTGTATTGCGGCGAGACAGACTCACTGTCTGTACTTCAGAATTTTTTTTCCTGTCTCATAACTTTCCTAGTCTTGCTACGCCATTATTAATGTATTTGCTTTACTTCAGAACGTACTCTCATCGTTTCCAGGTCGTTTTTAGTGTCTTCATCCACGTATTGGTTTAGTGCCCAATGTCTTGAATTGTTTCTTTTACGATAAGCATTGTCTTTGCCATACGATTAGATTTATAGCGCATGGAATACCAGCATTGGCGATTCTCTTGAAGCTGTTTGCTTCCGTAAATGAGTTTCGGATGTGGTCGCTTCTTATTCTTTTCTACAGACCAGTGTACTATCCGTATCTCTGATCCTGGAGCTTCAGATTGTCTGATTTGCGCGTGGCCCAACATCCTGAACCGTACCTTGGAACTTGTACTGCTGTTGTCGACCGTTTTTATATTTTTGCTTTGACTTCGATAGGAATTTTTGCATCGATGAGTTCTGTTAATATCGTCTGTTTCAACAGTCCACTTTTCATTTGGTTTTCAGTTTCTTTCTCCGTGGAATCTGTGGATGTTAGTACGGAGTCGAAGTACTTCAATACGTCGGTTGGTGTTACAAGGGCACTGTCTAGGCGCAGTTACGGTTTAGAACTCAGAGCCGTTCTGGGGTAGTTGCAATACATGCACTCCCTTTTGTTCATAAGGTCATCTTCATTCTTCCATCGAATTTTTCGGGTGATAAAGAATCTCCTATTTTGTAATAGTGGATGAACTGCATTAAGCTATACGCCATGGAACAAAAGAAAAGGTATAAAGCTTTGAGTCTGTTAAGGTTGACTGTGTCAAACGGTGCCTTTTTCTTTTTTTCTTGCTTTTTTTTTTCATTTTGTTCGTTGTTGATCGTTGTTTGTTCGTTGCGGACGTCACATGACATCCGGTGAAGTTCGTTTGTTGATCCTTCCACTCAGTTTTTTTTTATTACAGAGGCCAGCCAACCAGCTCTCCGTCCGAACACGCTGAGCTACCGTGCCGGCAAATATAGACATCCCTGGTGGGGATCGATCTTCCCTTGTAAGCTCAATCACGTTAAACATCTGGACACAGCATGATTTTCTAGTCGAAATCCCGCTTGTTTAATGAGTCAGATCTACGTGTCCCAGTATTCGGTTCAATGTCGCCCTCCCAAAGACATGGCGAAAATTATACGAAGATACAAAAAAAAAAAAAAAAACACAAAATGATCGCATATACTGTTTACAAAGGGAAGTGTTATGTTTTTGTGTCACGCAGAAACAGTTACTCAGTTAAAAAGGGAAAGTATGGTAACTGAAGAAAATATCATAAGTCAAGATCTCTGAAAAAGCGTTTTATTCGATGACCGGTTTTTTATAAAATATTTTCCTGTGAACTTCTGTTCCTCTTGCAGATCCGATGTTGACAACATAGCTCAGTCGAAACCGGTCATTCAGTAAAAAATGCCGTTTTAGCTATCTTGGCACATAGTTTTCTTCAGTTATTATACATTACAGATCGCCCTCACTGTCCATGTCAACAATGTGTAAAAATGCAACGCAGAGTTTTTGGTTAGTTATTGTTACATCTAACAGCACATGAAAAATAAAGTTAAATATTAAAATGTGAATGTTAAATGTAATGATTTCTACACAAAAACATTGTTGTTCCAATTTGACAGTCTAATTGGAGATAAGCTATCTATACTTACTGAAAGTTATGGATTCGGAAAGAATCCTTAATTAGTCGAGATCGCAAGCGTAATTTTTTATTGATTACTAGTTTCGGAAACATTAACTAGCCATCTTAAGTTCTGCAATACATACAAAATTCCGTCTAATTAAATAAAAATATATACCTCAGTTTTTTTGTTTAGTGTGCATCACGAAATAGTGGGACACATCTTCAAATTATTGTTCAAGGTGCATTGCTTATTATGCAGCCTTACTGAACAATGATCTAAAATTATACAAAAGACATATTTAAATCATGACGATATACATAACATTCTGCATAAAACCATCACAAAAAAATTGAGACTACAATTCTCACACAAGTTTGCGAGGTCTTTTCGTGCCGTGTGTAATAACAGAATTAAACATTCTCCACATGTCCATAGTAAGAGCATCAGTGAGATTCTGTATTGTTCTAGAGACTCTGTATTGTTCTAGAGACTCTGCTGTACGAAACTCTCGTATTCGCTGTATAAGTCTACGACTAAGCAACCTCCACATTTGAACCTAAACATCATAGGTTTCTCATGACACACAGTATCTGTAAACACGGAGGTGCCGGAATCGTAGCAGGCAAAAGAATAACTGATGCAATGTGTCTGGGCTTACAAGAAAGTAAGTTCCGCCAGGTGGCGGCGTTGGTGTTGATCATAACAACAACCACACAACGAATAACAAACTGCTCCAGTGTAAGTAAGAATAATTTGAACGAATGAATGACTTATTAAACTATGTATAACTGAAATGAGTTTCCTAAGACTCGGACAAATGTCTGTAAGTACACTGGAAGTGACAGTAAGGTATAAACTTTACTGTCATTCTTTGACGATGTATAGTAATAAATAAAATTATATTTTATTTAATAAATGGATAACATAAAATTATGTGCACCTTAAATGCATTACTTAAGTGCCACACCGCGGTTTATGAGTACTTTAGAAAGGACATAACTTATCTGTCAGACAATATGTAATTATTTTGCGAAGTATAACTCAGCATTATTACAATTACAGAAAATTACAGAAACATGAATAAATAAAAATTCTCATGAAAACCATAGTAATTTGTCCCATAGCGAGAGAACTCTAGAAGCCGCTTCAAAACATGCCGTGACTTTTACATCAGTACTATAAAAACAGGGTGCAAAATACACTTTTAACAAGAAAGAGCTCTTGTAATCTTGCGAGTGTTATTCTTATTTAATAAGTGTAAGTAATAAAGACTGTAAGCAATTCGTCGACAACATGGAATCATACTATACTTGGGATGAAAAGTATTTTTATCCATGATATTTAATAGGTTAGCACCAACAGCGCTACAGGGGAGCTCGAAATGTTACGGTAGCCGAGAATTTAACGTAAAATGCTGATAACATTCGCCGTCTCCGACTGTTTAAATAGGACTATTTGCTTAGAGAAAATTTCGTATGAATAATATGAACAAAAGGCAAAGTTGTTTCTTTTGTTAAGGTATATGACTGAGATAACATGTGATAACATAACGCGATGCATGTATTCTTTACAAAACATTTCAAATTGACAATAAGCATTATTTTAAAATCCAGGTAGTTCCGCTTTCTTTATCCACATCCTTGTTCATTGTTACTTCCAGATTTTTTTACGTGAGCGATATCAGATGTGACTGATTCCATTATCAAAAACTTTCCTTTAGCACATAGGTTTACACCGAGCTATCCCGTTAGTGTTTTTAAACCTACACCTACAACGGAAAGCGAAAGGACTGTTTCTGAGGCGGCCTTGAATATTTGCGTCAGTTAACACTCCACAGTCCGGCGAAATCCAGTTCAACATTCAGTCGTTCAGGCATCGTCTTCGAGGCCCCTGCAGCGGTTCCTCATAGATTTTATGCCTTTGAGTAACTCCTCAGCGATACGTAAGAATGCAGGTTTCGCTGGCGAAGTCACCTTAGCTTGAACATGACAAGTGGAAAAATTTTCGAAATGCAGCGTAAATAAGACTCTGAAACACAGCCGTATATCCCAGAAGGTTTAAACATGGCCATGCGTAAATATTGTTGTTCAGCATATCAAACGAAATAAAGCGCTAGTTAGAAAGAAAACTTGGTAAAAATTAGATACGGGGAGCGGTATTACCGAATGAACTGTGCGACCGAGGGGCCCCTTTGTTTCCAATCCGCATTGTTCTCAGCCTGTTGACAATTGCGGGTACGGAAGACAGCGCAGCCGCTCCACCCTCATCTCCACGTGCTGCTCGGGACAATAGACGAGAGACACAGCTTTGTATTGTAATCAGCACATGCTGCGCCGATTACCGCTAGGCTCAGACAATAAACGAAAAGACGCATCTGGACCCGGCCGTTTCCCGCGCTGAGCAACTTCCGAGGCGGCTTCTCGCAGGGCCCGATCAGCTGCAGGAAAGTGCGTCTCGTCTATGGTTGAGATAATCCAGTGCATGTATTTCTCGAAACTCGTGTTACAGGAAGTCAATACTGATTCCGACAGACTTTCAGTAATGCTCTCGAGGACGTTGTACTAAGAGCTGAACATTCTGGGAATATTTACTTTCTACTACTGAGACGCATTCAGAGTTTCTTGTGGACCACTAACATAATTTTACTGTTACCAAACGCACGCAAGGTAAACCAAACCAGTGCAGAAATGTTATTGAATTATTGTTTCACATTTCGCTTTTTTACGGTCATCAGTCTTCTGACTGGTTTGATGCGGTCCGCCGCGAGTTCCTCTCCACGGCCAACCTCTTCATCTCAAAGCAGCACTTGCAACCTACGTCCCCAGTTATTTGCTGGATGTATTTCAATCTCTGTCTTCCTCTACAGTTTTTGCCCTCTAAAGCTCGCTCTAGTACCTTGGAAGTCATTCCCTCATATCTTAACGGATATCCTATCATCCTGTCTCTTCTCCTTATCAGTGTTTTCCACATACTCCTTTCCTCTCCGATTCTGCGCAGGACCTCCTCATTCCTTACCTTATCAGCCCACCTGATTTTCAACTTCGTCTATAGCACCACATCTCAAATGCTTTGATTCTCTTCCGTTACCGTTTTTCCACGGTCCACGTTTCACTACTATACAATGCTGTACTCCAGACGTACATCCTCAGAAGTTTCTTCCTAAAATTGTGGCCTATTTTGATAGTAGTAGGTTTCTGTTGGCCAGGAATGCCCTCTTTGCCATTGCTAGTCTGCTTTTGATGTCCGCCTGACTCCATCCGTCATTGGTTATTTTACTGCCTAGGTATCAGAATTCCTTAACTTAATCTACTTCGTGACCATCAATCTTGATACGTTTCTCGTTCTTATTTCTAGTACTTCTCATTACTTTCGTCTTTCTTAGATTTACTCTTAATCCATATGTTTTCTTACATCTTATTAAAAATACTTACTTCTTCCTCCATATCATTGTAGTTGCTTGTATTGCCTTTGAACTAATCATTAATACAGCAATTATTACTTTTTTGTTAATTATAATGGCGAAATGTATATTTCACTAGACAAAAAGTTCCGAACCATTCACAAGCATAAAAATATCCACATCGAACGTTTGGTTGAACACAATCGGTGGACTCTAATTCGGAATCCTAATACGAAAAATGAACACACAGTACTAACACAATCCTCTTAAACACCCATCGCTAATTTCTAGGAGCGAAAAGAAGCTAGTACCTACAAACGACGCATTAGTAGCTACGAACGAGGTATTCCAAACTTAATACAGACGTGGAAAAGTATTACATTTCAAAACCATAGCGAATGAAATAAGTATCAGAAAAAGTCATAGTGGAAGGTCATAGATACGAAAGCTATCTTGCTTAAAAGTAATCCACTAAATGATAGACTGACGTTAACAGCGACTGCTTGTTGGAACAAACACATTGCAGTGGACAGTCATATACACATAATCCCCATGTTTATCGTTACTACGCCCATAACGTGACATGATAATCAATATGCAACACCCCATAAACGCCGAAGTTAGCAGCAAAAGTGAAGTGTTTAAATATCTGATGGCAGCCTGTAAACGTCCTGTTTGGTCATAATTGTAAAGTGTTTTTAGTTGTAAGACCGCAACAGGAGGAACAGGTGATTTAGCAGTCGTGTGAACTGCATTTAAATACGTCTAATGTAGTGGGACGTGACACGGGACGTGGCTTTAAGACAAAGGCTGACCTATGACACAAGCTAATAAACTTCCTGGCAGATTAAAACTGTGCCGAACCGAGTCTCGAACTCGGGACCTTTGCCTTTCGCAGGCAAGTGCTCTACCGTCTGAGCTACCTCCGCACGAGAGCTTCTGTAAAGTTCGGGAGATAGGAGACGAGGTACTGGCAGAAGTGAAGCTGTGAGGACAGGGGGTGAGTCGTGCTTGGGTAGCTCAGACAGTAGAGCACTTGCCTGCGAAAGGCAAAGGTCCCGAGTTCGAGACTCGGTCCGGCACACAGTTTTAATCTGCCAGGAAGTTTCATATCAGCGCACACTCCGCTGCGGAGTGCAAATCTCATTCTATAACACAAGCCCTTGGCAGAGAGTAGCAGATCAGTCCTCCAATGAGAGGCAAGGACCCTATTAGGTGTGCGAATGAAATGTAAGCTGTTAAGTGCAGTTTGATATGTAAAAGAAATTTTAAAACAAGTAACGGATAGTTACTAGGAAAAGAACTCCATGTACATTATGACGGGAGAGGAAGGTGGTGTTTAACACGATTACAGTCAACGAAGCAACGATGTCATGAGAGGAAAATCACTTAGAATTGGTCTTCTCTTTTGGCAACAAAAGCGAAATGAACCATGATATAGGGAATAGAAATATTTCTGGAATTACTTGTGAGACGTAGCCTTGTACGGACGTGAAGCGTAGACTCCATGCTTTCTGTGAGCAAAAACTTAATTTGTAAGACGGAAGAGAGACGATGATATTTTCAGTCTTATACCAGACGATTTAGGAAAATCAAATTAACTGGTACTTTGGAAATCGACTGCCAGACGAATCAAAAGCTATTTACAATTCAGATTTCATGCTTGCTCAACTTAATGAAAAAATTTGCAGACATATTGGCCGTTATTGGACGGTGATTGTTCGTTCAGATCCATAACACCGTTTTATACATACTTCTACCAACCACAAATGTTTATCTTATTTCAGTACTGTACTATCTTTCGAGATACGACATGATCAGCCAAAAATGGCAGCACAAAAATATGGAACTCACACACACAGTTTTCTGTTTCGCCATATGTTGTTGACTGACAGTTGAGGAAGGAAAGTATAATGATGCGCTTGAGACAGTGCACTTCATTTTCTGATTTTTTGCTAACAGAAAGATGTAAATAATCACTCATTCTGTTCATCAGAAATGCCTATTCTCTTGCGGTGTATTCACCTTTTGTCACTGTCTCTACCAGATTTTATACTTCAAAGTAAAATCATGAAGAGTTGATCAGCTGAATCAGTTATTAGTAACACGCGGGGAATTATTTGTGATTTATTTGTCAACAACAGGTTTCAGTTTGACAGTTGCCCATTGTCAAGTGGTGCTTGTACGTGACTGCAAAACAAATATCTCTACGCACTAATAGTGGCCAACATACGGTATTGTTGTCAATGGTAGTTCATATAATTAGCAAAACACAATAGAGGGTGATTTCCCTAAATCGCTTCAGGCAAATGCCGCGATGGGTCCTTTGAAAGAGCACGGCCGATTTCCTTCTCCATCCTTCCATAATCCGATGGAACCGATGACCTCGCTGTTTGATGCCCTCGCCCAAATAAATCAACCAACCACAATAGAAGATCAACACGAATGTATGGCCACAGCGAACCTTATAAAATGAAAGCAATAAAATAAGACAATTAGGCATGTTTGTAAGAGAGAATGAAGTAAACAATTTACTTATTGAACTAGACAAGGGCTGCTAGGTTAAACTGACAAAATTACCGAATAATGCCTCCTGAAAGAATTTGCTGATCTGAGGGCTGGGTGTAAACACAATAAAACGCTTAGTAAACATTAAAAATTATATTTATTTTTGCTATTTACAGTTCTCAACGTATTTTGCTACCTTTAATTTTTTGTTAAGTCATTGCATGTTGTCAACTTTAAATTTCAACGAATGAATAATTCTGCTTTTACTATATCGACAGTAAATTTCTTTCTAGCGTCAGACTATAAATGATTCATGTGACTGAAGATTCTTTCCATATAAGCATTGCTGCGTGAAACCGCCACTATGGGTTTCATAAATATTTTTTTTTATGTTTGCCGTTCTCTGTTTAGTAATGTTTTCCACGAAATATGAGTTTGAGGACGTGGAAGCTTGACTTTGTAATTTTTCCAGATGCACACTGCGCCGGCTGACAATAGCGCACCAAATCTTTATTGACTTGATTTTGCAAATCAGTAAATAAATTTGTGATATGAATGGAATTCTAAATATACCAAACCACTCAAACTTCGGTACCAAACACGGGCTGAAATAGATAACAGGTAGAAAACAGAGCACCTGGCAACCCAAACTAGAACACGGATAGAAGGTACTAGCCGACCACGAAAACTCAAGCTGGTTAGCAGACAGATGGGGGTCAGTGCTCAAATGATAGACAAGGAGCGTGTAGGCGTGCCAATGAAATTTACGGTCTTAAGTTTACACTGATGGCATGTACATCCAATTTAAAAAAAAAAAGGTAAATCACGACGAGTGGAATAAAACGTACACCGTGCCTAGATAGAAGGGTGATTTTAACTAAAACGATTACAGAGGAAGTCGCGCAGATGACATGCGAACAAGTAAATAAGTTACAGCTAGAGCCGTTATGTTGTATCAGTAAAACGAAATGAACCAGTAATAAATGAAACCTAATTGAAAATACGAAAGACTTTAATTCAAGGATACTACAGTTGTATCACTAAAACCGAAGTGAACCAGTAATATATGAAAGTTAATTAAAAATCCGCAAGAGGATAATTCAAGGCTACTATAGTCAACCTATTTTCGTTTCTCGCAGCATTATACCGGAGAATAAGGGAACTGATCGTTGTTGCTTGACGGTGGTGCGGCGAGTGAGAGGTGAGGTGACCCCGTCACGTCCGCGGCCCGTGTGTCCGCGGCTATTGAGGTTAACACTGCCATGTGAACTGCAACAGGCGTCCAGGGCATTCTGGACGCAGCGCTGCGACGTTCCTGTCGTAAACCTCTCCCACTGGCCAACGTATCTCCGCAAGTCTCGAGGGTAACTGTATTTGGTTCAAAACTATAGGAAAGCGGTTGTCAGTCGGCCGAAGTGGCCGAGCAGTTCTAGGCGCTTCAGTCCGGAACCGCGCTGCTGCTACGGTCGCAGGTTCGAATCCTGCCTCGGGCATGGATGTGCATGATGTCCTTAGGTTAGTTAGGTTTAAGTAGTTCTAAGTTCTAGGGGACTGATGACCTCAGAAGTTAGGTCCCATAGTGCTCAGAGCCATTTGAACCATTTTTTGAAAGCGGTTTGTCAACATGAAGCCAGCTCTGGACACCCCACCTCTGCTGCCGGTTTCTTGTGATACGTCTTTCGCAACTGTAGTCTTCTTCGTTTTTGAGTCCTCAATCTTCTGATTGGTTTTCGCCCCTTCGCGAATTCCTGTCCTGTGCCAAGAACTTCGCCACAGTGCAGCATTTGCATACACCGTCCTCAGTTTTTTATAGGATACATTCTGTTCCTGTTTTCTCCTGCAGTTTTTACCTTCTACAGCTCACTCTAGTGACATGAAACTTGTTCTTCGATGTCTCAACATTTGTCCTTGCATCCTGTTCCTTTCTGCCTATTCTGCGGAGAACCTCCTCATTTCATATCAGTCCACCTAACTTTCAATATAGTTCATATACCATACACTTCGATTCTCTGGCTTTCCGGATTTCCCACACCCCGTGATTCATTTCCACACAATCGTGTGATGCAAATCATCTTTGCCTGCGCTAGTATGCTTCCAGGCGCTATTGTGCTTCCAGGGTGGTAGAATCCTTCACTTCGTGTACTTCGTGATGCCCGGATTTGCTATTAAGTTTCTTGAGGTACTGGCAGAAGTATGGCTGTGAGAACGGTAGCTCAGTGGGTAGAACACTTGCCCGCAAAAGGGAAAGGTCCCGAGTTCGAGTCTCGGCCCGGCACACAGTTTTAATCTGCCAGGAAGTTTCTTATTAAGTTTCTTACAAATCGCATTTCTGCTTATTTTCGCTACTTTCGTCTTTCTTTGGGTTACTATCAGTTCATAGTGTTTGCTGACTTTTACCGTGTTGTCGGCAAATTTAATCACTAATATCCTTTAATCTTGAATGTTAATTTCACTGTCGAATTTTTCTTTTGTTTCCGTCATTGGTTCGTCGACGTGTAGATTGATCAGTAGGGAGACAGACTATATCCCTGTCGTATGCCCTTTCTTAATCTGAGTACTTCCTCTTTGGTGTTCGTCTTACCTATCCTTCTAGGTTCTTGAAAATTATCTATAGTCACCGTCTCTTTCTATAGCTTACTTACTTTTCCTGCAGCCGTTGCATCGACAAACTCTAGTTCTACGTCAACAAATCCTGTGAATGTCTATTTTTCTTCAGTCTTGCTTCTATTACCAAACGCAACGTTAGCAATGCGTCTCTGGTGCCCTTACCTTTCCTAAGCCAAAACTGGTCGTCATCTAAGAGCTCTAAAGTATTCTTTATCATTCTTCAATGATTATACTATTTTAATTAGCAGTTTGCTGTTGACCTAATAGTAGGTAAGTATTCGCACTTGTGTTTTACTTGTCATCGGTGCTGCGAGGATTATCTTTTTCCGCAAGTTGATGGTTGTCTGCTGATAGCATATCTAAAGTATTGAGCTTACAGTGTTAAGTGGCATATCTGGAAAAAAAGTGGCTATTTGGTCTAGTCAGCTTTTATTACAGCACAGTAGCTGGATTTCCTTCTGAAATTTACTCTTGAAGGTAAATACTGTACGTTGAAAATCTAAGTTTTTTTTCGGAAAGAATCTGTTACTCACTACAGCTGAAAATTCCTCGCGAGAGAACAGCAGCAACTATATTAATATATAAAATAATTCTCATTCTTCTAAGTTGCACATTGTTTTTAGTATATAACATGCTTCGATCTCTCTGCATCATCCTCAGATCCACGTAGTTGCGTCGTGTGTGTGTGTGTGTGTGTGTGTGTGTGTGTGTGTGTGTGTGTGTGTGTGTGTGTGTCATAATATCAGAATACCCTGATACGACACAACTACACACCTCTGAAGATGTTCTAGACTTACCAAAAGATGTTACATATTTTAAAAAATATGCATCTTGGAATGGAGAATAAATAGGATTTGTTTTAAAAATCTGTTATTGATTATCGAACTTGATAATTTAATTGGTAAAGTTAGCGGCTTTGCACTGTATTCGACTGGTAATATTCTTATTCTTTTAACACGCCGTTGTCGGTGTCTGGTACCGGAGCTGGAGAAATACATTAGTTCATTAGAAGAGATGTCTTCATCTAAAATTTAAAAACGGTCAGTTAATTGATAATCTTTCAGTCTGCAGGGATCTGAAGTGTCAATATTTCTAGAAAGACTTATCGGATTGAGTTCCACCTGTTTCTGAATAAAACAAATTCTTAGCGGTTTCCTTACCTTAAGCCCTGTGATATCATCAGATGATGATTGCATTTACTGCATATTTGAAAATAACGGTGCTGACTGGAAATTAGCCCTAAATATTGTTTGATGTTGTTATTACTGTGAATTTGTTTATTACCTACTAGTCTTTTTTGGTCATCTACAACATCGTACTATTTTTTTAGGACTCTCGTCGAAAATATCACGAATTTGGGTACACACTCATTTTTTACGAAATTTTTATTGGTGAATTAGTTTTCTCTCTTCGTGGCCTCCTGAAATTCCTTAATTAAACATCTTTTGATCTTTGATATCACTGAAAACAATTTGTCGCGAAACGAAATAAAATCGTGTGTAGGCACAGTAGTAGTCATATCAATAAACTCCTATTTGCATTGTGTGCGGTCGATTTGACGACTGCGTTATTACTAGGATACCTATAGCAACCAATCACTATTGCTTACTTATCTAAGCTCTAACAATTAAGTGCAAACGTGTGATGTTAACTTCGACTGTTTTCTGTTGATTTCATCATTGGCACACGACTTCGGCGACATTAGTAACAAACTGATCACATGATTAATTGCTTGATATTTTGTACGCCACAGTACGCTGATCTGTTGCCGAGGTCAATAACATGCGGCACGACTGGTACGAATGTTAGTGGGAGATATCTCATTTGGCCTCGTCTACAAGTAGTAAATGTAACACATGGTAAAGAAATAACTTGTATGAAAAATACAGAAACTTCAGGTATATAGATTGATGAGAATGTAAACTGCTAGAAACATGTTCGCAACACCTAAAACGACTTGGTTAAGCCACATTTGCACTTAGAATTGTAGCAAATCTTGGCGAGAGACAAACCAGTAAGTTAAGATTTCGCGTACTTCCATTCAATAATATTTCATTCAGTAATATTCTGAGCTAACTCAATATTAAGAGAGAAAATATTCATTGCTCAGAAACGTGGTGTAAAAATAATGTGGTGCTCACCTACGTCCTACTTGTAGACATCAGTATAAGGAGTTACGCATGCGAGTATTGAGCACTGCTTGCCAGTGTATTTATTCTCTTATGAAGTTAGTAGTGAATAACCCTCTACAAGTCAAAAAGAACAATTATGTACGTAATAATTACAATACCAGAAGAAAAAAATGACACCCATTACGACATGAAGTACGTTTCAGAACACAAAAGTAAAACATAAATGTAAAATGACTCGCTCCGCATCAGTAAGATTAAACGTTCAAATGATCCATACAAAATGAACTAAGTAATTACGATAATACGGAAAACCAAGTTTGTACAACTCAGAGGCAGATTGCGTCCCGATGCCTCCATTAGGTTAACGACTGTGGCGATAATATCATCTGGTCACGAAGTTAATCAAATTTGCCGTATCATGAAAACAGCAGACGCCGTACAACGGAATTAACGCTTGAGAAGAGATCACATTCCCACTGTGTAATCTCCTTGCAGTTGCTGTCAGTAAAACGTCCAGTTACGTGTTCAGTGAGAATGAAGTAAACGCCACGGCAAATAGTTTTTACGCGCAGTAGCACCATGTCTTTCACCGGGTGTGTACGTGCGACCGCGCGAGTAACGGAAAACCAATAAAAGAAATAAATGTTTCAACACACGCTGTGTGTCCCCCCGCTTGGGGGGACACACAGGCTACGACGTTGAATGGAGAGATTGCCAGCTGATGTAGCGGACCATGAGACACGTACGTGCAAATTGAAGTGCAGCCAGTACAAGGTTCACTTGAGACTGTTTACGAGTGAGATTAAGCAAACGATTGTTATCGCTGAAAGCAAACAAACAAAACACGCACTGATCTATAATCGCGACGTCTTTGTTATATTTACGTTTTGCCGGCTTCGAATCCCGGTGCACTGTTTGAAAATAGCCTTACAAAGCTTCAGCGGCTATTCTTGTTGCCTTGGAATGCTGGTACGAGCTTTCCTGAACAAAATTAGGGTCCATTTCTGCTGTAACCATGCCAAGTTAAACCATTTCAGTTCCGATTCCGCAGTCATTACGTTTTCGACGACAAGGTCACCTGCACAAAATAAAAAGGATGCAGCAGTTTTCTGTCGTATGTACGCTATGTGTTCTTGTCTTGCTGTAAAGATGACCACATTTACATCCAAACAGCCCATTCTTGGAGAATGTTACCCTACACGGCGAAGTTCTGAGTATGTGCAACCCAAGTCACCAAACCAATAGTAATCAGCCAAAACATTCAATCTACGTCAGCATCTACATATGGTCTGCGAACTATTGTGAAGTGCAGAATGAGATTTTCATTCTGCAGCGGAGTGTGTGCTGATACGAAACTTCTTGGCAGCTTAAAACTGTGTGCCGGACCGAGACTCGAACTCGGGACCTTTGGCTTTCGCGGGCAAGTGCTCTACCAACTGAGCTATCCAAGCACGACTCACGCCCGGCCCTCACAGCTTTAATTCCGCCAGTACCTCGTCTCCTACCTTCCAAACTTTACAGAAGCTCTCCTGCCAACCTTGCAGGACTAGCACTCCTGAAAGAAAGGATATTGCGGATACATGGCTTAGCCACAGCCTGAGGGATGTAGAGCACTTGCCCGCGAAAGGCAAAGATCCCGAGTTGGAGTCTCGGTCCTGCACACAGTTTTAATCTGCCAGGAAGTTTCATATTCTGAAGTGCATGGTAGAGGGTACGTCCCGCTGTACTATTTACTAGTGTTTCTTCCCGTTCCATTCACGTATGGAGCACGGGAAGAATGATTGTTCAAATGCCTCTGTGAGTGCCATAGTTAACTTCTCACGATCCCTAAAGGAGCGATGTGTAAGGGGCTATAGTGTATTCCTGTAGTGATCATTTAAAGACGCTTCTTGAAACTTTGTTAGTAGACTTTCTCTGGATATTTTGCGTCTATCTTCTACACACTTCCAGTTCAGTTATTTCAGAATCTGCGTGACTCTCTCCCACGGATCGAACAAACCAGTGGCCATTCGTGCTGCCCTTCTCTGTATACGCTCAATATCCCCTGCGTGGTTCCCACACACTCAAGCAATATTCCAGAACGGATCGCACGACTGGTTTGTAAGCATTCTTCTACGTAGCCAGATTGTCTTTCCCTAGTACTGTACCAGTACACCGAAATCTGCTACCTTCTTTATCCACTACCGGGCCTGTGTGATCGTTCTATTTCGTGTCACAACTAAATGTTACCCCAGGTATTTGCATGAGTACACAGATTCTAGCATTATGACAAGTACTAGGAAGACACTTTACCCTTCCACCATAAAACACTGTCGATATCATTAAAATCTGTTAAGGATGTTGGTGCACAATTTGGTGATACTGGAAAGTGTCCTCGAATCGTGAGAATTACGGAGACAAAAATTTGTTTCGCCTCCACAGTTCGAAGTAATTACCGCCAATTAGTGATACAACAACCAAGCAAAAATGTGTGTAAAATTGATATTGAAGCACACGTCGGAAACTACACGAGAACGTACTCGGCAAAATGTAAACATTTTTCTCCACAGAGAAGACTTTCGGCTTCTCCATCCTTAATATCGTGGAAAACGTCACATATGCTCAGGAAAATCTTTGTCCTCACGTTCCATCCATCGCTGGAGAAATATTCCATACCATATATTTAATGGAGATCGGTAAAGTTCAATTGTAAATGCGGGACACATCACAGTAATACAGAAAGCTAAATATCTGTGTATCTGGGTATTATACGTGATATTTGAACAGTTGTAGTCGATCTGGTTTCTTTGTGTCATTTCCATTTCTCCCGGTCTGTGCTCTTGTCATCCCACGCTTAGTAAGGAAGCAGTTGTATGGACTGTTCAGATTTGGCAGACGAATGCTAATTGATCTAACAACCTGGAGACAATTGTCGAGAACGTCCCTTCCGTTCTGCAACGAGCATCCTTTTAATGTCATTTGCTGCACATAGATGATTATTTACCACATTAAACGTCAATTTATTGTACTCCTGTAAGGTGCAGCGAGCCATTCGCATCATGTGTGCATCTGAGACACAAATAGGCCTGAAGAAATTTCGTTTCGAAATATTTTATGAGCGAAGCTAAGAAACAACTACTTTTTGTTTAGCTGCTTTTCTGATAGCTTTAAATTTTAAATTTGAAAGTAAACAGTAAGTAGTTAGACTTTGATGATTAGACCATATTTGGTAGGAGGACACTAGGACAGTACACTATTTTCTTAAAGCAAATATAAGATGGACTTATGAAACTGTCCAACATGCTATTGAAAAGACGATTATGAAATGTTCTTCAGCTCACACGATGACGATTACCGTGTCTGTCTCTGAAATGTTGTACCCGTTTTACACTAGCAGTGACAAGAGCACCAGTGGGTCGTCAAAAAATATGCCAGGAGAAACTGGAGAACCAGTTGTGATGTGTACTAGTATAGTACGGCAAAACTAACGGTTGCAAGAAGAAAGAACGTGTAATTCAGAGGCTGTATTTGAGAGTCAACTATTCTAAAAGCCAAAATGTCTTCCTCGGCTCTCATTCTCCTTCTGTATGAGACAGCGTAAATCTTGCGGATAACGAGAAAATTTACGAATGACAGTTCAGATGAGCGAAAGTAATAGCAGATAATGTCTGTTCTCTTTCGAATAACCATTGCAGATAGTGTTTAAGAGGAAGTACCTAATCTACCAAAATGTGCACTGGTGTGAGGCGGAGGATAATTGGGCTACAGTTGTCATTCCGTTCTTCCTCGTCGCTTTCACAAACAGTGTGCAGCAAGAACGACAGTCAATAAGCCACCGTACTAGTTCGGGTTTCTCTGTCCTTACTGTCGTGTATGAGACGTGTATGAGAGGAAGGAATACGTTACTTAGGACTTACTGAGACATGAGCTGTGGAAACTTAAATAGTAAACCTGTCCATGTCGCTTAATGCCTCTCTTACTGCGCGTGGCACTGGAGATGCGTCTCCGTGACGCACTCTGTGCTAATAGAAAACCTTTGACGAAATGTATCACTCTGCTTTGGATTTCGTGTTCGCTTCGGCTGGCCTACAATACAAATGTCCCGCACTAACGAACAGTACCCAAGAATCAATCCAACGGTTCTATTTGTGCGCTCCCTATTTTGTGGATGAATTTTACTTCCCTAAGATTCTTCCGTCATTCCTCAGTCTGCATCTTACCTCATAACTACTTTTAAATGTTCGTTCTCCTTAAATTGCTCCAAGACTGTACGCATAGGCATCTAGAGCGGCACTTTGCATCAGTAGTTTTTTAGTAATCGCGAGTCCATTCTGGGGACACATATTCAAATCTAGTGTCTGACGCAATAAGAGAGGCGATATGCGTGATGGAGAGTTTTGCTTTTTACGAGAACTCACATTCCATGAGAAATCAAGAAATATATTATTTCCGTTCATATACATCTCGCGAACTGACCTCGACCGTAAAATCAGAGCAATGCAAATTGATGAAGCCTCACCAGCTGTCGTTCTTTCTGACCACCGTTCTTGAACGCAAAAATAAAGTGGGCAAATGATTGTGCTACCCGAATTATCCTCTGTCATCCGCCGGTGTACGTTCAGGTAGGTCAAGTATTTGTTCTTAATCACTTCATCTAAATATGTGATAGTTTTCTCAAAAAAGTAAGAGATTATCTTCCAACATGTGTCTAAGTTATCCATAGGGTATTACACTGCCTCATTATCAGTGAGGGGCGAGGAAGACATTTGCTTTGCACAATAGTGCCACTAGTGACTTACAAGTGTTGTCTCTGAATTATACGTCCATCCTTCTTGCAGTCGTAAGTTTAGCAGTTGTTGCTGTTTCCAGGTGTTGACAGGTGATCGCTAATCTCCGCACCAAGTGTCGAAACTCTGCAGATAGTTCTTGCATTCGACGTGATGAATATTAATTGTTAATGTTTTAATGTGAATATTAATTTAGTGTTAATTAAAATAGTCATTTAATTCTACTGCTTTTACCCATCTTGGTTGAGAATCTGTTGTGTCTGTAATACCGTAACTGCTGTGATACAATTAAAGTGATGCAATTCAAAGTATGTAAAACACTGCAGACAGTGTGACGAAACACTTGTCTCGTGGTCCCTTAGTGTAGTCCTGTTACGTCATTTTCTATTGTGTCCGCCCCGATAGCTGAGTGGTCAGCGTGACGGATTGTCGTCCTCCGTGCCCGGGTTCGTTTCAGGCCTGGGTCGGGGATTTTCTCCGCTCAAGGACTGGGTGCTGTGCTCCCTTCATCATCATTTCATCCTCATCCGGCACACCGGTCGCCCTATATGGCGTCGAATGTAATGAGTCCTGCACCAAGGCGGCCGGACCTGCCCCGTAAGGGGCCTCCCGGCCAATGACGCCAAAACGCTCATTTTCTATTGTGATACTGCTACCACTCAGTAAACGTGGGATGCTTAGACGACGGAGCTAGAAGTGTGTATTGGAGTCAACCGCAACATCCGTACGAGAGAATGAATTTGTCTAATATCAGTTAATTCAGCAAACTGTAAGCGAAGTTAATGTTAGAAATGTGTGTTACGCACAATCGTCACGTACACGAAATATTTCCTGAATGTAAGTTATGAGGCAACGGCGTTCCAGTCTACAGAAGGTGATAAACTATTGGTCTTTTAAATGCAATCGATACATTCTGCTTTTAAGTCAGCCGATAAATGGAATTATATCAGTACCTACGCTGGATATAATGAAGTTCTTCAGATTTCCACTGCTTACTTGACTTACTGTAACAGCCACCGGCAGAGTGCGAATATCCGCCTGCTGCGGTCAGGCTCCAGACGGCCGGCAGCAGGCAAGCATTCCAGTTCCAGCGAGAGTGTAATTGCGGCTCGTTCTTCTAATCAGCAGCTCTAGACCAGGCAGAAGCATCAGCCGGTTCCAGTTTTTGCTGCCCTTAATGACACACGGACGCGTCCTATCTCAACTGAAGGACATTGTCTGTGAGGCACGACATTATTTCAAGGGAATCAGTACACTGATACAAAACAAACGAAACTGCTGGAACTTAGACAGAATTTCTAGTCGGTGTGAAGAATGGTAGCTAGTTTAAATGTAGAAAACTGTAAGTTAATGCGAATGAGTAGGAAAAACAAACATTTAACGTTCGAATACAGCATTCGTAGTGCGCTGCTTGACAGTCACATTGCCTAAATACCTAAGCGTTGCGTTGGGAAGCGATAGGAAAGGGAACAAGCACATCAGGTTGGTAGTAGCGAAGGCCGACTTCGTTTCATTGGCAGATTTTTTGGGAAGTTAAGTCCTCCATAAAGGAGACGGTATATTGAACGCTAGTGCCATTGATTCTTGTGTACTGTTAGTGTATCCCACCAGGTCCTATTAAAGGAAGACATCGAAGCAATTCAGAGGCGGGCTGCTAGATTTGTTACGGAGAAGCTTCGGGAACTCAAATGGGAATCCCCACAGGGAAGACGACGCTCTTTTCTAAGAGACACTATTGCGGAAATTCAGGGAACCGACGTTTGAGGCTGACGTCACAACGATTTCACTGCCGCCAACGTACATTTAACTTAAGAACCACGAGGAAAAGATGCGAGAAATTAGGGCTTTTTTTTACTTTATTGTTATTTTAACACTTGAACAATCAGGTAGGCTGGCAGCGGCATGCTACGCCGCTCTTCAGCCATAGAGTTGACAATCACAGTACAAGAATGGAAAATGAAAAGGAACATAGTGACGGGCAAAAAATAGTGGTCACAGTCACACAAAAAACACGGAGCCGTTCACACTCTACGAGAAAGACACTGAAAACAGGTTGACAAGACGCACATAACACTGATGAATCCGATGGCACAAGTGAACGGAGAAGCGTGACGGCGGACGCTAAAAACACTAAATGACGTCACACACACGAGACACAGATGGCGATGATCTCCGGCGCGCGAAAGTTCACTTAGCGTGTGCGAGTCCGGGGACCTGCCAAGAGAGGAAGAAAGGTGAGGGCGGGTGGAGAGGTTGGAGAGGGGAGAACAGAGATGCCAATGGCTGAGGAGAGGGAGGAGGAGTAGGACAGAGGAGGGGAGGCCCAGGGGAGAAGTGGGGAGAAGGGGGGGAGGGATGGAGGGTGCCCAAAGGAACAGACAGGAAGAGGGAGGGAGGATTAAAGTTGGTAGGAGGGGTAGATGGAGGGGAGGAGGACATCATCAGGGAGGGGGAGCTGGGAGAGGGTAAGGAGGGTGGAGAGATGGAGACCGGGCGGGACGTGGGAATACAGGCACGGCAGCGGGCAGGGGTGGGAGAGGATCGGGGAGACGAGCAGGTGAGGAGAATCGAGTTTGTGGGAGGTGTACAGGATCCGTATCCTTTCAAGGAAAAGGAGGAGGTGGGGGAAGGGGATGAGATCGTACAGGATCCGCGTGGGGGATGGGAGACGGATGCGATAGGCGAGGCGGAGAGCATGACGTTCAAGGATTTGGAGGGATTTATAAAAGGTAGGGGGGGCGGAGATCCAAGCCGGATGGGCGTAACAAAGGATAGGGTGGATGAGGGACATATAGGTGTGGAGGATGGTGGAGGGGTCCAGACCCCACGTACGGCCGGAGAGGAGCTTGAGGAGACTGAGTCGGGAGCGTACCTTGGCTTGGATTGTCCGGAGGTGGGGAGTCCAGGAGAGGCGACAGTCGAGGGTGACGCCAAGGTACTTGAGGGTGGGAGTGAGGGTGATAGGACGGCCATAGATGGTGAAAATTAGGGCTCGCACGGAGGCAGATAAACACTCGCTTTTCCCTCGCTCTGTGTGCGAGTGGAACAGGAAAGGAAATGACTAGTAGTGTCATGTGGCACCCTCAGCCGTGTACTATATGGTAGCTTGCGCAGCATGTACGTAGAGATAAAGATGTAATAAGGAACTGCTTGCCGTGGCGGATTTGCGTTTGACAGTATTTTCCAGATAGTCCTGTGCTCTGTAAACTGACGTCCTATATCCGTCACAAGTTAAGCAGCGGTGGACGTTGGCAATACTGAGAGCATCGAAAATGAGTACTAGGACAAGAAGTGGGTCTAAGCAGCGGAAGCCGCGAAACGTTACTGGAATGCATTAAATAACGAAGCTGTAAGGTCTAGTATGAATCAAATTACTGCTGGCCACACGTCTCAAAGCTACTCGTGAACGGTAAAGTCAACCATATACTAATTACATCACACCATGATGGTAGGGAAGAATTGAACTGTTTCACTAATCCGTATCAAATGTCGAAACACAGCAAGGGTATGAAGGAGATCGGCCGGTTTATATGATATCCAGCTGGAAGAAATTAAGAACTTTGACCCATCTGAAAAAGAAAGGATCCTAAAGCTCTTCAGTAACTGGGTGTGCACTTGTCAAATCTCAAAAGTATGGCGAAGGAACTTGGCGACAACGCTTTAAAGAATGCAAGGAAACAATCGTTCCCAATATCAATCGGTAATGTCCTTTATAGTCCAATCTTTCCTGATATCTCCATTTCTTTTTCGATCTTTCTTTGTACATCCTTCAACTCTTCTTAGAAATCTCGTTTCTTCAGCCTGTATCGCACTTTCGTGGTGTCCTGTTTTGTTGGGCATGCTTCGCATCCAATAAGTAAGGATAGGTACTGCTTTTCTTTTATAATACTTCAGCAGGATTTCATTCCTGGCTTTATTCTGCAAACTTTTTTGTGATGGATCCACATAGGGAAGTACACTATGTGATCAAGTGTCCGGACGCCCCCCCCCCCCCCCCCCCCACACACACACACACATACACACACACACACAAGAAAACATACATTTTTCATATTAGGTGGATTGTGCTGCCACCTACTGCTACTTACTCCATATCAGCGACCTCAGTAGTCATCAGACATTGTGAGATACCAGAATGGGGCGCTCCGTGGAGCTCACGTACTTCGAACCTGGTCACGTGATTGGGTGTCACTTGGGTCATACGTCTATACGCGAGATTTCCACACTCCTAAACATCCCTAGGTCCAGTGTTTCCGATGTAATAGTGAAGTGGAAACGTGAAGGGACACTGCACAAAAGCGTACAGGCCGACCCCGGCTGTTGACTGACCGACATCTATCCAGACCATCACAAAGGAATTCCAAACTGCATCTGGATCCGTTGCAAGTAATATGACAGTTTGGCGGGAGGTGAGAAAATTTGGATTTCATGGTCGACCGGCTCCTCATAAGCCACACATCACGCCGGTAACTGCCAAACGACGCCTCGCTTGGTGTAAGGAGCGTAAACATTGGACGATTGAATAGTAGAAAAACGTTGTGTGGAATTACGAATCACGGTACACAATGTGGCCATCGGATTCCAGGCTGTGGGTATGGCGAATGCCCGGTGAACGTCGTCTGCCAGCGTGTGTAGTGCCGACAGTAAAATTCGGTGACGGTGATGGTGTTACGGTGTGGTCGTGTTTTTCACGGAGGGGGCTTGCCTCCCTTGTTGTTTTGCGTGATACTATCACAGTGCAGGCCTACATTCACGTGTTCATAACGCACGGAGTGTGACGGAGTGGTTACACGACAATAACATCCCTCTAATGGACTGGCCTGCACAGATTCCTGACCTGAATCCTACAGAACACCTTTGGGATGTTTTGGAACGCCGACTTCGTGACAGGCCTCACCAACCGACTCGATATCTCTCCTCAGTGCAGGACTCCGTGAAGAATGCGCTGCCATTCCCCAAGAAACATTCCAGTATCTAGAATGAGAGCTTCTGTAAAGTTTGGAAGGTAGGAGACGAGGTACTGGCAGAAGTGAAGCTGTGAGTACCGGGCGTGAGTCGTGCTTCGGTAGCTCAGTTGGTAGAGCAATTGCCCGCGAAAGGCAAAGGTCCCGAGTTAGTCTCGGTCGGGCACATAGTTTTAATCTGCGAGGAAGTTTCATTCCAGTATCTGATTGAACGTATGCTCGCGAGAGTGGAAGCTGTCAAGGCTAAGGGTGGGCCAACACCATATTGAATTCCAGCATTACCAATGGAGGGCGCCACGAACTTGTCATTTTGAGCCAGGTGTTCGGCTACTTTTGATCACATGAACCATGGACCTTGCCTTTCGTAGGGAGGCTTGCGTATCTCAGCGATACAGACAGCCATACCGTAGGTACAACCACAACGGAGAGGTAGATGATTCACTGATCTGGCCTTGTAGCATTAACCAAAACGACGTTGCTGTGCTGGTACTGCGAACGGCTGAAAGCAAGGGGAACTACAGCCGTTATTTTTCCCGTGGGCATACAGCTTTACTGTATGGTTAAATGATGGCGTCCTCATGGGTAAAATATTCCGGAGGTAAAATTGTCCCCCATTCGGATCTCCGGTCGGGGACTACTCAGGAGGGCGTCGTTATCAGGAGAAAGAAAACTGACGTTCTACGTAACGGAGCGTGGAATTTCAGATCCCTTAGTCGGGCAGGTAAGTTAGAACATTAAAAAAAGGGAAATGGATAGGTTAAAATTAGATATAGTGGGAATTAGTGAAGTTCGGTGGCAGGAGGAACAAGACTTCTGGTCAGATGAATACAGGTTTATAAATACAAAATCAGATAGGGTAATTCAGGAGTAGGTTTAATAATGAATAAAAAATAGGCGTGCGGATAAGCTACTACAAACAGCATAGTGAACGCATTATTGTAGCCAAGATAGATACGAAGCCCACGCCTACCACAGTAGTACAAGTTTATGTGCCAACTAGCCCCGCAGATGACGAAGAGATTGATGAAATGTATGATGAGATAAAAGAAATTATTCAGATAGTGAAGGGAGACGAAAATTTAATAGTCATGGAAATTCCATAGTAGGAAAAGGAAGAGAAGAAATAGTAGTGGGTGAATATGGAATGGAGATAAGGAATGAAAGAGGAAGCCGCCTGGTAGAATTTTGCACAGAGAATAACTTAGTCAGAGCTAACACTTGGTTCAACAATCATAAAAGAAAGTTGTATACATGGAAGAAGCCTGCAGATACTGACAGGTTTAAGACAGAGATTTAAGAACCAGATTTTAAATTGTAAGACATTTCCAGGGGCAGATGTGGAATCTGACCACTATCTATTGGTTATGAACTGTAGATTAAAATTGAAGAAACTGCAAAAAGGTGGGAATTTAAGGAGATGGGACTGGGATAAACCGAAAGAACCAGAGGTTGTAGAGAGCTTCAGGGAGAGCATTAGGGAACGACTGACGAGAACGGGGGAACGAAATACAGTAGAAGAGGAATGTATAGCATTGAGAGATGAAATAGTGAAGGCAGCAGAGGATCAAGTAGGTAAAATGACGAAGGCTAGTAGAAATCCTTAAGTAACAGAAGAAATATTGAATTTAAATGATGAAAGGAGAAAATGTAAAAATTCAGTAAATGAAGCAGGCAGAAAGGAATACAAACGTCTCAGAAATGAGGTCGACAGGAAGTGCTATAGTGGTGACCAGAGGATAAATGTAAGGATGTAGAGGCATATATCACTAGGGTGGTGCTACAAAATAATGCTGAAGATTAGATGGGTAGATCACATACCTAATCAGGCGGTAATGAACAGAATTGAGGAGAAGAGAAATTTGTGACACAACTTGACTAGAAGAAGGGATCTGTTGGTAGGACATATTCTGAGGCATCAAGGGATCAGCAGTTTAGTATTGGAGGACAGCGTTGAGGGTAAAAATCGAAGAGGGAGACCAAGATATGAATACGCTAAGCAGATTCAGAAAGATGCAGGTTGCAGTAGATACTGGGAGATGAAGAAGCTTGCACCGAGTAGAGGAGCATGGAGAGCTGCACTAAACCAGTCTCTGGACTGACAACAGCAGCTTGTATATTGGTAAGTGATTTCGCATCCTAGGTATTTAAAATGTTTTACTTTCTCCAAGATTTTATTATTCAACACTACTTATATGTTACTGGTAGTCTACCTTGAAATGCCATCACTTTCGGTTTATCTACCGATATGTTAGGCTGTAATATGAGGCTATCTGCTGCAACTTACAGATCCCATCTGAACGTCATCTTGATTCTCTGTAATAGGAGTTACGTCTTCCGCATATGTTCACATCTTCAAGAAAGCAAATTTTGATGGTTCATAAACTTTCTGTAAGAAAAAGGAGAGCGCTTACCCATGATCTTGTGAATATGTTTTATGAGTCAGGGATTTTTGACTACTGCTTCACAGCATACTTATTCCTTATTGTTTTAATATTTCAATGGCATAAATGAAAAGTACATTTCTTACTCCACATTAACGTTGTCTTTTGCATAAAATGTGGTGCAAAGCGCCGCCGTAAAAATTGTTAACGACAGCAAACGACATAAAATGACAGACAGCAAAGACAAATTTAAAAAACAAATAGAAAAATTTCTCGTTGTAAATTCCTTCCATAGAAAAGTTTCTGTGTAATACCTAAACAGATTTATGGTTGGAAACTAGTCTCATGTGCATTAAAACAAAAGCTTCTTCGCGATCATCGTATGCCATGTGAACGTGTAATATGAATGTAAAATGACTCGTTCTACATCGTTATGGTTAATAGTACTCGTGCCGTGTGACATTAACAACATTTGTTTCCCTTTCCTGCTTGATAGAAACCTCACGTAACTGGGCTGTACATTGAAACCATAAAGTACGAGTGACGTTCAATAAGTAATGAAATACATTCTTTCCTAAAAGCAGGTTGGTTTCATTCTGGATTCCAATACATCATATTATTCCCCATTCTTTTGGCTACAAAATGCCTATTTTCAGCCGCGCGGAGGAGCCGCTTGGTCTAGGGCGCCTTATCACAACTCGCGCGGCTCCCCTCGTCGGAGGTTAGTCCCCCCTCGGGCATGGGTGTGTGTGTTGTCCCTAGTGTAAGTCAGTTTAAGTAGTGTGTAAGTCTAGGGACTGATGACCTCAGCAGTTTGCCCGATAGAAGCTTACCACAAATTTCCAAATTTTCCTTTTTTCAAAATAATCTGGGTTCGATGCGACGATCTTACCCACCTTACTGAGAGGGCCTGGATGCAAGCATGCTCCGGAGCCAACACCGTGCTGCATTAATAACTTCCCCATCATCCACACACTGTTTCTCGTGGAGTATGTGCTCCATTGGGTCAAAGAGATGAAAGTCTGAATGTTGAGATCCGGTTGTAGGGTGGATGAGGAAGAAAAGTTTCGTGAGCTCCTCTCGTGTTTGCGGATATGTGTGAGGCCTTGCGTTGAGCCGGCCGCTGTGACCGAGCGGTTCTAGGCGCTTCAGTCTAGAACCACGCGACCGCTACGTCGCAGGTTCGAATCCTGCCTCGGGCATGGATGTGTGTTATGCCCTTGGGTTAGTTAGGTTAAAGTAGTTCTAAGTTCTAGGGGACTGATGACCACAGACGTTAAGTGCTATAGTGCTTAGCCATTTGAACCATTTGAACCTTGTGTTGACATGGAGAAAAAGTTCGTTTGCCTTTTTGTGTCGACGAACACGCGGGAGTCGTTCCTACAATTTCCTGAAGGTAGTACGCGGGAGATCGGACAGGCGTAGGCGACCTTGTTGCGGTAAGGACAGAAGCCACGCCCAACGACTCACCGTGCTTTTGTTCGCTCACATGTCTCCGTAGACATTCTACAAGCGCCTGTGAATATCTGTGGCGCTCTAGTTCCGCCAAAAGAAACTCAGTGACAGCTCTCTGCTTGGGACGCACCACCTTTACAGAAGCCACTTAGAAGGCTAGGTACAGCGCTGGCACGTATCGGAACTTCGTGGGATAAAGCGGGAATATTCGACGATACCCCACAACAAATTCCGAATTTTTTCCCCGAAAATGGCCGAGAAAAAGGTGTTGCATTGCTTTTCGAATGCCCCTCGTAAATAAGAGATTGTGAACTTTTCGTATTTATAGCCACATGCATTATGTTTGTTATTGATTGTCCTTGTGATTGTACTATGATGTTTTCTGTGTAACGGACGCAGCAGTGATTAGCGGCTTTGGTGCTGTTGCAGAGTGAGCAGGCGATGGGTGCCAGGATGGAGTCGTTCTGCTGCTGCTGCTCCCTGAAGAGCGGCTGCGTGATAGTGGCCATTGTGTACGTGGTAAGTGTAAGCCGAGCCGCGCTGCCTACCTAGACGTGACGTGGGCGGCGGAGGCGCAGCTGAGCCGGGCCTGCCTGCCTACCTCTGCGCTCGCAAACTGCCTTACTCGGGCCAAGGCGAGGCGCGCTTCCTAATTACCTCACTTAGAGCCGAGAGGACGGGCAACACAAGAACCCACTGTGGCGCAACAAGTGGATCACCGCCAAAGGTCTATTCTGTTTCCAGATGCAGGCCTACTTAAGCAAAGTACTCGCCTGGCCGTTGAAACTGAAGACGGCATGCACTAAACGTCGAATTTGCATCAAGTTTATTACTCCCCTCCTGGGTCAGGATTTTCATTCATTCCTGAGTTACCACACACTTCTTCTCATGGTTACCAGTGATTCAACTAAACTGCGTGTTCAGTACTGCTGAGCCCGACGGATGTCATGGTTACCAGTGATTCAACTAAACTGTATGTTCAGTACTGCTGAGCCCGACGGATAATGTGACACTAGCAGTGACTATATACAGCGCGAACCAAAACTTAGAACGTATGTGGGCTCTTGTATAGCAAGTTTTTGCTCACCGTCCTCCATTAATATAATAATAAACTGACTGCAAGTGCAGCTCATTAAGTGAAGCGGATGATCACACTATCGAATGAGAGCAATGATTGTTAAGAGGTTTTATTTTGTCATTTAAATTAATAACTCAAATGGTTCAAATGGCTCTGAGCACTATGGGACTTAACATCTGAGGTTATCAGTCCCCCAGAAATTAGAACTACTTAAACCTAACTAGCCTAAGGACATCATACACATCCATGCCCGAAGCAGGATTCGAACCTACGACCGTAGCGGTCGAGCGGTTCGAGACTGAAGTGCCTAGAAACGCTCGGCCGCCGGCCGCGGTGGTCTAGCGGTTCTAGGCGCTCAGTTCGGAGCCGCGCGACTGCTACGGTCGCAGGTTCGAATCCTGCCTCGGGCATGGATGTGTGTGTTGTCCTTAGGTTAGTTAGGTTTAAGTAGTTCTTTAAGTTCTAGGGGACTGATGATCAGAGATGTTAAGTCCCATAGTGCTCAGAGCCATTTGAACCATTTTTGAACGCTCGGCCACTCCGGCCGGCAATTAATAACTGATGTCAAATATCTTACTGAGAGGTGGTACCGTACCCTTTCTATCTTCACCGACAAACTTTCGCAGGTTACTCAAGGATACTTTCCGAGTATTTTGGTGTATGGGACCCACGGTCTCTGGCGGATCGGTACAGAGTTATGGCATGTCGTTTGGTTTCTTGTCCCCAGAAAATAGTGCACGACGGTACAAATGTCGGCGGTATGCGTTGAGTGTCTAGTTTCCATTTGCCCACAGTACCAGTTGTTACAACAGTAATGCCCTCCTTACCTCGTTGCCCACGAGATTGCATCCAGTACTGCGCGGTTCTCTCTAGGGTTTTGTTTTTCGTCAGTGTAAGTTGTACGTTAATAGCGATACACAGCAGTACTGCCGATAGGGTTCAGTTTGTCGATACGCACGCCGTGTACGGGTTCACTGAATGCAATGCAAGAGCGGCATAACGGCGCTATGCTAAAAAGGGAAACTCTCCACCCCACCCTCGTCAGGTTTGGCCGTAAGATGTCCTATTGGACAGCTCCTCAAAAACTGAACACAGATCAAGCATGAAAACAGGAAGGAGTTGTACTGAACTGTAAAAAAAGAAACAAAGTAGAAACAGTGAACGGTCCAAACTTAAGATGCGCGTCATTGAGCATCTTTACTTCGCAATGGCGCTGTGGTTATGTGGTCACGGTGCCCCTTTTTACTTAGTTTCTATTTTTTTGCATTGAAGTGTCTGTTCGCTGTAATTTGTGTCTGTGTCGTGGTGTAACGATCATTTGCAACAGCGGAGTGTATGGAAAGGACCTCAGGATGTACGTACCTCCAATTTGTTCTACGTAAGTACCACATTTTATGACTCTTGCGTTCCGCTTTGCAACTTTTGACTTTTGAATTCCTTTGTTACAACATAATTCACACCCGTTTGTCGTTTTCATTCCTGTGACAGGTCTTTGAAGCATCTGGCCTGCCCTCACTATTCCTCAACTGTACTTGCGACGGTAATATATTCTTACCACATGACTCATATTCTACAACCAATATAGAGCATGACAAATGTCAAGACTACAGAAGGAGAACAGACATGTCAATGACCGGACGGGAAGTTTTGTCAAATAAGGGTGGCGGGACAGGAGGAAGATTGGAATACGGATCTGCTGCTTTGCAATCCAACTGTTACCACACAGTCACGACGCCGTGGTTCTTGCAATTCGCTCGATGTTGCATATCTTGATCTTGGACCGTTCACTGTTTCTATTTTGCTTCTTTTTTCACAGTTCAGTACACCACCTTCCTGGTTTAAGGCTTGATCTGTGTTCCTTTTTTTGACGGGCTATCCACTGGGCCACCTTACCACTAAATCTGAGCTGGGTACTATGGGGAGTTTCCATTGTAAGCTGTTCGGGTACCGACGGCAACCACAACACAGTGCTTTCTCAACTGTACATACGCGCGTACAAGAAACTGGTTGTTGCCATGTTAGAACGGAAGATAGTGGCTGTGTGGGGCATGCTAGAATATCCGATATGGAAGAAAATGTGTTACACGCGACTGGTGACAATCCTGCCCTAGTAGTCAGCGCGTTGCTCGAGCTCTGAACACTAGACAATCAACTGTTTTGTGAGCATACTTGAACATGAATTGAACCCGTATCATTTTCAGAACGTGAAGTCATTGCAGCCAGTGGACATCGCATTTCGAGTGGCGTTTGCACATTGGTTTCTCTCACACTAGAGTGAAGATCCTATCAACAGAAGTTTGCCGTGAATGTATGGGGCAGGCCGAGGCAGGATTCGAACGTGCGACCGTAGCAGTCGCGCAGTTCCGGACTGAAGCGCCTAGAACCGCTTGGCCTCCGCGGCCGGCGGGGCAGGTTTGTCAACGATTTCGTGACTGCACCTGACCTACTTACTGATACCCTGAGTGGTGTCGTGTATAAAACTTGTAAGACGGATATTTCATTTAGATTTTTGTATGTCATCCATGTGCACGTCAGAGAGAGAGAGAGAGAGAGAGAGAGAGAGAGAGAGAGAGAGAGAGAGAGAGAGAGAGAGACAGAGACAGAGAGAGAGAGAGCGGTATGTTACTGTTCAACAATCTTCGGTCTTGTCGTGGTACAGTCTTTGCCTCTGCGCAGTCTGATACATTCTTAGTTGAAGTATAGTAGGTCATGGATGTATTCAGTAGTGCTTTGTATATGTTAGATGAAGAACGATTGTTCGTAAACACTAGCAAGGCTGAATATGATGTATGTATTGGAAAGCGAAGAGAATGTAAATTTCGAATAACATTATTATTGAAACTTCCTGGCAGATTAAAACTGTGTGCCGGACCGAGACTCGAACTCGGGACCTTTGCCTTTCGAGGGCAAGTGCTCTACCCCCAGGCTGTGGCTAAGCCATGTCTCCGCAATATCCTTTCTTTCAGGGGTGCTAGTTCCGCAATGTTCGCAGGAGAGCTTCTGTAAAGTTTGGAAGGTAGGAGACGAGGTATTGGCAGAAGTAAAGCTGTGAAGACGGGGCGTGAGTCGTGCTTGGGTAGCACAGTTGGTAGAGCACTTGCCCGCGAAAGGCAAAGGTCCCGAGTTCGAGTCTCGGTCCGGCACACAGTTTTAATCTGCCAGGAAGATTCATATCAGCGCACACTCCGCTGCAGAGTGAAAATCTAATTCTAGAAACATTATTATTTCTGAAGAGAAGTAGTCTGAGGTAAGACTGCAGCCCTGCGCAGCTAATTTTTTAGAATAATTGTCAGCCAGTTAACTTGATCAGAGCTGAGAGACCCCCCCTGAATCCTCCATTATCAACTTACTAAGCTGTCTGATTTTCATAGACATTCTGTTGACATTATACCCTTTTCAAATCATTGTTTACTTTGTTGAGCAAAGCATTGTTCAGACACAATTTTGTGTGTGAAGGTCACGTGAAATTTTACTCTGTCTTTAGGAATATATACTTCATCTTAAAATCGTTGTCTTGGAATGTCATTTCATAGGAATAGTTACTCTCCCCATCGCACAGTTGAAAGAATATTCATCATCACACATTACTACTGCGTACCATGTGGTCTGCAACAGTTTGAGTATACAAAATTGTTAAGGCTTTCGTGGCCACTTGTTGACAAACTGCCTATTGGCTTCTGTCTCGGGTTCTTCGGCCGACGTTCATCTAATGATTTTTCTGACGTTTCGCCAGCACGAGTGGCTGGCATTGTCAAAGCTTCACCCTCCATTGCCGGTGGTGAACTGGAGCCGAGCTCGCGGCCGCAGACTATATGTACCTGGCGCGCAAACGTCCGAGGGCTTCTCTGCGGTCATTTCCGCTGCGGTTCTCCTCTTGCTACCTGCGACGGTCGTTCGCTGCAGTACGGGAAGTCATGATCCGTTTACCTTAAGGCTTTCCTCTTTCTTGTTGAAACTGTTCGCGTGTTTTTGTATTTCTACAGCTTCTCTAAACAAGCGCGTGTGATAGTGCTTCTCTACAGCCAGAACTTCCGTGTCGGCGAATTTTATTACGTGGTCGGTCTCATTCAGTGCGTGCTCTGCCACGGCCGATTTCTCCACTTGCCCCAACCTGCAATGTCGCTTATGCTCTTTGATCCTGGTGTTAATTAATCGTCCAGTCATTCCGACATAAACTTTTCCGCATGTGCATGGTATACGGTATATTCCCGACATTGCAAGAGGGTCTCTTTTCTCCTTCGCCGATCTAAGACACTCTTTGATCTTCCTTGTCGGTTTAAAAATCGCCTTTACGCCATGTTTGCGCAATATGCGGCCGATTCTGTCCGCCACTCTGGGAATGTATGGCAGAAAGGCCGTACCCAACATTTCTTTTTCTGGTTCCTTACTTCGCCGAGTGTTTGGCTCTGTTACACTTCTAATGTAATTTGTGGAGTACCCATTGCTCCTCAGAACAGTTTCCAGGTGTTGCATTTCTCGTTTGAGGTGTTGCGGCTCACATATTCGTCCTGCTCTCGTTACGAGCGTACTAATCATGCCTCTTTTCTGGCTCGGGTGGTGGTTTGACAGTTTGTGCAGGTATCGGTCCGTGTGTGTCGGTTTTCGATACACGCTGTGTCCCAGGTTTTCGCCGTCCCTTGTGACCAGCACATCTAGAAATGGCAGTTTCTTGTCTTTTTCTACTTCCATGGTAAATGTTGTGTTGGCATGGAGGCTGTTCAAGTGCCTTAGGAAGTCACCGAGCTGTTCTTCACCATGGCTCCACACCACGAATGTATCATCGACGTACCTGTACCACACCTTAGGTTTGCAAGTCGCCGAGTCCAGTGCCTGTGCTTCGAATTGTTCCATGAAGAAGTTGGCCACCACTGGACTGAGAGGACTACCCATGGCGACGCCTTCCAGCTGTTCGTAGAAATCACCATTCCACGTGAAATAGCTCGTGGTGAGACATGCATGGAAGAGCTTTTTGATGTCTTGCGGGAACATGGAACCGATGTGCTCCAGAGCGTCACTGAGTGGCACTTTCGTAAATAACGAAACAGCAACAAAGCTGACCAATACGTCGTTTGGTGCAAGTTTCAGTTCCTTCAGCTTCTCAATGAAATGTCCTGAGTCCTTAATGTATGTGTCGGAAAAATCATTAGATGAACGTCGGCCGAAGAACCCGAGACAGAAGCCAATAGGCAGTTTGTCAGTTTGAATATATATTTAGTAATAGAAATCTAGCTTAGCCGCTGCCTGCTTGCTGTTTGCTGATGTGCTTTCGAGAAATGTGCAGCAATGCTGTCAAAACGCAAGTCTGTGCATTTAATATAAAGACAAGTTGTATCCATACCAGATATAGTTAAATTCAAATTAGGTTCTGTTTAGTCAAAGGTTAGCATACGAGTTCAAGTTGGATAACAGTTTATTGGTACATAGTTTTGGTAATGCATAGATATTTTTATAGAATGGGAGGTAATTCTAGGCTAGATTTCATATAGTAACCTATAGTGGGGAGGCTACAAACTTTCCTTCAGCATGTCCTCCCACATTTCCTAGAGGATCTGCCGCCAACAATTCGTCAGCTTATAAGTTTTCAGCGTGATAGGGTGCCAGCACACATACCACTCGGCGTTAGGAGGCGGAGACCAGGGTCCCTTATACCGAAAGAATCCAGAAGCATCCCTTAACAACTTTTGAAAGTTTGTCGTTGAAGTTCGGGTTCACACTGTGTCTTGGGCGTTTCTCTTGGTTGTCACACTGTTCACCTGAAATAATACCGATTCCTAGGCATGATGTTTACAGAACTGTGCCGAAACAATGTCCGCAATATTCTTTTGTCATTGCCTCATATAGCCCTTACCGAACTGCAGACACCTACGACAGTTCGCAGAATAACGTAATCACGTCTGGAGTACACGTGCCCGCCAGTTCCCACAAGGACGCCAGCACCCTTTGCTGTACAACGGAATTCCTACAGTAGTTAGCCCTTTGTCTCTTAGGTAAGAAGACTCGCAAAGGCTTGCTGGATTCACATTCACTTTTACACGACAGGACTATCGTAGAGCTCCATGAAGAACATTGCTACGCTATACTGTAGGTGTGTACGTTTATACTTCATCTTGGGAGCTAAATCCTTCAATCGGAAAAATCTAATATCGTTCCCTACGATGGTGAAGAGGAAGAAGATTGTGAAATTTCGAGGTCGAAAAGGTGTCCTCTCCAGAGATTGGGATCTTCTCAGAGTATGGGGTACAATACTGCTGAGAGAGATACTGTGCAGATGAATATAACAGAAATTCTGAACGAGATGAAACACTATAAAAACCTTTGGTGCAATAATAATCAGGTGAAAGTAGGAGTGGATATGACTGAAACAAAAGGTTTCAGTCCCATAACTGTATTTAACAGTTGGAAGAAATAATAATAAGAAAAAAAACACAGGCCCTCGTTCTGAAGGAATTACTGCGGAACTACCAAAACATGGAAGAATGGCACTTACCTTGCTTCCTGCACTTGATACTATGAGTACGCTGGCTTGGAAACAGGATACCGAAGCAGTCGAAGACGGCAAACATAGTATCTGTCTTCAAGAAAGGAGATAGATGCAGCACACAAAATTACAGAGGAATAAGTATCTTGAACATCGTTATGCAATTTAATAAAATTTTAAATTTATTATATCTGCTTTGATAGCTATTAATAAAGTGACGTCAAAACAAAAGAGAAATAACTCTAATAATAGTATGAACGGTGTTATGTAATTTAATTTAGCCCGAAGTAGATCAGCAATCAGCAAACTAGCTCAGTACTCAGCGTGGTTACGGGTCCCTAAATAGTTGTCTCTCTCCTGAATCCTCAGATATTCTCCAACATGTATATAAAATCAAAAGTATAGTTAAAACTCATGTGCTTATAGCACCAGATAATATTTCGTACGCCAGTCCAATTTGGAGTAATAAAACCCGTAACTCCTTATCGTGGTTTCGTCTAGAATATCAGTATAAGATGACAAGCGTAGTCTTTTGCAGCTGACATCTTATATTAGAAGTAGAATCCTGTGACCAGACCTTTCTGCGTGGGATATTATATCGCAACCTTGAGAAAATCTGAAAGTGAACAATATTAAATTATTCGTAGCGGCCACATAGCTCGTAGAATCTGAAAGAAAATGTAGTATCCTAACCGGCGCCACGTCTCGAAGATGAGCTGAAAGAAAATTACCATTTTCTAGTATGGCGCTTAGCAATGGTCAATATTACGTTAAGGCCACGTGTACTCAGGACAAACTTGAAGAATATACATTATTGAATACCCTCCACAAATTTTAAGTCATGAACAACTATGTTTTCAACTTACGTAAGTATTACAGCAAGATGAACTTCAGACAATCGTTTTTTTCTCTTAAAGTCCAATACCAGAAGAAGACGACAAAAGGATAGTGCTCAGACACAGAATCTTGAATGTGCATGGAATATATTGGAACACAATGCATTTGATTATTCTTTGGTACACCGCGCCAGCAATTCATACATTAACTGCCTCTACATGGCACTTACAAATTTAGAATTCATGACCACCCCAGGAAATACAATACAACACAAGATAAATAATATATGCTGAGATAATTTCGTTATCTGAAGTTCCAAACAGATATAGGAAAGGAAAACCCTGCTCAGATAATATACAGACAATAAATAGAATATTGGATAAAAGGAGAGAATACCGCTTTCTGACATACAGGGGTTGGGCAAAAATGAGGTAAAACTGCAATAAATGCATGTTTGAACCTAAAAGCAGATGATAGAAAGCCTACAAGTTGTGCTGTTGTAACTGACTACGAACGGCTCCTGCGCAATATGTTGCATGCGTCAGTTGTGAATTCGGAAGGGAATTGTTCGCGCTCGTATTGTCGGTGCTTCCGTGGCCAAGGGAGACGAAGTGTTCGATGTTTCAAGAGGCACTGCATCGAAGGTTGATAGCGCATACAGGGAAAACGGAAAAACGTTGCCTGCCAAGTCACAATGCGGACGAAAATGTGTTTTGAGGGATCATGGCAGAAGGTCATTGAAAATGACGATAACGAAAATAACGGGACCACAGCTGTCAAAGGCACTGCAGAACCGAAGATCACACTCGCGAATCCTGTCAGCATCTAAACAAAACAAGCAGGGCATTGCAAGGCGAGCTGAAATTCCAGAACCACTCCATTGATAAAAATTACCGTAACAGGTAAAAGTGATACCGAAGCCATAAAGCCTGGGCTTTGGAACAGTAATCACACACTCCTTGCATCTTTTTTAAAACAGTTGCAGACTCTCAACAAAGGCATTTTGTGGAGACGCCCGAAGCACCGCGGTCATAAGCTGTTGGATATCTAGTTCATTACATGAGATGAGATCAGTTGTACCAATACGATCCGGGGACCAAGCGACAGTCAACCGTTTTCTCTCCTCTGGCCCTCCTTCCCAAAAAAGTCGGTTGACAAGATGAAGACGCTGTTATCACCTTTTCCGACATCAAAGGCTTCAACAACCTTAAATTTCAAACAGATGGAGGCACGGAAATCGATGAACACCATGTCACTATAGTTTGGTCTCTGGACAGTAGTGCTAGCATCATCTCCTGTGCTGGTATCAAGGGATTACGATGTGCTTGGTGGACATAACGAGAATCCTCCCTTTCGGTTGTCAGGCGTGATCGATCAGAACATTGATGAAAAGCATGTCTGTTCTCATCCAAACCATCGTCGGGCCAGTCACATTCGAATGCATCATAAATCCGGATACTGAACGATTCGACCAGCTGGAGAAATAGAGACCCACACTGAGGCCCCTTTCAAGCTCTGTCAGGTACTGATAACGCTAGCTTAACGAGTACGTACCTACGTGTCCTCTCAATATCTAACGCTCTTTACCCTACACATACGTCACCGTGCCTGATAATGTCACTGAACACGAAAAGCACACTTTGGTGGCTGTTCCACCTGTCACAGAGAACTGCAGCTGTATAATCGTGCACATACCCATTAGTGGTGTGAACATGTGCGAAGTTACATTGACATCTGGCCATATCTTCTGACTACTTAATCTTTTTTTGTCAGACAGTTTGTATTGTACTAAAAATATCTATATAGCAGTGCAGACATCCGCGGTATGCGCTGTGTGTCTTGTTTAAAACGAAACCTGTTGAATTCACTCACGGCGCTTACGAATGACAACAGTAATCCCCACCTTACGCTTCTCCCATTAAGCTTTAATTCAATACTGCTCGATTTTGACTCGAGTTTATTTTTTCTCTTTCTTTTTCTGGGACTGTTAGTAAGGTGTTGACAGTGGTATATAGCAGTGTGGATAGGTTTGCTGATGAATTGGCCGACCGCAGCTCGTGTATGGCTTCTCTGAATCCTGAGCTGTTGCCGCATTGATGACAACCACATCACGGTACTTCTGCGTTTGAGGCTTGTCTCAGTGTTTTTTGTTACACGTTTTGGTAATTGCATATTTCAGGCTTTTTCACTGTTGTGAACGTATTTTCACGGAAACGAAGTTGATTTGGTTAAGAAATCGAATAAGTCACTATTGATTTGAATTGTCCGCGGGAATTCAGCCGGTTGGATTCGTCTAACAGGCGCGATATTTCCCAAGGATACATTGGGAAAAATCGGAGGAATACTCCGGAAACACTGCGTCAAGTGCGTGTTCCGCTCACCAGCCAAGACGAAAACTTTACTAGTATCGGTCAAAGATGACCGAGGACTCTGGAAACCGTGAGCCTACAGCACCCCATACCAGTGTGGTAAAATGGATGCAGGGCAGACTGCCCAGACAGTACAGGAGAGATGCATAGACCGTGAACGCCACACAGACAATATTCAGTCGACAAAGTCCAGGGTGGCGGAGAACTGTATCTCCCACGTACATGCCATGAATTATGACGACACGAAGATGTTGCATCAATCCGACACTTTCTGGGATTGTATTCTCCTAGAAGCTATGGAGGTACGACTGCATAATGGATTAATAAACAGAACAGTGCTTTTTAGTTAAGCAAGGCCTTCCAACGAGATCCGCGTGCGGAGCCGGCCGCGGCGATCCTGAACGCCCTGGATCGACGCCCTACGCCGCGCTTCTCCCACAGCACCAGGTCCATGTCCGGAGGCACCGGCTGGAGGAGGCGGGAGTGGGGGGTGGGGCAGGGGGAGGATATAAAGCAGCATCCAGGAGGGAAACAATAAGACTAGTAGACAAGAGCGAATGCAAAATAAAGAGTGTAATACAGTGATTTAGGTTTTCTCCCCTGCTGTTCAATCTATATGTCGAAAAAGCAATTACGGAAATAAAAGAAAGGTTTAAGAGTTGAATTAAAATTCAAGGTTAAAGTATATCAATGTTAAGTTTTGCTGAAGACATTACAAGCAGTGAAAGCGAAGAAGAATGAGTAGTCTGATGAATGTAGAATATGGTTTCACAATAAATTGTAGACAAATGTAATGAGAAGTAGCAGAAATGAGAACGAGGAACGTAATATCAAAACAGGAGATCACAAAGTAGAAGAGGTTGTGGAACTGTGCAACCTGAGGAACTCAGTAACCTATTTCGGACGGAGCAAGGAGGACATAAGAAACAAACTCCAGCACTGGCAAAAAGTGCGTTCCTGGCGAAGAGAGGACCGCTAGGCACAACCGTAGGTATTAATCTGGGGAAGAAATTTCTGAGGATGTACGTCTGGAGTGCAGAATTGTATGGTAGTGAGACGTGGACTGTGGGAAAACTGGAACAGAAGAGATTCGAAGCCTTTGAGATGTGGTACTACAGAAGAATGTTGAAAAGTAGGTAGACTGATAAGGCAAGGAATGAAGAGGTTCTTCGCACAACTGGCGAGGAAAGAAACATGGAAAATATTGGCAAGGAGAAGGGACATCAGGGAATAACTTACATGGTACTAGAGAGAAAGCTGTAGAGGGTGAAAACTGTCGAGGAAGACAGAGACTGGAATACATACAGCAAACAATCGACGTCGTAGGTTGCAGTTGCTACTCTGAGATGAAAAGCTAGGCAGAGAACAACTCGTGGCGGGCAGCATCAGACCAGTCAGAAGACTGATGACTCAAAAGTAAAAAAGACATGCAGTACACATATAAACATTTATCAACGGTATCCTGCAGCCTTTATAAAGATAAAAATAACATGTTCTAAGAAGGGCACGTATGAAATGATAAAACTCCGATTGTTTCGTGTATCTTCAGCCCTAAAGATTTGCAACATATAGTTTTACTGAATATTTGAACACCCTGTTATGATTAAAGAACGTTTAATAAGAATTTCGTGTCAGAACTGAGTACACAATTTTATTATCCGTTTTATTACTTGCTTGGAATTATTTGGTACGCTTGTGAACGAAGTAGACGTTTCTCTGGGGATTGTGGTTTTTTTCCAGTTCATTTTTTGTAACTTATTGATCTGAAGGCTAGTGATGTCTAGCAAAACGGTTACCAGAGGATGTTCTCAAAATCCGACCTACATCTTGTGGTAACGGACATGTCATATTCCTTAGTTTTTTGAGGTGTTTTTACCATGGAACTGGTCACCTAGGCATGTGGCAGTGCCTTTGGCGAGTTTCACAGCTATGTGGCTGCGACAGAGTATCAAGTAAAGTTTACGGGCTGCGTCTTACGGCAGCACGTGTCGTCTTTCATCATCACAGCACTGCGAGAGGAGCGCAGACGCACGCTTCTGACGCAGGTAATCTAACGCTCCTAGCAACATGCAAGGCTCTGTCGCTCACCATTATGGCAGTAAGTTTAGGTCACGGGTACACACTGCGTCGACAAGCGTAGTATTCAACGAGCGACGAACTACAGAAAAGTATGGTTTTTAGGCAAGACTTCTTACAAAGTCATAAGAGGTGAGGCAGGTGAATTGCCCTCAGACGTCAGGAAGAATGTAATAATTCGATTTCCAGGCAAGACGTTACTGACAAGTGTGAATACTAAGAAGCTATCAGTTTAACAAGTGATGGTTGCAAAATATTGACACGAATTATTTACAGAAGAACGGAGAAAGTTTTATGGAACGACCGTAAGGAATGCCACTTTGGCCTTGTAAAAATACAGGAACACGTACGGAAATACTGACCCTAAGACTTACCTTAGAAGATAGGATGAAGAAAGACAAATCTACGATCATCGCAGTTTTAGATTTAGAGGAAGTTCTGACACATTGAGTGGACTACACTCCGTCAAATTTTGAAGGTCGGAGGGATAAATACCGAAAGGTTATTTACAATTTGTACAGAAACCGGACTACTGTAAGAGTCGACACGAAAGGGAACACATAGTTGAGGAGGGAATGGGACAGGGTAGTAACCCGTCACCGCTGTTGTTCAGTCTATGCATTTAGCTAACCGTAAAAGAAACAAAGAAGAAATTTGGGAAAGAAATTAAACTTCAGTGACAAGGAATCAAAATTTTGCGGTTTGCAGGTGATACAAAGTTCTGTTAGACACGGTTAGGCACTTGGAAGAACAGCACAGAACGGATAATGTCTTGAAAAGAATTACATGACGAACGTCAATAAACGTAAAACGGGGGCAAATGAATGTGGTCGAAATAAATTAGGTGATTCTGAGGAAATTAGAATGTGACGAACTAAAAGCTGTAAATGACTCTTGCAATTTTCACGGTAAAATAACTGATGATGGCCGAAGTAGATAGGATATGAAACGGAGACTTGACACATCAAGAAAATCATTTTCCAAAAATATCAGTTGGTGTGTTAGAAAGCCTTTTCTGAAGATGTTTGTGGGAAGTGTAGCTTTGTATGGAAGTGAAACGTGTACGATTAGTAGTTCAGAAAAGAAGAGAATAGAAGCTTTTGAAATGTGGTGCTGAAGACAGGTAGATCCCGTAACTAACAAGAAGCAGGGAAGCAGGGAAGAAAAGTAATTTATGGCACAACTTGACTAAAAGAACAGATCGGTTGGTACGAAACGTTCTGAGGCGTCTAGAAATTGCCGGTTTGGTATCGAAGAGAAGTGTGGGACACACAACTTACAGAGGGAGGCAGACATAAATGTAGTAAACACGTTGCAATAGATGTAAGTTGCAATAGTTACCGAGAAAGGAAGAGGCTTGCACAGGGTGGATTTTCCTGTAGAGATCGGACTGAAGACCAAAACAATGATAATAATAATAATAACAATCCACCAAACATAACAGACATGGAACACTTCTGGAGCAACATATGGTCAAACCTGGTACAACATAACAGGCATGCACGGTGGATACAAGCAGAAACAGACACATACAAGATGATACCACAAATGCCTGAAGTGACAATTTTGCAACATGAAGTCACCCAAGCAATTAATTCTACTCACAATTGGAAAGCCCCTGGAAATGATAAAATAGCAAATTTCTGGTTAAAGAAGTTCACCTCAACACATTCACATCTAACTAAATTATTTAACAGTTACATTGCAGACCCATACACATTCCCTGATACACTTACACATGGAATAACTTATCTGAAACCTAAAGATCAAGCAGACACAGCGAACCCAGCTAAATATCGCCCCATAACATGCCTACCAACAATATACAAAATATTAACTTCAGTCATTAAACAGAAACTAGTGACACATACAACACAGAACAAAATTATAAATGAAGAACAAAAAGGCTGTTGCAAAGGAGCACGAGGATGTAAAGAGCAACTGATAATAGATGCAGAGGTGACATATCAAGCTAAAACTAAACAAAGGTCGCTACACTACGCATACACCGATTACCAAAAAGCTTTTGATAGTGTACCCCACTCATGGTTACTACAAATATTGGAAATATATAAAGTAGATCCTAAATTGATACAGTTCCTAAACATAGTAATGAAAAACTGGAAAACCACACTTAATATCCAAACAAATTCAAATAATATCACATCACAGCCAATACAGATTAAGCGTGGAATATACCAAGGAGATTCATTAAGTCCTTTCTGGTTCTGCCTTGCTCTGAACCCACTATCCAACATGCTAAATAATACAAATTATGGTTACAATATTACTGGAACATACCCACACAAAATCACACATTTGCTATACATGGATGATCTAAAACTACTGGCAGCAACAAATCAACAACTCAACCAATTACTAAAGATAACAGAAGTATTTAGCAATGATATAAATATGGCTTTTGGAACAGACAAATGTAAGAAAAATAGCATAGTCAAGGGAAAACACACTGAACAAGAAGATTACATATTGGATAACCACAGCGACTGCATAGAAGCAATGGAAAAAACAGATGCCTATAAATATCTAGGATACAGACAAAAAATAGGAATAGATGATAGAAATATTAAGGAAGAGCTAAAAGAAAAATATAGACAAAGACTAACAAAAATACTGAAAACAGAATTGACAGCAAGAAACAAGACAAAAACTATAAATACCTATGCTATACCAATATTGACCTACTCATTTGGAGTAGTGAAATGGAGTAACACAGACCTAGAAGCACTCAATACACTTACACGATCACAATGCCACAAATATAGAATACATCACATACATTCAGCAACAGAAAGATTCACATTAAGCAGAAAGGAAGGAGGAAGGGGATTTACCGACATAAAAAACCTACATTATGGACAGGTAGACAATTTAAGAAAATTCTTTCTAGAACGAGCAGAAACTAGCAAAATACACAAAGCAATCACCCACATAAATACATCGGCTACACCACTACAATTTCATAACCACCTCTACAACCCTTTAGATCACATAACATCAACAGATACAAAGAAAGTAAATTGGAAAAAGAAAACACTACATGGCAAGCACCCGTATCATCTAACACAGCCACACATCGATCAAGACGCATCCAACACATGGCTAAGAAGAGGCAATATATACAGTGAGACAGAAGGATTCATGATTGCAATACAGGATCAAACAATAAACACCAGATATTACAGCAAGCATATTATTAAAGATCCCAATACCACAACGGATAAATGCAGACTTTGTAAACAACAAATAGAAACAGTAGATCACATCACAAGCGGATGTACAATACTAGCGAATACAGAATACCCCAGAAGACATGACAACGTCGCAAAAATAATACATCAACAGCTTGCCTTACAACATAAACTTTTAAAACAACACGTTCCTACATACAAGTATACACCACAAAATGTACTGGAGAATGATGAATACAAATTATACTGGAACAGAACCATTATAACAGATAAAACAACGCCACATAACAAACCTGACATCATACTCACCAATAAAAAGAAGAAATTAACACAACTAATTGAAATATCCATACCCAATACAGCAAATATACAGAAGAAAACAGGAGAAAAAATTGAAAAATACATCCAACTGGCTGAGGAAGTCAAGGACATGTGGCATCAGGATAAAGTTGACATTATACCAATTATACTTTCAACTACAGGAGTCATACCACGCAATATCCACCAGTACATCAATGCAATACAACTACATCCAAACTTATATATACAAGAATGAGATTTTCGCTCTGCAGCGGAGTGTGCGCTGATATGAAACTTCCTGGCAGATTAAAACTGTGTGCCCGACCGAGACTCGAACTCGGGACCTTTGCCTTTCGCGGGCAAGTGCTCTACCATCTGAGCTACCGAAGCACGACTCACGTCCGGTACTCACAGCTTTACTTCTGCCAGTATCTCGTCTCCTACCTTCCAAACTTTACAGAAGCTCTCCTGCGAACCTTGCAGAACTAGCACTCCTGAAAGAAAGGATATAGCGGAGACATGGCTTAGCCACAGCCTGGGGGATGTTTCCAGAATGAGATTTGCACTCTGCAGCGGAGTGTGCGCTGATATGAAACTTCCTGGCAGATTAAAACTGTGTGCCCGACCGAGACTCGAACTCGGGACCTTTGCCTTTCGCGGGCAAGTGCTCTACCATCTGAGCTACCGAAGCACGACTCACGCCCGGTACTCACAGCTTTACTTCTGCCAGTATCTCGTCTCCTACTTTCCAAACTTTACAGAAGCTCTCCTGCGAACCTTGCAGAACTAGCACTCCTGAAAGAAAGGATATAGCGGAGACATGGCTTAGCCACAGCCTGGGGGATGTTTCCAGAATGAGATTTTCACTCTGCAGCGGAGTGTGCGCTGATATGAAACTTCCTGGCAGATTAAAACTGTGTGCCCGACCGAGACTCGAACTCGGGACCTTTGCCTTTCGTGGGCAAGTGCTCTACCATCTGCTAAGCCATGTCTCCGCTATATCCTTTCTTTCAGGAGTGCTAGTTCTGCAAGGTTCGCAGGAGAGCTTCTGTAAAGTTTGGAAGGTAGGAGACGAGATACTGGCAGAAGTAAAGCTGTGAGTACCGGGCGTGAGTCGTGCTTCGGTAGCTCAGATGGTAGAACACTTGCCCGCGAAAGGCAAAGGTCCCGAGTTCGAGTCTCGGTCGGGCACACAGTTTTAATCTGCCAGGAAGTTTCATATCAGCGCACACTCCGCTGCAGAGTGAAAATCTCATTCTGGAAACATCCCCCAGGCTGTGGCTAAGCCATGTCTCCGCTATATCCTTTCTTTCAGGAGTGCTAGTTCTGCAAGGTTCGCAGGAGAGCTTCTGTAAAGTTTGGAAGGTAGGAGACGAGATACTGGCAGAAGTAAAGCTGTGAGTACCGGGCGTGAGTCGTGCTTCGGTAGCTCAGATGGTAGAGCACTTGCCCGCGAAAGGCAAAGGTCCCGAGTTCGAGTCTCGGTCGGGCACACAGTTTTAATCTGCCAGGAAGATTCATATCAGCGCACACTCCGCTGCAGAGTGAAAATCTCATTCTGGAAACATCCCCCAGGCTGTGGCTAAGCCATGTCTCCGCTATATCTTTTCTTTCAGGAGTGCTAGTTCTGCAAGGTTCGCAGGAGAGCTTCTGTAAAGTTTGGAATTTAGGAGACGAGATACTGCCAGAAGTAAAGCTGTGAGTACCGGGCGTGAGTCGTGCTTCGGTAGCTCAGATGGTAGAGCACTTGCCCGCGAAAGGCAAAGGTCCCGAGTTCGAGTCTCGGTCGGGCACACAGTTTTAATCTGCCAGGAAGTTTCATATCAGCGCACACTCCGCTGCAGAGTGAAAATCTCATTCTGGAAACATCCCCCAGGCTGTGGCTAAGCCATGTCTCCGCTATATCCTTTCTTTCAGGAGTGCTAGTTCTGCAAGGTTCGCAGGAGAGCTTCTGTAAAGTTTGGAAGGTAGGAGACGAGATACTGGCAGAAGTAAAGCTGTGAGTACCGGGCGTGAGTCGTGCTTCGGTAGCTCAGATGGTAGAGCACTTGCCCGCGAAAGGCAAAGGTCCCGAGTTCGAGTCTCGGTCGGGCACACAGTTTTAATCTGCCAGGAAGTTTCATATCAGCGCACACTCCGCTGCAGAGTGAAAATCTCATTCTGGAAACATCCCCCAGGCTGTGGCTAAGCCATGTCTCCGCTATATCCTTTCTTTCAGGAGTGCTAGTTCTGCAAGGTTCGCAGGAGAGCTTCTGTAAAGTTTGGAAGGTAGGAGACGAGATACTGGCAGAAGTAAAGCTGTGAGTACCGGGCGTGAGTCGTGCTTCGGTAGCTCAGATGGTAGAGCACTTGCCCGCGAAAGGCACACAGTTTTAATCTGCCAGGAAGTTTCATATAAGCGCACACTCCGCTGCAGAGTGAAAATCTCATTCTGGAAACATCCCCCAGGCTGTGGCTAAGCCATGTCTCCGCTATATCCTTTCTTTCAGGAGTGCTAGTTCTGCAAGGTTCGCAGGAGAGCTTCTGTAAAGTTTGGAAGGTAGGAGACGAGATACTGGCAGAAGTAAAGCTGTGAGTACCGGGCGTGAGTCGTGCTTCGGTAGCTCAGATGGTAGAGCACTTGCCCGCGAGAGGCAAAGGTCCCGAGTTCGAGTCTCGGTCGGGCACACAGTTTTAATCTGCCAGGAAGTTTTATATATACAACTTCAGAAATCCGTAATTATTGATACATGTTCAATTACCCGAAAGTTCCTAAACGCAATGTAACATATACCGTACAGTTAAAAGGAAGTGTCGCTTGATCAAGGTCCGCGTCACTTTCATTCCGAACCAGACCTAAGGTCTGAGAAAGGAAAGATAATAATAATAACAAGGGTAGCGGTATTCTCAGCAGTAACTGACTTAGAACCGGTGCGGGCATTGAGCAAAATGGTTATTTACCTCAAGCGCTTTTTTCCCCTTTGTTCACTACGTTTAGCACTTCTATGATGACTTTGTACCTACGACCTTCCTTCGTTACATATTAGCAAAAGTGGAGGCCGACGTGCGTTCCTTGTTGAAGGAATACTTTGTACCTATAACGACTTACACTTGGATTCACACGCTTTTGATTTGTTGGTAAGACTTGACTGCTGAGCACTATACATCTTGGTACTCTGCTGTTAGCAACTCGACTACCGTATTCTCTATAAGCAGCAGCAGCCTTTCGATTACAAAATTCGTGCAGAAATATACTATCGGCATACTCAGTGTTTGTTAATACTTGCGTCATGCTTAAACGATAAAGCAGAATTGGCCAAGAAATCAAGATTACTATCACAGTTAGAAAATTCAGTTACCGGAACTCTAGCACAGCTCCATAAGTTGAACTTCAGAACGACACAGACAATCGATAAACAAACCTGTAGTAACAGAATACCAAATGCCAAATGAAAACTTGTCAGTCACGAATTGTATCTCTGTAGCAAAAATTGGACACATGTTAGGTTGAATTTGTTACCCCTGTCAGTCTCTTCAACCACCTACTAAAATAGTAACTACTGGCTGACAAAACCGAGCACTGGCCGGCTATTCATTTTGTCAGTTTTCTATTGGAAACGAAAAACGGAATAAAATAAACTGTCTGTAGTGCACTATCAAAAATATTTCATTTCCATGTGTTCGTGAAAATACCTTTGCAATTATGAAACAGTCGTGCAAAGAAATGTGCGTGATGTAGAAATGTATAAGCACAGTACACAGATTAAGAAACATAGTATAGAAAAACTGTCCGTCCGAGCAGACCTCGGTAGGCTCAACGGTACGGACCCATCGCCGTGTCATTCTGAGCCGATAGGCGTCACTGGATGCGGATACGGAGGGGCATGTGGGTAATACATCGATCCGCCAACCGCTGTCAATTTTCGTGGCCGGAGCTGCGACTTCTTGATCAAGTGGCTCCAGTATTTTCCTCACCAGAGCTGAGGGTACCCCACTTGCCAACAGTGCTCGCAGACCCGAACGGTTACTACTAATCCAATTACTAATTTTAATTTTAATAATGAACAGCCTCAGTTGCACCGTTCACCTAAAAGAAATTTACCTAGCTTTCAGTCGGGATAATCCAACCTCCTTCAGAATTACAGTAGCTACCGTTTGTCCCTAATGGACATCGTCAAGCTAAAACTACAAGTCCATAAATTATCGTCAGAATGTAAAACTTACCTTGCACTGCCTCGGCCCCACTTCGCGACCGCGATGCGGCAGTCACGAGTGCTGTACTGGAACTCATGAGTTCTGCGTGCTGTCGCGAAGTGGGGCCGAAGCAGTGCAAGCTAAGTTTTACATTCTGGCGATAATTTATGGATTTGTAGTTTTACCTTGACGATGTCCACTATGGACAAACGATGGATACTGTTATAATGAAATACGTTGGGTTATCCCGACTGAAACCTAGGTAAATTTCTAGGTAAACGATGTAACTGAGGCTGTTCATTATTAAAATCTAAATTAATATTTATACAGTTGCTGACAGGGCCGCGAAATGTTGAAGATATTTACTAATCCAAGTGCTAGTTAAGCCCAACAGCGCTAAACTTCGGTGATCTCATTGGAACAGATGATACTACCGCGACAAGGCCGTTGGGAAGAAGCACAGTATGCAAAATACAATTCTGTCATGTTCATTTAACTCAGAACTTCATTTTAAACAATATTTCCAGTTGCATGTCCAGCGGCAGTTTTTTGCGAATCTGTGTTTACGATATCATATCTCTTGAGCTGTGTGTGGTATAATGATATATTTCTGTAGGTACATTCTGCTACATATGTGGATGCTGTCTATGAAATATGAAGTATGTTGCGAATAGTTACTAAAAACGATGTCATAAATTTAAACCTCGCGCCAGGTGCGGCAGTTCTTCACGCACCACAGTGCTTCTGACGTCATATCTCCTGATCTATGCGTAATAAGTGGTATAATTTTTGGGAACATTCAGCGCCATAGGTGGCTAACGTCTGCAAAATGTCTTTCGAATTGATTTAGTTGGAAAGAAGTAATAAATTTAGACGCCACGTACAATGCGGCAGTTTTTCATGGATCTCAGTGTTCATGACGTAATATTTCCTCATATATGTTTCGTTCCACGTTACAATTCTGTAGGTATATTTCGCGCCACGTATGGATACTGTCTTGGAAATTTACTGCGAATAGAGTTGGTAGCATATTTAAAAGTCATGAGCGATGCAGCAGTTTTTAACACATCTCACTTTTTATTACATCATATCACACGACCTATGATAAGTAGGTGGTTTTAAAAACATGTATAGATTCTTGCAGTGACACGCTGTGTTTACGAGCTGCGGGACTTTACCTGTACAAAATAAGGGTGTCTCAAATTTCACGGTGCGCGAATGGTGAGAAATGTGAAAAGCTTCTGTCGACCGTTTTGTGCTCAAATAAGTCACCCCTGCCGTTGAAGGCCTGTACGGCCATTTATTTCATTCAGAATGACATAATTTCATCGGTAGGCACGTGAACGAATCTAATTCTTTAAATAAATTTGCTCTTATAAAAACATAAACATAGTAATCACCTTTTCTGTAGCATTGATAGTACAGACAGTGCCATATGTTCAATCTCCAACACAGGAAACATCGGCAGGTATTAATCGGTGTTGGCCTCAGTTTCTGACGGCGCTTTGATACAACTCTATCATTCAGTTTCAAATTACGTGGAATGTCAGCAGAAGTTTCTACATCAATAACAGATATTTCATTTCATATGCGATATGAAATGAATCCATCTTTGTTAATAAATAAGCTTCTCATTTCTGTGTTTTGTTGCAGCTGCTGGGATCGCTGATGGTGATCCTCGGTGCTGGTCCTCTAGTTCTAGATGCTCTGCCAGAGGATGAAGCGTTTTCTATCTACAAATACCAAGGTACGTACTCAAAACCTATGCGCAATTATACGTGATACCACCTTCCATCCTACTGTCAATGTAATCTACGTACTCCGTAATAAATCTGACAAAACTCTGGGTAACATTAGGTTCAGTTTTCTTCAGCCACATCTGACGTGTGCATTCGAACAACCCTTCTCAGTATTATAGAACTATTCTAGAAACAGAAATTTTGCACTTTTCGGTAAAAGAAAGATATCGGACCATTATTTATGCACTTGTTCTAATGACGATGCCGGGGGTAACAACGTACGTACTTTGGGTTTACCTTCACTGAGGCTCCATAAAATATAACAAATATTTTGGGTCTCAGTTGGTTTGGGGACTGAGAATATGAACACGTGAGTGCAGTGAGTTCAAATATGCAAGGAGGTTGAGTGGAGGGAAATGCTTCTGGATGTCAGTAACATTTTACACAAACTCTTGTTGATAGTACCGGCGCTAATTCTATGCACCCAAAGTTGAATACTTACAGAAGACCGTCACATATGAAGTTTCAACACAATGAGGCACCAGCAGCTTCGAGGTCTCCTCAGACGTCATATCGAAGCAGGTTTCGAATAAATAAGTGGAGGATTTGATTCCCGTACATTTTTGTTGCGGATTTGGAGTGACCACACGAGAAATATTCTTTACGATACAACCGTACATGCAAGGAACACCTGGCTGGATAGACCTTGTGGCAGAAATGATTTAGTGTAAACCAGATGTTTTCGTGGGAGTGTATCAGTACTTAACATGTAATTACAGTCAGTGTAATAAACGTGTTAGTTGTCACATAGAGAATTTTGTGAAGTTAAACGCGTAACAAATATCAGTCTTGGCGCGAAAGATAATTGCATGAGAATATTTTGTTTCTCAGGTAAGTAGTGACTTTGTGCGTAGCAGTTGGTGTCATTGCGTATTTCATTCAGCCACTGTAATGCACATATCTAGCGACACGCCAGTGTGCTCCGTGCCGTCGTTGGATAAGCAGCTGCAGCAGCAAGTCGTATACTCCTAGCTCACTCATTTGTTACATACTTTAATTCTTAATTTCTTTGCGTGTTTTTGGTACTTGCATTGTCTAATTCATAAATTTCTGGCGTATTATAGTATTTGAGAGTTGTGGCATCGCGTTTTAGTACCTGAATAGTGTAAAATCGCGTAGTCTCCTTCCGCTGCCGAGCAGTGTGTCAGCAGTGCGCAAGTAAGCAGCATTACTGCATTTACTAGGCAATCTTGTATTTTAATAACTGTTTAAATTTTGTGTCGATTTGTTTGCGTTCTCTGTAGATTAGTTCAGACGTTCTTTGCACAACAGTTTTTAGCATGGATAGGGATTGCAACTGCTGTGTTCGGATGCAGGCTGAGTTGGCATCCCTTCGCTCCCAGCTTCAGGCAGTGTTGGCTTCGGTCACACAGCTTGAGGCTGTGGTCAATGGGCATCACTGTGGGGTTCCGGATGGGTGTTTGTCGGGGACGGCCAGCTCGTCCCACGCATCCCCCGATCGGACTACGACTGTGGTTGCCCGGGATACTGCCCGCATTGAGGCTGATCCCTCACCTGTGGTAGAGTGGGAGGTCGTCTCAAGGTGTGGCAGGGGGCGAAAGACATTCCGGAGGGCTGAACGGAAGGCCTCTCCAGTTTGTCTGACGAACCAGTTTCAGGCTCTGTCTCAGGCTGATACTGATCTTCGGCCTGACATGGCTGCTTGTCCTGTTCCAGAGGTTGCCCCTCAGTCTGCAAGATCCGGGCGGTCGCAGAGGGTGGGCTTACTGGTAGTTGGGAGCTCCAACGTCAGGCGCGTAATGGGGCCGCTTAGGGATATGGCAGCAAGAGAGGGGAAAAAAACCAATGTGCACTCCGTGTGCATAGCGGGGGGAGTCATTCCAGATGTGGAAAGGGTCCTTCCGGATGCCATGAAGGGTACAGGGTGCACCCATCTGCAGGTGGTCGCTCATGTCGGCACCAATGATGTGTGTCTCTATGGATCGGAGGAAATCCTCTCTGGCTTCCGGCGGCTATCTGATTTGGTGAAGACTGCCAGTCTCGCTAGCGGGATGAAAGCAGAGCTCACCATCTGCAGCATCGTCGACAGGACTGACTGCGGACCTTTGGTACAGAGCCGAGTGGAGGGTCTGAATCAGAGGCTGAGACGGTTCTGCGACAGTGTGGGCTGCAGATTCCTCGACTTGCGCCATAGGGTGGTGGGGTTTCGGGCTCCGCTGGATAGGTCAGGAGTCCACTACACGCAACAAGCGGCTACACGGGTAGCAGGGGTTGTGTGGCGTGGGCTGGGCGGTTTTTTAGGTTAGATGGCCTTGGGCAAGTACAGAAAGGGCAACAGCCTCAACGGATGCAGGGCAAAGTCAGGACATGCGGGGACCAAGCAGCAATCGGTATTGTAATTGTAAACTGTCGAAGCTGCGTTGGTTAAGTACCGGAACTTCAGGCGCTGATAGAAAGCACCGAAGCCGAAATCGTTATAGGTACAGAAATCTGGTTGAAGCCAGAGATAAATTCCGCCGAAATTTTTACAAAGGTACAGACGGTGTTTAGAAAGGATAGATTGCATGCAACCGGTGGTGGAGTGTTCGTCGCTGTTGGTAGTAGTTTATCCTGTAGTGAAATAGAAGTGGATAGTTCCTGTGAATTATTATGGGTGGAGGTTACACTCAACAACCGAGCTAGGTTAATAATTGGCTCCTTTTACCGACCTCCCGACTCAGCAGCATTAGTGGCAGAACAACTGAGAGAAAATTTGGAATACATTCCACATAAATTTTCTCAGCATGTTATAGTCTTAGGTGGAGATTTCAATTTACCAGATATAGACTGGGACACTCAGATGTTTAGGACGGGTGGTAGGGACAGAGCATCGAGTGACATTATACTGAGTGCACTATCCGAAAATTACCTCGAGCAATTAAACAGAGAACCGACTCGTGGAGATAACATCTTGGACCTACTGATAACAAACAGACCCGAACTTTTCGACTCTGTATGTACAGAGCAGGGAATCAGTGATAATAAGGCCGTTGCAGCATCCCTGAATATGGAAGTTAGTAGGAATATAAAAAAAGGAAGGTTTATCTGTTTAGCAAGAGTAATAGAAGGCAGATTTCAGACTACCTAACAGATCAAAACGAAAATTTCTGTTCCGACACTGACAATGTTGACTGTTTATGGAAAAAGTTAAAGGCAATCGTAAAATGCGTTTTAGACAGGTACGTGCTGAGTAAAACTTGAAACGTCCCCTTTGAACAATTTATACAAGACTGTGCTTAACCTGACACACAATATTTTGTTAGCGCAACGCAATCTGACTTTCAAAATTCCCTACAAAAGAATGGCCCTGACTAACATTAAACTATACCTTTCACAAATCACTTACCTCACAAAAATCTTCGCTGCTCAAGCTACTGCAATACAGCGAGCGCCACTACTGCCAGCTAAATAAAAGATTCAAACTATGGAAGGCACTAACTACTGATAGGGATAGTTAGCAAATGAAAGATATTAATAGAGAACAAACAATGTATTTACCTTGATATCATCATATATAAATATAGCAGTTCATGACAAATTTCAAAACTCCGCCATCTCTCTCCCCACATCCACCACTGCTGGCGGCTCACCTCCAACTGCGCAACGCTACGCGCTGTTCACAGCCAGCTGCCGCTGCCCAACACTACAATGGCAGACAACAATGCAAACTAGCCACAGACTGCACACAGCACAGCCAGTGATTTTCATACAGAGTTGGCGTTACCAATAAGAAAACATAAACAGCCTACTTACATAGAGAAAACATAAACAGCCTTCTTACATAGAGAAAACATAAACAGCCTACTTACAAACTGTGAGGGACGGGAAAAACCCACCGTGGTACAACAACAAAGTTAGGAAACTACTGCGAAAGCAAAGAGATCTTCACTCTAAGTTTAAACGCAGCCAAAACCTCTCAGACAAACAGAAGCTAAACGATGTCAAAGTTAGCGTAAGGAGGGCTATGCGTGAAGCGTTCAGTGAATTCGAAAGTAAAATTCTATGTACCGACTTGACAGAAAATCATAGGAAGTTCTGGTCTTACGTTAAATCAGTAAGTGGCTCGAAACAGCATATCCAGACACTCCGGGATGATGATGGCATTGAAACAGAGGATGACACGCGTAAAGCTGAAATACTAAACACCTTTTTCCAAAGCTGTTTCACAGAGGAAGATCGCACTGCAGTTCCTTCTCTAAATCCTCGCACAAACGATAAAATGGCTGACATCGAAATAAGTGTCCAAGGAATAGAAAAGCAACTGGAATCACTCAACAGAGGGAAGTCCACTGGACCTGACGGGATACCAATTCGATTCTACACAGAGTACGCGAAAGAACTTGCCCCCCTTCTAACAGCCGTGTACCGCAAGTCTCTAGAGGAACGGAAGGTTCCAAATGATTGGAAAAGAGCACAGGTAGTCCCAGTCTTCAAGAAGGGTCGTCGAGCAGATGCGCAAAACTATAGACCTATATCTCTGACGTCGATCTGTTGTAGAATTTTAGAACATGTTTTTTGCTCGAGTATCATGTCGTTTTTGGAAACCCAGAATCTACTATGTAGGAATCAACATGGATTCCGGAAACAGCGATCGTGTGAGACCCAACTAGCTTTATTTGTTCATGAGACCTAGAAAATATTAGATACAGGCTCCCAGGTAGATGCTATTTTTCTTGACTTCCGGAAGGCGTTCGATACAGTTCCGCACTGTCGCCTGATAAACAAAGTAAGAGCCTACGGAATATCAGACCAGCTGTGTGGCTGGATTGAAGAGTTTTTAGCAAACAGAACACAGCATGTTGTTATCAATGGAGAGATGTCTACAGACGTTAAAGTAACCTCTGGCGTGCCACAGGGGAGTGTTATGGGACCACTGCTTTTCACAATATATATAAATGACCTAGTAGATAGTGTCGGAAGTCCCATGCGGCTTTCCGCGGATGATGCTGTAGTATACAGAGAAGTTGCAGCATTAGAAAATTGTAGCGAAATGCAGGAAGATCTGCAGCGGATAGGCACTTGGTGCAGGGAGTGGCAACTGACCCTTAACATAGACAAATGTAATGTATTGCGAATACATAGAAAGAAGGATCCTTTATTGTATGATTATATGATAGCGGAACACACTGGTAGCAGTTACTTCTGTAAAATATATGGGAGTATGCGTACGGAAGGATTTGAAGTGGAATGATCATATAAAATTAATTGTTGGTAAGGCGGGTACCGGCTTGAGATTCATTGAGAGAGTCCTTAGAAAATGTAGTCCACCAACAAAGGAGGTGGCTTACAAAACACTCGTTCGATCTATACTTGAGTATTGCTCATCAGTGTGGGATCCGTACCAGATCGGGTTGACGGAGGAGATAGAGAAGATCCAAAGAAGAGCGGCGCGTTTCGTCACAGGGTTATTTGGTAAGCGTGATAGCGTTACGGAGATGTTTAACAAACTCAAGTGGCAGACTCTGCAAGAGAGGCGCTCTGCATCGCGGTGTAGCTTGCTGTCCAGGTTTCTAGAGGGTGCGTTTCTGGATGAGGTATCGAATGTATTGCTTCCCCCTACTTATACCTCCCGAGGAGATCAAGAATGTAAAATTAGAGATATTAGAGAGCGCACGGAGGCTTTGACAGTCGTTCTTCCTGCGAACCATACGCGACTGGAACAGAAAAGGGAGGTAATGACAGTGGCACGTGAAGTGCCCTCCGCCACACACCGTTGGGTAGCTTGCGGAGTATAAATGTAGATGTAGAACCTAGATATTGTCGTCGCCGATACATTCCAGTGTATAGGAGTTAACATTGAGGTTACCGGTGGTTTTTTTGAGAAACAAGTTATTCTAGGTCCTAATTGTTCAGATGATGATTCTTTGGCTTATGTGGGTACTATTTTTGCTGGTAGTAATGGATGATAGTAGCAATTGTAGCTGGCTCATTGCCTGATTTTGTAGTACAAGAATCTTTGAAGATCGAGATAGTGTAGGTTGCAAGAATTTTGGACTAAAGGCGTTTCTCAAGTACTGTATTTTCTTATGGGGTTGTTTCCGCAGACAAGCACTAACCGTTCATACAAGGAGAAAGATGAAGGTCAAGGCTGGAAAATATATTTATATTTGGCGTACAGCTGCAAGAGATTCTTGTAAATTAATATCAGGGATTAATGATTTATTACAGACGGTAAATGAAACCTTGGTCTTACCGAAACTGGAGCAGCGATTTTCTATTTCTTTTCATAACATTGAAACCTGCACTTTCTGAAATACGTCCCTACGTAAAACTGTATGTGGTCTAGTTACGTTCGCCCTTGTTCGTCCTATCTATTCTGCGTTGTCGCGGGTGGCTTCTTGAGTGTTGGCAAGGCTGTGCAACAGCTTCATTCTGAGCTGCCCTTCTCTATGAACGTATTCACCTATCTAGCGGTCCCCACTCTGCAGGCACTGCATTACACAGCGATGGCTAATCCTCAAGACATTCTGGGCAATTTCGACATTTCATTCAGTATGAGAGTCTTACACCACGTTTCAACGAAAAGCACTTTCGTAATTTCAGTATGCCCGGCATCACGTTATTCCCAGTGTTTTGTTTTCCATGTAACCTTTAATTACCACTGCGAACAACGATTGCAAAAATGCTAATACGTATTCTATACAGACAAATGGAAAAACTGGTAGAAGTCGACCTCGGGGAAGATCAATTTGGATTCCGTAGAAATGTAAGAACGCGCGAGGCAATATGAACCCTACGACTTATCTTAAAAGAGAGGTTAAGGAAAGACAAACCTACATTTATAGCATTTGTAGGCACAGAGAGCGCCTTTGACAATATTGACTGCAATGCTCTTTCAAATTCTAAAGGTAGCAGGGGGTAAAATACAAGGAGCGAAAGGCTGTTTATAATTGGTGCAGAAGGCATATGGCAGTTACAATAGTCGAGGAGCATGAAAGGGAAGCAGTAATTGGGAACGAAGTGAGACAGGATTGTAGCCTATTCCCGATGTTATTCAATCTGTACATTGAACAAGCAGTAAAGGAAACAAAAGAAAAATTTGGAGTAGGAATTAAAATCCAGGGAGAGGAAATAAAAACCTTGATGTTTGCCGATAACATTGTAATTCTGTCAGAGACGGCAAAGGACTTGGAAGAGCAGTTGAACGGAAAGGACATCGTCTTGAAAGGAGGATATAATAAGAACATCAGCAACAGTCAAAACAAGGATAATGGAATGTAGTTCAATTGAATCAGTTGATGCTGAGGGAATTAGATTAGGAAATGAGACACTTGAAGTAGTAGATGAGTTTTGCTATTTGCGCAGCAAAATAACTGATGATGATCGAAGTAAACAGGATATAAAATATAGACTGGCGATGTGGTCGTAGGTCCAGATTGAGGAGCAAATCTCCAACGTCATTTAACGTGTAAGTACATGAAATTACAACGTAAAAGTAATAACAAGTAAAATATAATATTTATGAACCCTACAAAGAGAAGCCATAAGGTTATGTAAACACAATCAGCACTACAACACAGGAATCAGCTTAACTTTTCAATGCACTCCTCGACAGAATAGGAGTAGTAAGCCATGAGGAAACTCTTCACTTTAGATTTGAATGCGAGTGGATTGCTGCAAGGATTTTTGAATTGTTGTGGTAGCTTACTGATAATGGATGCAGCAGTAAATTGCACACCTTTCTGCTCGACAGTCAAGTAAGTGCGACCCAGATGCACATTAGATTTCTGCCTAGCATTAACTGAGTGAAAGCTGCTACGTTTTGGGAATGAGCTGATATTTTTAACAAGAAACGACATTAAAAAATTTATGAGGAGCCAGTCTCAGAATACCCCGACTATTGAACAGGGATAGACAAGAGGTTCGTGAAATTCCACCACTTGTTGTCCGAACCGCCCTTTTCTGAGTCAAAAATATGCTTTGAGAATGGGAAGAGTTACCCCAAAACGTAACACCATACGTCATAAGCGAATGAAAATAAGCGAAGTAGACTACTTTTCGTGTCAAACTAACACTTGCGTAGATACCGCTCGAATAATAAAAATGGCAGAATTAAGTCTTTGAACAAGATCCTGAACGTGGGCTTTCCACGACAGATTACTACCTATCTGAACACTTAGAAATTTGAATTGTTCAGTTTCACGAATCATATGCCAGTTCTGTGAAATTAAAACGTCGAGTTTTGTTGAATTGTGTGCCAGAAACTGTAAAAACTGAGTCGTACTGTGATTTAGAGGTAGTTTGCTTTCTACAAGCCACGAACTTGTTAACTGTACTAATTGAAACAGTGGCCAATGTTGCACACAATTTCCTTTACCAGCTAACAAAATATATTAGAATCACCTGTAATACTAGAGGGTACACCATTTATACAGTATAAATAAGGAACAGGATTGGCCCCAGCAATGATCCCTGGGGTACCCCTCCCCCCCCCCCCCCCCCCATTTGAACGCACCTCCCTCAGACTCCACATCATAGCCATTTTCTGCACTGTGGATAATGATCTTTTGCTGTCTGTTCAAGTAAGATGTTAACCAGTTTTGAGGTAGTCCCTGTATTCCGTAATGGTCCAACTTTTGGAGCAATATTTTGTGATAAACACAATCGAATGCCTTAATTAAATCAAAAAAATGTCTAGAGTTAGAAACCTTTTGTTTAATCCATCCAGTACCTCACAGAGGGAAGATAATATATAGCATTTTCAGTTGTTAAATTACTTCTAAGACCGAATAGTACATTTGATAGCAAATTAAATGAAATAAAATGATCAATTATTCTTACAAACACAGCCTTTTCAATAACTTTAGCAAACACTGATGGCACAGAAATAGGTCTAAGACTGTTTACATTACTCCTTTCTCCCTTTTATAATGCGGCTTCACTACTGAGTGCTTTAATCTTATGGAAGCTGACAATTCTTAAAGGAAAAATTACAAATGTGGCTAACTATGGTGTTAAATTGCAGCATAGTACTTTAATAGTCTGGTGGGGCGTCGTCATATCCATGAGAGTCCATAGTCTTCAGTGATTTAATTATTGTCTGAATCTCACCCTTGTCACTACCACAGCAGAATATTTCAGACATCATTCTCGGAAAGGCATTTTCCACGAGAGCTGTTTGGTTCCCTGGTGAAACTTAGTTTTTATTTAATTCGCCAGCAATGTTCAGAAAGTGATTATTAAATAATGTAAATGTATCGGACTCAACGATAACAGAAATAATGTCACGTAGAAGAAGGTGTAATTAGATGAATGACGAACACTAAATTCACTTAACGAAAATTTATTCAGCACTTGCACATACAAGAGCGCTGAGCAAACTGCCTCCGGCAGGAACACATACGGTATATATACATTCACAGAACATTCCAGTAAAATGATTCTTCACCTTTTTGGATACTTATAGAACGTACTCCAACCGAATATAGAAATTAAAATGTTACATTTCAGGTGAGTTTCGAACTCACGACCCTCCATGCAACAGTCTAGTATCGTAGCCACTATACTACAGTACTTATGCTACTCGGTCTCTTCTGCGACAGTATTTTTACTACGAACTGACTTTTATATCGTCGAACTTGTGCTGCTCAGCAGACAATTCCTTCACGGCTGACTTCAGTTCAAACTGTCGTTTCCGACTGCGGAATGTGAGTAAATAAACGCACCGAAGAAAGGGATGGTTTCATGGGCGCTCTTCCCGAAACCTCCCCAGTCCTCTTCGCGTGGATTCCGAGCTGCGGTGTGTGTGAAATGTTATCTACATCTACGTAGATACTCCGAAGCCAGCGTACGGTGCGTGGCGGAGGGTACCCTCTACCACTACCAGTCATTTCCTTTCCTGTTCCAATCGCAAATCGAGGGAAAGACGACTGCCTCTTTGCCTCCGTGTGAGTTTTAATGTCTCTAATCTTATCTTTGTGGTCCTTACACGAAATGTATTTTGGCGGCAGTAGAATAGTTTGGCAGTCAGCTTCAAATGCCGGTTCTGTAAATATTCTCCGTACTGTTTCTCTAAAAGAACGTCACCTTTCCTCCAGAGATTCCCATTTGAGTTCCCGAAGTATCTCCGTTAACACCTACATGTTCGAAACTACCAGTGAGAAATGTAGCAGCCTGCCTCTGAATTGCTTCAATGTCTTCCCTCAATCCGACCTGGTACGAGGGTCACACTTTTGCACCGTTATCGAGGAAGGTTGTAGGTACCTTCACATTTCAGCGTCGCAATTGGAGAAAATGATAGGGTTCCAGAAGTGACTGTTTAATTCTTTTGCACAGTGTATATGGGATATCTAATTTTAGTTCAAAAACGAATCATATTATTTCTCGAACAGCAGTGTTGGAGTATGTTGCATATCTAAATGTTGGGGTTCTTTAACAACTACGAATGCTTCTATTTACATAATATGCAGCAACGATATAATCTACTGTCATTATCGTCTGGGCAATACGTAATACCCAGAGCAAAGCTTATGTCAACAAACTTCAAGTTTTATATTACTGACCTAATTAACACCAGTTATTTAGTCCTCGGGTTATGTATCAGTAGACTAAAAATAAAACAGAAATTCAATTACTTTTGTATCAGAAGTTTCGACATTGTGTGCTGATTATATACTGTTAGCCAGAGCGATCAGGAGTTTCTATGATTAAATAAATATTCCAGTGTGTTTCATTGATGAACATAGTATATTATTACTGTTTACAATTTGTGACAATTATTTTAACTTATGTAACCATATAATACAATATTCTGTTTTGTTTCAGCACGGGAGTCATCAGTTTACGACTGGGTCCCATGTATGAGCGGGAACATCAGTAAGAATGACTGTACGTATCGTCTGTAACAGTAACTTACAATGTAATTACAGGTTTCGGAAAACACATTGCTGGGCAAATGCCTGGTATGCCTACACTACCCGAAAAAGTGTAATACATTATATCCTTGTGCTGGGAAATCTTTAGAACTGCCATAGTGGCATCCAGCTTGGTGTTATTTCTGCTTGCATATGATGAACAGAAACATTTCATGTGAAATGAATTCAGGCGAAATAATCTCCCAGTCTTCTCAATAAAACTATATCACAATAGTTCTCGGCCTGGGAGAGTGTAAATCTTCTAATGAACTGATGCGTTAGACTCTATTTGAAGGGAACCCTCAGAAAACTAACATTTTCAGTGAAATAACATATTGATATGGATTTGATTAAATCAGATTAGATGTACTTTTCGTTCTAATTGATCCATAGTGAGGAGATCCTCTGGGATGTGGAACATGTCAGATAAGAAGAGTGAGCAATAAATATTTACAACATAAGAACACATACGCCAATGTACCTTCCAAAGTTCCCAAGTGAAATTGCCTTTGTGGATCTGGATTCAGTAAAAAGAAATGAAAAAGAAATAAAATCTTAAGCATACTTATGTTCAAAAGGATATATAAATTACCACCAAATATTAAGACTTCAGTACACTTATGTGCATATGATATTCATAGGCTATTGCAGAAAATATAAAATAAACATTTTGCAGCACTTATATACGATTATCTCATTGCCAAAAAAGATTTTTACATAAGTCAGATTGTACTCATTATTCACATAATGTGATATTATTAATGAAATAGACACAACCAGTGGTTCTCTACGAAATTCATAAATGGTGTAAGAGGAGTAGATCACCAATAAATCCTTTACACTATTATCAAACGAAACTTCGTTATTAGTTAAACTTTTTATGGGTGCTGGCGTGTTATTGAAAATATTTACTGATGAATAGTGGACACCTTTCAGAACAAAACTAAGTGACTTTAAATCTTCGTCAAAGTTATTCTTATTTCTAATATTGATTTCACGAACTGAGCTGTTGATTTGATAGAAAGATAAAATTTTAATGACCAACTTCATTAAGAACTAAATATATCAAATCAATAGTTTGTATTCCCAGTTCCTTAAACAGCTCTCTGCGGGAATTTATTCAGTCCACACCTCAAATAATTATCGCAGAAAATAATCCCATATGGTATAATGGAATGAAAGCAAGCATATTACCGAAGCTTTTATTATTTCTGCATCACCTATGTCTGACAACGTTCACATAGCAAACAGAAATTTGCTTAGGCACTTCCGTAGTTTTGTGCTATGCTCCTCCCAGTCAAGTTTCTTATCACGCTATAGTCTCAAGAGTGTAACAGTGTCAAGTTCTTCTATCTGCTTGTCATATTTTGGGTATATATTTGCAGGAGACTTTCACAAGTTCTGAACTGCATATAGTTTGGTTTTGAAGGTTTAGTGATAGAGAATCGGCTAGGAACCATTTATTAATGTCTATGAATATTTCATTAGCTGGGATTTCTAAGACTATACTTGATTTATTGTTTATTGCAATGTTTGTATCGTTTGCAAATAAAATAAATTTGGCATCTGGTAGTGTTGTTGACGAAAGGTCATTGATATTCACAAGAAAACCTGAGGGCCAAAAGACGGACACTTGGGTATAAGACATGTTATTGATTGCCAGTTGCATGATACCTCATAGCTGTACACGTCTCTTTCCTATTGACACCCATGTCTTGTATTAGAGATATAGGTTTGAACCATTTTGCAGCATTTCTGTTAATCAGTAATTCTCTGATCTACACAAAAGGGTACTGTGATTTACACAGTGAAATACCTTTGATAGCGCTCAAAATATACCAGAAGCCTGCAATTTACTGTCTAATGAATCACTGTATGTGTAGATAGCCTTCTCAGTATTGTAAACTTTAGAAATCCGAATTGTGACTTTGGTAATATTTCAGTTGTGGTGAGATAAAAATTTTGAGAATGTCGGCAAAAGTGAAATTGGACGCAAGTTTGCTGGTATTTCTTTATCTTCTTTCTTATACTGCAGCAAATTTCAACAGTTCAGGAAATTTTGCATTGATAAAATACTGGTTAAACAAATAATTTAAAATTTCACTAAAGACAGAGGAACACTGTTTAATCATCATAGGCACAAGAATTTCTTTTGATTTTAAGGATTTTATGGTGGACTTTATTTCTACTGGTGTTGTGAGGGCCATGTTCATATTATTGTAGTTATTTGTGGTGACTGGTCTGAGAAATTCCATGTTAGCAGCAACTGAGCCCAACAACCCCCATCTTTTCAGTAACAGTTAATATTTAACATGATAATAAACATAGTTTTACAGTTCTGTTTTGCTATGGAAACGCGCACAGAAACCCTAAAATACCTATTGACATTAAGGCCACATTGAAAGAA